>NC_092133.1:112678144-112993644 GCF_043159975.1 Macaca nemestrina | reverse complement strand
CTTTAGTGCTAGCAGCCGTTTCACCACTCAGGAGTTCAATGAAAGATGTTCAGTGTGACCTGCAGCCTGATAACTGAGTGGTAGCATACCACAGGCCCACCTCCCAGCATCCTCAATTTTGAGATACACACATATCCCAGTGGAAAAGGTGATAACCTTCTGGGAATCTAGATAAATATTTTTGTCAACTTTTCTCCAGGGAAAAAATGGTGATTTAACATTCCCGGCTAGGTGCAGGTGCTCAGGCCTGTAATCCCAACATTTCGGGAGACCAAGGCAGGAGGATTGCTTGAGACCAAGAGCTTGAGACCAGCCTGTGTAAGACAGGGAGACCCTGTCTCTATAAAAAATTATCCGAGGCTGGTGATGGGCGCCTGTAGTCCCAGCTACTCAGGGGACTGAGGTGGGAGGATCGTTTTAGCTTGGGAGTTCAAGGCTGCAGTAAGCTATAATCAAGCTATTGCACTCTAGCCTGGGTGATGGAATAAAATCTTGTTTCAAGAAAACAAAAACAGAACAAGCAACAACAACAACAAACATTCCTCTGAGTCATTCTAGTACCAGATTATTTCCATGTGTTACAATAGGGAAAACTGATTGCAACATGCGTCATGTCACTTACCTAATACAAGGTCAGAACATAGACACATGAGCCACATATGATTCCTTCTTCTAATCCTCCTGTTCAAAGCAGTAAGATAAATGATTTATTCCTCTTGACTTTACAAAATGAAATTAAAAATAAAAATGCTATCGAGTAGAAACCTCCTTGTTCTACCCTGGTCCTCTGGTCAGACACAGAATTTTAAAGTTAGAAAGGATCTTTGAGTCAGATTCCTCATTCAATAAATCTAGTCTGAGACTCACAAAAGTTAAATGGTTTGCCACAGTCACAGAGAACCAAAGCTAGAATAAAGGTCTCCTGCCTCCTCAGCCCATGTGCTTTCCAGAATACCACACTAAATCGAGTCTCTTGCCAAGAACTTCATCCTGACCTCATAATCCTGGAGAGGCTGTTCTCAGCTTTACTTCACTCCCTACCTCTTGGTAGACTAGCTACATAATCATCCACTAAAAAAGAAAAAGAAATTAAAGAGAAACCTTCTATGTCTAAAAATAACTTAGCAACAGCATTGTTTTCTTAAAGATATAATATTACCCCTAGCAACCGCTACAGAGTTCTTCCTTCCCCACTGTTTCCAAGACAAGATTGAATGTCCTCTGAGACCCTCCTTCCCTAAATGGTCCTCAAGCATGTTCTGAAAAAAAAAATAGGAAAGCCCCATACGAGGTCCCTTATTATATCGAGAGAATGAAGTTGGTGCCCATTTGAGAGGAGGTCAGATGACTAGGCACATTCAAGATGGGGAAAACAGTCTTAGAGACTCGAAAGCAACAGAGGACAGTTCCTGTCACTGAACAAATATTAATGAGAATCTGAGTGCCAGGTCCTGTGTTACCTGATGCAGTAACTGACAGGGACATCCTAGAAAACAAGCTTATGAAGCTACTAAATAACTGGTAATTCTCCCCATAAAACCCATCACCATAAAATCTGTTAATCCAATAATCCAAAACATGTTCCAGACCTTAGACTTCGCTATAGAAAATACCAAATACATAATTTGGTATTTTAATTTCAAATCTGACTATTTCTACTTCTTTTCTCCTAGACTAAGGAGCAAAGAAATAGTTCAAATGTGGGCAACAGGAAAAATGAAAACAGTATTTTTTAAAGAGATAATATGAAAATAAATCAAGAAGATAATGAGTAATAGGATATCAGAGTATAATTTTGATGGTTTAAGACTCCTTTTACTTGAAAAAGTGGAAATTAAGGTTGTGACAACTTAGGGTTCTCATAATCTTTATACCCATATAAAAGTTAATAAAAGAAATTGTGCATAAATTTAAAATTATAATTTAGTAACAGTCTGAGTTAAAAATCTTAGATCATATTAATGAAAACAGAGAAGCAGAGAAGTAAAACATATTAAATTTCTCATTTGATACTGAGGGAAATCAAGAGATACCATCCTATTCTTGACTGTTAATGATAGGTATCACATAAATTTAAAGTTAAAAAAAATCTTTAAAATAATCCTTGGATTTCAAAGCCTCTTAGATGAACCAAAGTTAAAAATGAAAACCAAATTAAACACAAAACTTTAAATTAAAACAGCAAAAAATTCAAAACACAATGAAAACAAGGAAGAATTTCAAACAGAAAGCTGAAAAGAAGATCAATAAAATAAAACCAATTAGAACAATTTGGAAACAAATTTAAATGCATTAAATATTTGTTAAGGGACAAAGGACATAGTTCTTTTTAGGATAAAAAATGAAATCTAACTATGTTCTACTTTTAGGAAACATACATAAAAGTAATGACAAAGAAAGTTGAAATATAACAGGAAGCACAGATTTATGGAGAAATATAAACTAAGGTAGCAATATCAATGTCAGCTAAAACAAAACACAAGTCATAAATTAGAAAGTCATAGCTGGGTGCAGTGGCACACAACTGTAATCCCAGCACTTTGGGAGGCCAGGCCAGAAGGACTGCTTGAGGCCAGAAGTTCAAGACCAGCCTGGGCAATATAGCGAGGCCCCGTCTCTACAAAAAATTAAAAAGAAAAATTAGCCAGGTGTAGTGGCACAACAATAGACCCAGCTAGCCAGGAGGATTGCCCACTTGATCCTTAAGAGTTTGGAAGCTGCAATGAGCTATGATCATGCCTCTGTACTCCAGCCTGGGTGACAAAGCAAGACCCTTTATTTAATGAAAAAAAAAAAGAAGTCATATCACTCTAATAACAGCTATAATCCTCAATTGAGATGTTGACAGTAAATAACACATTAACACACACACCAAAATAAAAACTTATAGAAATATAAATAATTAAAATTAATGGAAGAAATCAGTGATTTACAACTTTAAGCGTTTGAGAGATCAGACAAAAAAAATAATAAAGTTCAACAACATAGTAAGTATTTAGGTATCTCCTGAAGGAAACTTCTTTAAAAAGGTCTGTGTAACTTTACCAAAACTGATCATAAACTAGTCCAGAAATACAACCATAAAAATCTAGAAAAGCAGAATGCCATATATTAATAATCATTCTATTAATAATTAGAATGCCATACATTAATAATCATTTTATTAATACTATTCTATTAATAATTAGTACCAAAAGCTTAAAAGTAACTTGAAAATTTGCAAAACATTCTCCTAAATTATCAATCAAAAAGGAACTCATGGCATGTAATCATATGCTATTTTAAAAACTACTTTAATTGAGAATACCATACCAATATATAGAAAATACAGCCAAACAGTATAAAGAAAAACTTAAAACTCTGAAATGCTTTCCATTTTATATTAGTGTATAAATTTTCTGCCATAACAAAGAGACTCAAAAGTAGCTCAAGTGAGAAAGAAAATCTTCTTTTTCATGTCAAAATACAGGGTGACAGGGGAAGGTTTCACAAGATCATTTGTGGACCCAGGCTGGCTCTGCCATCTTCCATGTGGTTTCCAACGTAGTTCCCAACTAAGATGGCTACTGTAACTGGTGTAACATCCCAGCCAGCAGAAAAGGAAAAAAGAAAGTCTAGGGTAAGTGGCTTGTCTTAAATGAGGTGACCTTACACACATTACCATTCACCTCTCATTAGTCACACAGCCACACTTTGCTGCAAAAGAAGCAGAGGAGCACAGTTTCTAGATGGGCAGTCATGTGCTTAGCTAAACTCTAGGGGATCCATTCCTAAAAGAAGGAATAGATTCTGGGCCGGGCGCAGTGGCTCACGCCTGTAATACCAACACTTTGGGAGGCTGAGGCTAGCAGATCACAAGGTCAGGAGTTCAAGATTAGCCTGGCCAATATGGTGAAACCCTGTTTCTACTAAAAATACAAAAACTAGCTGGGCATGGTGGCAGGCGCCTGTAGTCCCAGCTACTTGGGAGGCTGAGGCAGAGAACTGCTTGAACTTGGGAGGCAGATGTTGCAGTGTGCCGAGATCATGCCACTGCACTCCAGCCTGGGTGACGGAGTGAGACTCCATCTCAAAAAAAAAAAAGAAAAAAAGATTCTAAGGGATACTGGTATGTCTTCTAACCAGTTTTTCTAGTTAAAAAACAAGAAATAAAATTCAACTCAAGAAGTTAAGAACAAGAAAGCAGAACCAAGAACACACTGTAATTATTTCATTTTATCTGGCTGCTTCTTAGTGTCAAGGGTATTACCAAACATCAATTCAAGAAACTGGAAATGTACATCAGTGCATTCTGAGGATTCCAATACATCAAACCACAGACTAGAAAGTATACTGAGAATTCATCTACTCTATACTTACTTTCCTTATTTAAGGGCTTTTAATTCATTTTTTAATGTATATTGTATACACTGATTTATCTAAATGGATTTTTCAGGGTGACTAAGTTTTAGCATTACACAAAGGTCTTCTAACATTAGACAGAAGTTAATCTTTTGCTAGTAAAACAACTTTCAAAATTTGTGTACCAGGTTTTTTTAAGCAATGTTACTGAGATAATAGTTTATATACAATAAAATACATAAATTTTAAGTGTACCTTTCAGTGGGCTTGGACAAATTTATATCTCCACATAATTACTGCCAGAATCAAGATATAGAACACAACCATCATCCCAAAAAGTTCCCTTGTACTGCCTCCAGATCAATCACAACCCACCCTTAGCTGCATGCAACAACTTGTCCACTGTTCGTCACCATACAGTAAATGTATCTTTTCTCACACTTCTGATATACTAACCTAGAGCAATAAATGGAATCAGTTGTGGTGTTCTGTATCTGGCTTATTTTACTCGGTATAATGATTTTGAAGTTTATCCATATTTCTAGTATATACGATTTTTAAAATGGTAAATGAACATTGGCTTCGACTTCAAGTCACCAGCTGCATTAGCCCCTAGTAAGAGAGTCAGCTTCTCTTTGAAGCTTTGAAGCCAAGCATTGACTTTCCCTCTCTAGCTATGGAAGTCTTATATGGCATCTTCTTCGAATATAAGGCTGTTTCATTTGCACTGAGGCCATTAAGAATTATACTAGGGCTGTGAATACTTATGCTAAATCTACTCTGCTCTGTAAATGGAACAACAAAGCCTGGATGACAGCATGTCTGCTTACAGTATGGTTTACTGAATAGTTTAAGCCCACTGTTGAGAGTCACTGTTCAGAGAAAAAGATTCCTTTCAAAATATTATTGCTCAATGAAAATGCACCTAGTCACCCAACAGCTCTAATGGATATGTACAAGGACATTAATGTTGTTTACACGCCTGCTAACATGATATCCATCCTGCAGCTTATGGAACAAGGAGTAATTTCAGCTTTCATTCCAAGCTCATGGATAGGAAGAATCAATATCGTGAAAATGGCCATACTGCCCAAAGTAATTTATAGATTCAATGCTATCCCCATCAAGCTACCACTGACTTTCTTCACAAAATTGGATAAAACTACTTTAAACTGCATATGGAACCAAAAAAGAGCCTGTATTGCCAAGACAATCCTAAGCAAAAAGAACAAAGCTGGAGGCATCACGCTATCTGACTTCAAACTATACTACAAGGCTACAGGACCAAAACAGCATAGTACGGTACCAAAACAGATATACAGACCAATGGAACAGAACAGAGGCCTCAGAAATAACATCATGCATCTACAACCATCTGATCTTTGACAGATCTGGACCACTTGGTCTAATATTGATGGTGGGGTGTTAAAGTTCCCCACTATTATTGTGTGGGAGTCTAAGTCTCTTTGTAGCACTCTTTAAACTGAGCAGAAATCTCTCTCTGTAACTTTTCCCCATTGATTCTAGCTATGACTTTCTGTAGCTCTAAATCCAGTCCCTCTTACACTTGAAAGCAATTCAAATTACAGAAACTAGGAATGCTAAAGCTGTAATATTTTTATTGTGACTCTACCACTGCATGTGCTACAGAGTCTTGGATGTGCACTTTTCTTCTCTCTAAATCTACCTCCACTGGTACCAGGCTAGACTGGTTGGAGTGAGGGGTGTGGAATCACGGAACTGGGGGAAGTTAGCTGATTACAAATGGACTTGGGAGTATCTAAGGAACAGCAAGAAGGCAAGTGTGGCTAGAGGAGAGTGAGCAAGAGAGTGAGTGACAGGAGATAAAGTCAGCAGGTCTGGTAGAACATGTGAGACAACATTTTATACTGTGTGTGCTGGGTAGCCACCGAAGGGTTCTGAACAGAGGAATGACAGAAACTGTTTAACATTAAAAAAAAACAAAAAACAACAACAACAAAAACACCTTTTACTCCTATATGGAGGATTAAATGGAGAGATACAACGAGGAGATAAGGAAGGCCAGTTAGAAGATGATTATTATCACCTAGGCAACTTATAATAGGGCAGTAAGGGTGAGGAGTGGGGTAGGGGTAATTTGGGATACATTTTGAAAGGAAGGCATATAAGCCTTACTAATGGACTGGATATGGGATATGAAAGAAAAAGTCCAACATGACTTTGAGTTTTTGGCCAGGAATAACTGCGTATATCATCTACACAGGGAGAAAAGTTCAAGATTTACATTTTAGACATATTAAGTTTGAAATGTTTATTAGACTCCAAAATGGAGATGTTGAAAAGACATAAAAATAAGTCTAGAACTCCTGGGAGAGACCAAAGTAAAGAAATTGTAAATTTGGGAGAACAGATGGCATTTAAAACAAGGGATCACATGAGATTGTGTGGAAAATAAATACAGAAGGCTAAGGACTGAGCCCTGAGAAATGTCAACTTTTAGAGATCATAAAGAGAAGATAGTGAAGGAGATTTTGTATTTTTATGACTCTTCCTCAAAAAGAAGTTAGAATTATTTTGTCTACAAACTATGAAGTCCATAGCCAACCATCATAATCCTCTTCAAAAACCACTTTTTAGAGTCACATGCCTACTCTATTTCTGACTCCTGACCAACTAACAATCTGAATAGCTACATTTCACCCGTCAGCTGCTCAACTACCCCATCCCTGGTCTCTGGCATGTGTTGCAGGTTCTGGATCAAAGTTCTCACAACAACTAGGAACTTCTAGTTGTCCAACAGTTACCAGGAGGCACGTGGAGAGCATGTTCCCAAGAGCTGCCAAAAGTTCTTGGCATGTGATCAGTGAAGCACACAATGAGTGAGTGTTCAGCAATTAATCAGGTGACAGGGAACAACTGACATGTTAGGGGACTGCAGAATGAGCCAGAACAAAGCTAGACAAGAAACACAAGTCCTTACTCCAGGCTGTTCACCCCAGGAGAATCCACTCTAGGTGACCCAGTGTGATCAGATACTCTTACCTAGAAAAGCTGAAGTAATCTGAAGTTTACTACACATCTATGGAAACATGATGGCATTTCCTGGGAGCTGCTTATAAATAAACAGCAGGTACTGTACTATATTATAACTATAACTATAAATAAACAGCAGGTACTGTACTATATTATAAATAAACAGCAGGTACTGTACTATATAATAGGCACTTGTTCTGTCCACCTCCCCATCTCAGAATTAGACTGGAGACAGCTGTTCTCACTCAGCCTCATCTGTAAAGGGAATTCCAACCTATCTCATAGGTAATTGTGAAGATTACATGAGATAATGTAAGTAAAGTGCCTAGTACATAGAAAATGTTCAGGCCAGGCGTAGTGGCTCACACCTGTAATCCTAGCACTTTGGGAGGCCGAGGCAGGCAGATCACAAGGTCAGGAGTTCGAGACCAGCCTAACCAACATGGTGAAACCCTGTCTCTACTAAAAATACAAAAAAATTAGCTGGTCGTGGCAGCACATGCCTGTAATCCTGGCGGCTCAGAAGGCGGAGGCAGGAGAATCACTTGAACCCAGGAGGTGGAGGTTGCAGCGAGCCGAGATTGTGCCATTGCACTCCAGCATGCGCCACAGAGCAAGACTCCATCTCAAAAAAAAAAAAAAAAAAAAAAGTTCAACATATATTAGCTATTCTTATTTACACTTTGATGACCACAAATTACAATCAGCTGAATGGTAAGCATGTCCCTAAAAACAACACTTTTAATGCTCTTCTAGCACAGAATAACACAAGTTTTTCTTGTTTGCTTGTTTTGTGTGAACTATTACATGATCAATGTAATTTAAACTTGGCCTAAGAAAACGATCCTGTCTTTTTCTAAACTTCCCAACCAAGGTTAGCACAATCATGTTAAACAACTAAAAAATAGATTATAATTCCATTAACTGTAATTCTATTAACATGAGACTGTTAACACCAATTCTGACTAAAGACTACCAAGCAACACAGAAATTTTGAAGCTGGACAATTATTCTGCAAGAGTTATTCAGGCACGGGTCTGCTCTTTTAAGTGTCTATATCCTTTAAATATAATATATTTATATTTCCCTTTATGAAATTTAACTAAAATCATTAAATTTGGCAGCAGAAGCAGGAAACCATCCACAAGACCTGCATGGCTACTTTACTTTTATTAATGAAAAGTTACATAAGAGTTTTGGCAAACTACAAAATTTCCTTCTTATAAGTCTTTTAATATTTATAGAAATTTAAAATACTTATCATGCTAGAGTCCATTTTAGAAACTGAGAATTTTATTATCTGACAGCAATAGATTCTGTATTATTTTAGCTCAATTACAGAAATGGCTATGTAAGAGTTATGCTCATCTTTATTCATACTCATTAACAATAGGTCTACTGTGTCTACTACTTTACCTAGAAGCTCCAGTAGTATGACTGAACAAAACTATACTAACGGGGTCTCCAAACCACTGAGTCACATTATTGGACTTTCGTCTCTAAACAATACACTAAAGAAAAGAAAAAGAAGTGTACTGGGAACCATTTAAAGGGCCTGCTTGGAATAACAGAAAAAGTTACACAAAAGGACCAAAAAACACAAGTGGCTGAAAGCATCAAAGAGAAAGCCTGTAACCGAGTACGAGGAGATGTCCACAAACACCATGCCCATTATAGCAGTCTTTTCTTGCACTGTTATAAAGAACTATCCAAGACTGGGTAAGTTATAAAGTAAAGAGGTTTAATTGGTTCATGGTTCCTCGAGCTGTATAGGAAGCACGGCTGGGGAGGCCTCAAGAAACCACGGCGGAAGGCAAAGGGGAACCAGGTACGTCTTACATGGCCGAAGCAAGAGGAAGAGTGTGAAGGGGGAGGTGCTACACGCTTTTAAACAACCAGATCTCATGACAACTCACTCACTATCACAAGAACAAGAAGAAAGAAATTCGCCCCGATGATCCAATCACCTTCCATCAGGTCCCTCCTCCAACACTGGAAATTACAATTTGATATGAGATTTGGGCAGGGACACGAATCCAAACCATATCACCAATGTTAAAAAAAATAAAATTGCATACTTCCTATAAATTGAAAAATGAAACCTATAGCCATGTATTTCCTTGAATCATTTTTATGTAATCTGGATTTTTTAAATTTTTTTTATTTTAGTCCAGAAAATCTACTTCTAAACTATACATTTTGAATCAATAAACTCTGACTTTTGTGCTTCAAGTAAATTTTTATTGTGAAATAATTTTAGATTTAGAAGACAGATACAAAAATACTATAGCGTTCCTATATACCCCTCATTCAGTTTTCCATAAAGTTAAACATCTTACATAACCACGGGACATTTGTCGAAACTAAGAAATTAACACTGATTAATTTCTAATTGATTACTATTAACTGAAATATAGACTTCATTTATATTTCACCTGTTTTTCCACTAATGTCTTTTTTTAGTTCCTAGGTATAACCCAGGGTACCATATTGCATTTAGTTATTTTTTTTAATGCTTTAAGTTTTGCTACATGCCATACTCCTATATCTTATAAATAATATCCTCATTATAATTATTATAGAAAATAGGCCTAAAATTCCCTGAGAAATATGATTTTTTAGCTATTAGGGAAATGTTACATGAAGATTCATGTAAATGTGGTATTTCTACAAATGTTACATTGAAGAGAAAAGAGGTAAATTGCTGAAGTAAGATATGCCCCACTGTCTACTTTGCCAGGAACCTGTGAGATCAAATTACTTAATGTTTCAGAAATGTCTCTTCAAAAAATGCTTGTCACTTACCTATATCCCAAGGCTCCTGTAGAGTCATAAGATATACCATAAATCCTTTTAATTAATTCTGTAACAGAATACAAAGTATTATTATAATCATATTCAGATAATCCATTTTTATCAAATATATGTAAATAGTACCTTATTTTCAAGTTTCATTTCTAATTACTGTGTATTTTTATTAAGATAACAAAAGAACTAATGTAGAAGAAAATAATTCCATAGTTGATTACATGTCTTTAGTTTAAAAATGAAAGCATGCAAAATTTAATAAAAGTTTTAAGATAAATAGAAAATGTTCCAGAAAAAAAGAAATGCCGCAATGAATAAAACTGGCTAAGAAGAATGCTTCACATTCTTTTCCATGTGCATAATGCTGTGGAAATTACTAGTCACAAACAAGTGATTCATATTCAGGGCACAGTCTTTTTGACAGGAAAACAGTAATCAAGAGTTTGGGATTCAAAGATTTTTGAAAGGACAAATGTCTGGTAAAGTGTGTTAGTTTGCCTGAGACAGTCCCAATTTATGGCCACTGTCCCACTGTCCCACCAGTTTCATTTGTCCTGGGTTTTTCATTTTCTTTCTTTTTTATTTTTTGAGTCGGAGTCTTGCTCTGTCACCCAGGCTGGAGTGCAGTGGCACAATCTCGGCTCACTGCAAGCTCCGCCTCCCGGGTTCACGCCATTCTCCTGCCTCAGCCTCCCGAGTAGCTGGGACTACAGCCGCCCACCACCACGCCCGGCTAAGTTTTTGTATTTTTAGTAGAGATGGGGTTTCACCATGTTAGCCAGGATGGTCTTGATCTCCTGACCTCGTGATCCACCTGCCTCGGCCTCTCAAAGTGCTGGGATTAGAGGCGTGAGCCACCGCGACCGGCCGGGTTTTTCATTTTCTAATGATTTGTTTTAATGATACCATTAAAATAGGCTAGGACTTATTTGTACTTTTAGGCTCTGCCATAACCTCATTAAGCCGTGTGAGACACATGTGCAATGAAGCCTATTGTCAATTTCACATGTGGTTAAATCTGAAAGACACCTAGCAGTAACCCATTTCTAAACATACTGTTACTGATACTTCATTCTTTTTTTTTTTTTTTGAGGCGGAGTCTCGCTCTGTCGCCCAGGCTGGAGTGCAGTGGCGCCATCTCGGCTCACTGCAAGCTCCGCCTCCCGGGTTCCCGCCATTCTCCTGCCTCAGCCTCCCGCGTAGCTGGGACTACAGGCACCGCCACCACGCCTGGCTAATTTTTTGTATTTCTTAATAGAGACGGGGTTTCACTGTGTTAGCCAGGATGGTCTCGATCTCCTGACCTCGTGATCCGCCCGTCTCGGCCTCCCAAAGTGCTGGGATTACAGGCTTGAGCCACCGCGCCCGGCCACACCCAGGCACCTCGCAGAAAAAGTGTTCTCAGGCAGGAGCAGGTAAGGACAGCTAACTCCTCCAGCCTTGAAAGGCTGTAGAGGAAATACTGAGTACTGACTGCTGTCCCTGCTCATGGCTAGCTTAAAGACACAGATTTAATGAAAGCAGATAGAGAAAGTGTTTTACATATTACTCTCTAAAGCATGACTTTTCATCTAGATCAAATTACTTTTTTAAAAAATGCACTTAGTTCTGATTCTAAAGCATCTTTTTTACATCATCAAAGTAAAGTGATATCTGGTTGGCTCCATTAACAGAAAAACTCACAATTGAATGTTGCCAGCTTTCTGTCAGTATCAGGAAATGTACCAACTAGAAAAATCAGTTAATTCCAATAATGGTTTGATGATTTCATCTAATTCATGAAACCAAAGTAAAGCTGTTGGAAGTTCATTCTGTAGAATATGAAACACCTGACACTGCTTTAATTGCTACTTAAAAATCAGTTTAGAAGTTCAACAACAAAAACAAAATTACTGTTGGTTCTCATTCACAGTAGTTATGGTCTATGAAAAAGTCACCATGAATACTGAATTAGGGAATACCAAATTATTTACTCATAAGGGAAATTCAGGGTTGGGTTCCTGAGAGCTCCTGAGAGCCTCTGATTACATTTTAATTAGCTGACCAAACATAACCTCATTTTATGTATAGTTCTGTTTCAAGATACCTGATTAATATATAGTCATCCACTGCATGATGTGTCAACAACAGACTGCATCTACGATGCAGGTGGTCCCATAAGATTATCAAGCTATATTTTCGCTGTACATTTTCTATGTTTAGATACATAAATATTTACTATTCTGTTACAACTGCCTACAGAATTCAGTATAGTAACACACTGCACAGGTTTGTAGTCCAGAAACAATAGCCTTTACCACATAGCCTACATGTGTAGTAAGCTATAGATTCATATAAGCACACTCTATGATATTTTCACAATGACAAAATCACCTAATGATACATTTCTCAGAATTTAACCCTGTTGTTAAGCAATGTATGGCTGTTTACTGTTGAATCACTATGAGTCACTGAACTCATAGCCAACAGCACTATAAGTTTATCTATCATGTGTATTTTCTCCTTAAGGCACATCACAGCCTTCTTGCACTTAGGAGCAATATACAGCACTTCAGTTCCACACTGAATAGTCATTTTAAACACAGAAATCACAAAGAAGCCTAAAAAAGCAAAAATCATGGCACTATATAAACCCAAAAAAGGAGACTTGTTTACTGTATGAGAGCAGAAGGAAATCAGCCTGCCAACTAGGAATCTGTTGAGCAATCCAAAATTTTCACCATTCTGTACCATTTGTAGTCATGCATTCAGTTGAATGACTAGTGTCATGAGTATTGATTTTGCAGTAACAAATAAATTTGACAGGTTCAGTATCCCTTACCTGAAATGTTTGGGGTCGGAAGTGTTTTGAATTTGGGGTTTTTAAAAATTTTGAAACATCTGTATTATATACTTACTGAGTATCCCTAACCCAAAAATCTGAAATCCAAAAGGCTCCAATGAGTATTTCATTTGCTCATGACCCTTGAGAATTGTGTTGAGCATCATGTCGGCACTCAAAAAGTTTAGGATTTTAGAGCATTTCTGATTTTAGATCAGAGATGCTCAATCTGTAATAGGCAGACGAATTCATGAAAGCAAAATCTGTGAATAGTAAGGGTCAATTCTATTTGTTTTTACAGTGATAACACAATTACAAACTTTGAGCACAGCATCATAGAAAGAACAATGTTCTTATTAAATTTTAAAAATGATGTAACAGAAATCAACTTGGACTTGGCTGTGGTTCACATATAATTCACAACTGTGCCCATATAAACTGCAATATATTACCAATCAAAATTGGAGGAAACATATTTCACAACTGCATCCACAAAAGATGTGACATTCTACCAATCAAAATTTACAAATGTTTATACATACACATAGGGTTAAAAAAAATTGAACTAAGGCTGGGTGTGGTGGCTCACACCTGTAATCCCAACATTTTGGGAGGATGAGATGGGAGGACTGCTTGAGCTCAGGTGGTCAAGGCTGAAGTAAGCTGTGATCATACCACTGCATTTCAGCCTGGGCAACAGAGTACACCCCCATCTAAAAAAAAAAAAAAATGAACTAAAATATTTGTGACAAAGCTGATGCTGAATTTAGAAAAATATTTCAGCATGACAGTCCATGTTTTCTCTTTTTGTTATCTAGCTTAGAATTCTTTGAGGCTTAGACTTTGTAAAATCATCAACATAACGGATGATTTTCATTCAAACATTACATTCAAAGTCAGTTGAAAATAGCTATAGACTAAACGTTTGTATCACCTTAAATTCTTATGCTGAAGCGCTAATACCCAACGTGATGGTATTCAGAGGTAGTGCCTTTAATTAGGGTTAGATTAGGTCATGTTGGTGGGGCCCTCCTGATGAGATTAATGCTGTTATAAAAAGAAACAGATCTCTCTCTCTACCCCCACCACCCCCATCCAAGTGCACACACCCAAGAAGGGCCATGTGAGGACATAACGAGATCAAATCAGGTCTGCAAACAAGGAAGCAGGCCCTCACCAGAAACTGATCTGCTGGTTCCTTGATCTTTGACTTTCCAGCCTTCAGAATCGTGAGAAATGAATTGTTGTTTAAGTCACCCAGTATGTGGTATTTTGAGACAGCAGCCCAAACTAAGACAGAAATCTTTCATTCAAGATTTAATTTTTATGGAGAACTTATTTTTTTAAATAAGTTTATATTATGTACTAGAATAAAATGAACTTGAGAATGCCTACAATTTAGCAGCATCTAAATTTGGTTAAGATGTTTAAAAGATTTCCATAACAGACACAATTTATTTGACAAGCTTTGTCATAAAAATTTTGTTGAATAAAAGTGCTGTAACAGACATTTCTCAAAAGAAGACATTCATACAGCCAACAGACACATGAAAAAATGCTCATCATCACCGGCCATCAGAGAAATGCAAATCAAAACCACAATGAGATACCATCTCACACCAGTTAGAATGGCGATCATTAAAAAGTCAGGAAACAACAGGTGCTGGAGAGGATGTGGAGAAATAGGAACACTTTTACACTGTTGGTGGGATTGTAAACTAGTTCAACCATTATGGAAAACAGTATGGCGATTCCTCAAGGATCTAGAACTAGATGTACCATATGACCCAGCCATCCCATTACTGGGTATATACCCAAAGGATTATAAATTATGCTGCTATAAAGACACATGCACACGTATGTTTATTGCAGCACTATTCACAATAGCAAAGACTTGGAATCAACCCAAATGTCCATCAGTGACAGATTGGATTAAGAAAATGTGGCACATATACACCATGGAATACTATGCAGCCATAAAAAAGGATGAGTTTGTGTCCTTTTTTTTTTTTTTTTTTTTTTTTTTGAGACGGAGTCTCACGCTGTTGCCCAGGTTGGAGTGCAGTGGCGCGATCTCGGCTCACTGCAAGCTCCGCCTCCTGGGTTCACGCCATTCTCCTGCCTCAGCCTCCTGAGTAGCTAGGACTACAGGCGCCGAGTTTGTGTCCTTTGTAGGGACATGGATGCAGCTGGAAACCATCATTCTTAGCAAACTATCACAAGAACAGAAAACCAAACACCGCATGTTCTCACTCATAGGTGGGAACTGAACAATGAGATCACTTGGACTCAGGAAAGGGAACATCACACACCGGGGCCTATCATGGGAAGGGGGGAGGGGGGAGGGATTGCATTGGGAGTTATACCTGATGTAAATGACGAGTTGATGGGTGCAGCACACCAACATGGCACAAGTATACATATGTAACAAACCTGCATGTTATGCACATGTACCCTACAACTTAAAGTATAATAATAATAAATAAATTTTTTTTAAAAAGTGCTGTAAATAGAGTTTACTGTTTTTTTTAACAGTTGCTGTGAAAATACATGTGCCAGAATATTTGCATATTAAACTATTACAAAATAAAAATATAATAGAATTTGCTTTGAACTTACCAGGTACCTCATTATCAACATAGAGGTTACATTCTCAAATTTAAAAATCACAATTTATATAGAAAATAGTAACTTGAAAAAATCAATAATTTCAAATGTAGCAATCACAAAATGCAACTTGAAAAAGACTGATTTTATGAAGCAATTAAAGATAATACAACTATATTTTTAAAATATTTTTTCCAATACAGAGATCTTATATATTAGATACAAATTATAGCTAAGAAACTAATGTATATGAACTTTTACTGAGAATTATATTTATGTTATTTTCAATGTTAAAACAGTTGTTTTGCTTTAATGAATATAGCTATATCTTAATATGTCTTAGAAATAACTTTATTTTTAAAATAATTCCTTAATAGGACTATTTTATAGGTCCGCCAATATGATGAAACCAATTTGTCAGTCAAGTAATGAAATTAAATAATTTTATTGTTTTTCAGAAAGAATATCAATTTGGGCAATAAACAGTTAACCTAGATGTGCTAGTTAATTTTATGAGTCACTTTGGATAGTTATCATGGCCAGCTGTTTGGTATAATACTAATAGAGATGCTGTGTGAAGGTCTCTGTGGATGTAATTAACATTTATAATTGGTTGACTTGAAATAAAGCAGATTCCATACTGTGGTGGGCCTTATCCAATCAGATGAATGCCTTACCAGCGAAGATAAAAGTTACCTGAAGAAGATGCAAGTCTACATCAAGATGATAACATAGAAATGCTGAGTTTCCAGCCTACTCGCCTATTTTGCAATTTTTACACTCAAGACTATTATCAACTCTTCCTTAAATATACAGCCTGCTGCTGTATTCTACACAGTTGCTTTGCCAACTCCCAAAATTCTGTGAGTCAATTCCTTAAAATAAACTCTGTATCTTTCTCTTGTTCTCTGTTTCTCTGGAGAACCCTGACTAATGATACACTACGTAAGGAAGATTAGAAAGTATTAACGAGCTCCACCAAAAGGAAGCTGCTCCCTGATAAGAGTAGAGAGAAAGGGTTTTAAGAAACATGCAAGTAAAGAAGAATTAACATTAACTTCTTTTAAAGAAGAACAGAATCCCAGATTCTATGGCCACATCTTCCTATACCAGAATGATACATAACCCAGTAACCCTGACCCTTAGCTTTTAGAGAACAGGGACGTATCTTACAACTCTTTGTATCCCCTTTCTAGCAGTGAGTATGAGACAGAGAAGATGCTTTAAATGGTTGCTGAATAAACTAAAGTCTCAGAAGACATCCCCAGTCCTAAATGCAATTAAGAGGGTGAGAATGTATGCAAAAATATGCATTTTAATGTTTTGAGTAATACTGTAGTGTTGTCATTCTGAGACTGTTGTGTGTACACTATAGGATAAAAATAAATGAATAATTGTGGAACTTTCCAGTTCTATAATCACTCATATCCTTGAAAGCAGAGGAAAGAGATACAGAAAGAAGATTTAAACACACTATCGTCTCCATCATAGTCTCAAGTTTCAATTGGAAGCATCAATATCAATTTATGAAATACTTTTATTTTATCTTAATATGTGCACATACTTCTGATCTCTGTCTACAGAAAGGGCTGAGAGAAAACATGATCACCCCTTAAACAGTAGGGCTTCTAAGAGAAACAGCTGAATCTAGGACTCAGGAGCTAACTTTAAGAGGCTTCCATTAGCCAAAGATGGAGTCATTTGAGCTTCAATGATGGTAATACTTGAAATGGATTAAACTAATACATTAAATTCTAAAAATTCATAATAATATTCTTAAAAAACTGGTCACCTTTAAGAGATGATAGAGAACCAATTTATTATCTTAAAAAACATATATCAAAGGGAAAAAATCAAGAATTTATGTTACCTTTCTTTTGTGAACTCTATCACTGGGTAACCAAGTAGGAGATAAGAACATGTATCTCTTTATAAAAATATTCCAATGAATAAATGAAAAAGAGTAAAAAGAATTAGAATATTACTATTTTTCAAACCTTAATGAATGAATAGATACAAATAATACATATAAATGGCTGCTAGGATCACAAAAAAAGATGCAACCAAACATTGAAAGTAGGTTATCCAGATGAGCAGCCTCAGCCTCACTCAGATACTTGCCAGAAATACAAACCCTCAGGTCCGACCTCCGACCTCCTGAATCAGAAGGTTTGGGCATAGGACCCAGTAATCTGTGTTTTATTAAAACAAGCCCACCAGGTGATTCAGAGGTATCTCAACTTCATTAAAGTCTATGTATAGCAACAGAAAACAGACTGAGACATAAAATTGGTACCAAGATGTAGGACTTTTGCTATAATATCTGAAAATGAAGCAGCAGCTTTGGAACTGGGTAACGGGTAGAAGCTGGCAGACTATGGAGGAGCTGGATAGAAAAAACCCGTATTGCCATAAATGGAGCATTAAGGGTGATTCTGGTGAAAGGTTCTGAAAACAACTAGAGAAACTCTGAATCTTCTTTTTTTTTTTTTTTTTTTTTGAGACAGAGTCTCACTCTGTCGCCCACGTTGGAGTGCAATGGCACAATCTCAGTTCACTGCAACCTCCGCCTTGCAGGTTCAAGCGATTCTCCTGCCTCAGTCTCCCAAGTAGCTGGGATTACAGGCATGCACCATCAAGCCCCGCTAATTTTTGTATTTTTAGTAGAGGAGGGGTTCTGCCATGTTGGCCAGGCTGGTCTCAAACACCAAACCTCAGGTGATCTGCCTGCCTCAGCCTCCCACAGTGCAAGGATTACAGGAGTGAGCTACCGCGCCCAGCCTGAATCTTCTTAGAGATTACTTAAGTGCTCATGACCAGAATGTTGACAGAAATATGTAAAGTTCATTCTGAAGAGGCCTCAGATGGAAATGAGGAGCAAGGTACTAGAACTTGGAATAAAGGCCACACTTGTCACAAAGCAGCAAACAGCCTGACATACCTCAAGGCTATGTCCATGCCCTAGGGGTTTGTGGAATGCTGGACTTGAGAGTGATGAACTAGCATATAGGGTGGAAGAAATTTCTAGCAGCAAAACACTCAAGACACAGGTGAGATCTGGGAGCAAAGGGATGACAAAGACAGAATTTATAATCAAATGAAAAGCAAAGTGGAAAGATTTGGAAAACTCTCCTCAGGCTGGCTATGTAGAATTTAAAAAGCTTGTTTAGGAAAGGAAACAAGAATGTAGCCTAGGAACCATTTGCTAAAGAGATTCATATTGATACAAGGGACCAAGAGACTATTTATCAGGATAATTAGAGAAAGACTCCAAAAGGCATTTCACACATCGTCGAAGCTGCTCCTCCCATCAGAGGCCCAGAGGCCTAGGAGTGCAGAATGATTTTGTGGGAGCCCATGGCATCCATGGCATTCTGCACAGCCCACTGTCCAGGACTGCCTCAGGACTCTGCTCCCTGCTCCCCAGAGCAAGGCTCTGTGGTTGCCCCAGCCATGACCCAAGTAGCAGCAGGTGTGGCTCAACTCACCACTATGGAAGGCACAAGCTATAAATTTTGGTGGCATCCACAAGGTGCTAATTCCGCAGGTATACAGAATGAAAGAGATGTGGGGCTATGGTAGTTTCACCTAGATTTCAAAGGATATACCAAAAAGACTGGTGCCCTGGCAGAGACTTGTCACAAGAGTGAACCCATTGCTGAGAGCCCCCACTAGGGCAATGCCTAGTACAGCCAGAAGCAAGGCCATGGCAGAGTCCCCACTAAAGTAATGCCTAATGGAGCTGTGGGAGCAGGAATGCTGCTGAGACCTCAGAACTATAGCATCAGCATGCAGGTCCAACCTGCAAAAGCCACAGGCACCCAACTGTAACTTACAAGGGCTGACATATGGATTGAGCATAGTAAAGCCGTGGGGGTGGAGTCACTTGAGGCTTTCAGGTCCAACCCTGCACCCGTGTGCCCAGGATGCAGGACATGGAGTCAAAGGAGATTATTCTCCAGCTGTAAGATGTAACGCTGTTTTCCTTGTTGGGTTTTCGTTTTACATGGGACCTGTTACTCCTTAATTTTTTCCTGTTGCTCCCTTTTGGAATGGCAATGTCTGTCCTATGCCTGCTCCACCACTATATTTTGGAAGTCGGTAACTTGTTTGATTTAATAGGCTCACAGCTGAAAAGAATCTGCCTCAAGGCAAATACACCATGTGTCTCACTCAAATCTGATTTACATGAGACTTGGAACTTTGGGTTTTTGAGTGCATGATAGAATGAATGAAGACTCTGGAGCTACTGGGATGGAATGAATGTATTTTTAAACACCAGAAGGACATAAATTTTGGGGGCCCAGAGTGGAATGCTGTGGTTTAAATGTGTTCTCCAAAGGTTCACTGTATTGGAAACTTGGTCCTGAATGCAGAAGTATTGAGAAGTAGTACTTTTAAGAGGTAACTGGGTCATGAGGGCTCTGCTCTCATGAATGGATTAGTAGACTAATAAGTTACTGGATTGATGGGTCATCAAGCAGGTAGGTTAGCTATCACAAGAATGCATCTGTTATAAAATCCAGTTTGGTTCTCACTCATGTGCCCTCTCAGCATGTGATGCTCTGTGCCACCCTGGGACTCTGTAGAGAATTCTCACTAGCAAGAAGGCCCTCACCAGAGGCTCACACCATGCTCTTGGACTTCTTAGCTTCCAGAACCGTAAAAAATAAATTTCCTTATAAATTAACTAGTCTTTCATATTCTGTTAAAGTAACAGAAAATGGACTAAAACAGATGCCATTAGGATAAAAAAGAGGGAGAAATAATATTTAAAGAAATAATAAGGCTAGGCATGGTGGCTCATATCTGTAACTCGAGCACCTTGGAAGGCCGAGGTGGGAGGATTGCTTCAGCCCAAGGAATTCAATACCAGCCTGGGAAACATGTTGAGACCCTGTCTCTATAAAAAAATATTAAAAATTAACCAGGCAGGGTGAAACACACCTGTAGTTTCAGCTACTCAGGAGGCTGAGGTGGGAGGACTGCTTAAGCCCGCAGTGAGGTGCAGCCTGCAGTGAGCTAAGGTCATGCCACTGTATTCCAGCCTGGGTGACAGTGAGACCCTGTCTCAGAGAGAGGGAAAAAAAAAGAATGAAAGAAAAAGAATAAAAAATACATAAATAATGGTTGAAATCTTTCCAAATTTGATAAAAGAAAAAGAAATATTAATCTACACATCCCCCAAGGAGCTCAACAAATTCTAAATAGGATAAATACAAAAAGATATACTTCCAGACACATTATAGGCAAAATCTTGAGAGCCAAAGACAAGGAGAAAATCTTGAAAGCAGCAAGAGCAAAATGACCAGACAAGCAAAAAGGAGTCCCCAATAAGATTAACAACTGACTTCTCATTAGAAACAAGTGAGGGCAGAAAGCAATGGAATTAAATATTCAAAGTGCTAAAGTAAAATATTGTGAATTATGACTCTAATATCCAGCAACACTGTATTTTTAAAATAAAGGTGAAATTAAGGCATACCCAGGAAAATAAAAACAGAGAATTTGTTGCTAGAATATCTGTTTTACAAGAAATACTAAAGGAAATTCTTCAGGCTAAAAGCAAGTAACACCAAACAGTAATTGGAAGCCCCAAAAAACAAAGCGTGCCAGTAAAGGAAATTACATACATAATTGCAAAAGACACTGTAATTGCATATTTCTTCCCCTTTCTTCTCTTAACTGATTTAAAGAATAATTCAATAAAACACTGTAGCTATAATTTTATTATTGGGCTAACAACATTCACTGTTACATATTTAGACAATAACAGTACAAATGAAGCAGATGAGAACAAAGTTCTATGGGAGTAAGAAAATGACCCCAGAGCTAACTCAAATATGCAGAAATATGTAAAGAAAATGAAAAATAGAGAGGTCAATACAACTAACTATAAATATGTACTTGCTCTCCCTTGTCTCAGTTTCTTCAAAACACATAAAGTAAAAATTACAACAGTGTATTGTTGGGTTTGACATAATAGGTACATCAATAATAGCACAAAAAAGTTGGGGAGGGAAATGGAGCTAATAGAGGAAGTCTATTTTGCTGAAAGTAAGTATAAATCAGAAGTGAAATTCTTATAAATCAAGATGTACACTGTAAACCCTGGAGCAACCAATAAGAAAATAATTCAAAATATATGTTTTAAAAAGTAGCAAAGGAATTAAAACATCACACTACAATATATCTACTTAACTCAAAAGAAGGCAAGAAAGGAAAGAACAAAAAAGACTTGAGACCTATGGAAAACAAAATTCGTAACTGCATAGAAAAATCCAACTATATCAGTAATTACATTAAATGTGAACAGATTAAGCAATCTAATCAAAAGAAAGATTATCAGGCTGTATTTTTTTAAAAGAAAAAGAACAATGATCCCAACTACATATAAAATCTATATAAAACACATTTTAGATTCAATCATACAAATAGGTTGAAAGTAAAAGCTATACCATAAAAACAGTAAACATAAAAGAATCAGGCAAAATAGATTTTAAAACAAGAATATATTACTAGAAATAAAGAGAAACACTTCATAATGACAGAAGAGTCAATCCATCAGGAAGATATAACAATTAGAAGCATATATGCACCTAACAACAGAAGGAAGAAAAGACAGAGTTGAAGGGATACACAACTCAAAAATAATAATTGGAGACTAACCCTCTTTCAATATTAGATAAAACCACCAGGAAGAAAATCAACAAGAACACAGAAGATTTGAACAACACAGTAAGACAACTAGCCCTAAAGACAACTATATAACACTCCACCCAACAAGGCAATATGCATTCTTAAGTGCATAAGAAACATTTTCCAAAAGAGATCACATGCTAGGCCATAAACAACCTTCAATAATTTACAGAGATTAATCACACAAAGAATGTTCTCTGAAACAATGGAATGCAATTATAATACAATCAGTAACAGAAGGAATTTTAGGAAATTCACAAAGATGGGCGGGGGAACCACACTCCTAAATAACCAATAGGTCAAAGAAATCAGAGAGAAAATTAGAAAATATGTTGAGATGAGTGAAAACTAAAACACAACATACCAAAATTTATTGGATACAGCTAAAGAAAACAGTACTCAGAAAGAAATTTGTAGTTATAAATGCCTATATTAAAAAAGAAAGATCTCAAGTGGATAATCTAATCTTCCACCTTAAGAAGACAGAACCTACAAAAAGAAAAGCAAACTAAACCTAAGCAAGCAGATGGAAGGAAATAATAAAGAATAATGTGCAAACAAATGAAACAGAGAATAGAAAATCCAGAAAACTAAAGACACTGGCAAAGGATTTGGGAATCAGGTGGTCATTGTTGTTGACAGAAAAGGAAGGTTTCTTATTAGAAGGAACAAAATCCAGATTGCAAGGAATTTAAGGAATAAATGGGAGGGGAAAAAATGAAGGCAGCATATGTAGACTCTTCTTTCAATAAGCTTGAAGAAAAAGAATGAGAAGACTGAAAATGAAGGCAAGAAGAAATGATTAACAAAGTCTTCTAGGAGGCAGAAAGGAATTAAGAGTCTAGGCAAATAAATTGGCCTTGGAAGGTATGGCAGACCTGGAGGTTGCCTACTTAGTCTTCCCTTCTTTGTGGATAACAAAATCTTATTTATTTATTTATTTATTTATTTATTTTACCTTGGGAAGAGTGGAGGGCCATGAATCTAGACTAGTCTAAGCCAAACATAGGACTTCTGTACCCCTCCCCACTGACTGGCTTAGAAACAGTATAGGATGCAGTTTTGGCTAGTGAGGTCATGTTTTCTAGGAGGCTTCTAAGAAAGTTTTCTTCATTTCTGAAAAAGACATAAGAGAGACACCTTTTCTTACAGTCATGGATGCTTTGATATGAGTATGTCATTCTTGGAGTTAAAGCTGCCATCTTGAGATGAGGAGGGGAAAAGTCTGAAGACAAAAGTCAACTTATGCAGGATGGTAGAATGAAAAGACAGAGCCAGAGAGTCTGATGATAACGGTTAGCTGCTATGAGCCAACTAAAAAACCATCTTTCTTCCAGATTTCTAGTTATATGAGATAATAAAATACAGTTATTACATATGATACTTTCAGTTGGGTCTCTGTCACTTACCAGCTGAAAGTATTCTAATTGATATAGAAGGAAAGATACTTTCACAAGATAGATGTGGAAGAAATTAACTTTGCATATTGGAGATAAGGGAATTGGAGAGTTTCAGCCTAAAGTTTCATTTATTAAAGAAAGTGAAACTCATATAGATCAATTTTACAAAAGGAGTGACCTTAACATTTGCTGTTTCCTGCTTTAAAATATCAAGTATTACTAATGATAACAATAGCTAGTAATGAAGATGATTATGACGATAAGCTCATGGTTATTAAAGTATTTTTAAAGCTGGGTATTTTATCCTTTATTGTTTACCTTCTACATACTATTTGACTTCAATAGTGAAAACATACCAATCTCTTCTACTTTCTGTTCATAACAATTTTCATGGTAGTTTAATTTTTCATACTTTCATGGTATATAACACAGTATACCACAATATAGTTTACAGAGGGAATCCTTAACTTTGAAGAATAAACACTCTGAAAACTAAACAATTTATAAAAAGATTTCTCTATTTCCATACACTTTCTGAATCTGGCCAAGAAAATAAAACAACATTTCAACTGCATCTGTGCAATGATAGCTTGATTCATATCAGAAGATGGAAAATCAACACTGTAGCCACATAGATACACACCAGAGAAAGCACACTTTTAGCAGAAATAACAAAAAGCAATAGAATTGTGCTCTTATCCAAGCGGTTCCCAAATGGGAAAAAAAAAAAAAAATTTGAAAGTTAAATTATAAGACAGCTTTTGAAGCACAAAACATTTTTCCTACAGAAACATTACTATGAGTCATGTCCTTAGTAGGCCCGTCCATAAAAGCCATATGCTTGTAAAACCATATGCATAAGACTGTTGTTTGAACTATACCAAAGCAGGATAATAGTTTTTCCTTGGGAAGATACATCATTTTCTCCCTCTTCTCTCTACTAAGTCCCAGAGGAGTGGGCCTCACCAGGGGCTCTGTCCACCTCTGGAGCTCAGCAGTCATCCCCCTCACTCTGCACACTCCATGGTCAGCCACACTGAACTTCTCCAACCTGCAGGGCCTCTCCCCTCCAAGTCATTACTGTTACAACCTTCCCTTCTTCTTCCTGTAGGTCACCTCCACTCAGCCTTCTGGTCTCAGCTTAATGCTACTTCCTCAGGTAGGCCATCCCTTGTCTCCACACTGAGTCATGTGTTCCTGATGTGTGTGCTCTCGCATCACACTATACTTTCCTAACACAGCATTTGTCAATCTCCCCGATAAGCTCCACTGTTTCAGGGATTCATTTCATTTGCTATTAATGTTAAGGTCAGAAGACTGCCTGGCATTTTGAAGATTCTTTACACATATTTATTTATACGAATTATTTCTCATAAGATACTTTAATGCATTTTTAACTTATCTACAGTCATTACCAAGGAAAAGGGTGGTTTTCCAAAGAACACTTCTCCTTCCCTCAATTTACACCTAGAGATTGTTCATAGGGAGGAAGCTACCTATCCAATTTCTTTCCCATTGCTGATTTATAGTCACTTAAATGGACATTAAAATTTTAGCAAATAGATACATTTTATTTTTCTTTTTAGAAGATGAGGCCTTTGAATGATGAAGCAATAAGTATATTTTCTAATATTAACTTGATCTCTTTTTTGTAGGTAATGTCACTCATTCTCATGACTTTTACTGTCAGCAATGAAATGCTTATTCCAAAATCTGTATCTCTATGCTTGATTTTTCTCTCAAGCTTAGAATCCAAACTTTCAGCTGTCTACAATTTTTATATCCGAATGTCCCACAAAAACTTCACCCCATTCCCCCACCCAATCTTTCTTTTCTGTGGTATTCCCCATTTCAGATATTTCAGATAATGACATCACCATCTAGTCAGTGGAGTCTCACACCCATGTTATCTCGTCCTTGTTAATTATTCACTGGACCATGGCCTCACAGTGGTGGCAACACTTGGGAGCAGAATCTGAGGCCCCACCGCAGACCTACTGAATCAAAATCTACCTTTTAACAAAATCCCTAGACAATTCATATGCACATTAAAATATGAGAAACACCGATGTATAATTCCTTTTTCTCTCTACCCCACAAAACTCTGATACCAAGTCTATATAGGCAAATATATTCCCTCCCATCCATTTCTGTTATCATGGCCCTGATAAAGCCATCACTTCCTGTGGTGATGTGGACACTGAAATGGCTTCTTAGCTGACCTCATTCCTGCAGCCCACTGTTAACCCAGACTTTTAGAAGGGACACTCTGATGTACAGCTATGAGAGGACATATGGTTGGCTGGCCAGTACTGTGCATAATGTAAAGTATGTCCTATCTATGTTGCAATTTAAAATCTGGGGATGCTCACAAAATTGTCACATAGAAAAGCATGCAAAAAAAAAGAAAAAAAAGATTAACTTTGCTTGTGTCTCCTTGTTATAATCACTGATCTCAATTTTCTTTCCAAATACAAACCTAACCATGTCATATCCCTCTCCAAAATCTTTTAGCGGCTTCTGAACACATCATGTATTTCTACACTTCTACCTTTCTGTTCATGCTTTTTCCCTTTTCTCCTATCCACCTTGCAAAAATTTTGCCCATCTTCTGAAGTCCTGCTGAAGAGTTATCTCTGGAGAACAGTCATCTCACCTCACCAGCTCTCTAAGAAATAACTGCTTCTCCATTACCTCTACAACCCACTGCACTCTGTTCAACACACGATTATGGCACTCATCTCGCTGTATGAAAGGCCCATGGATGTCTGTCTTTCCTGTCAGACAAGGACTTCCTCAAAGGAATTCTGTATTTCAGTCACTGGCAGATGGTAGATACTCAAAAAATGTTTTAAACAATCAATTACCATTTATATTTGACATTATTAAAAGCTGTAGAACTTATCATTGATAACATGAATATATTTATAAACTCTACAATACTAAGTACCATATCTCTCAAGTTATATGCACCCAGGCACAGTAAAAGTTTAAACATGCTTGGGGACCTAATTCAGCCACTTAAATGCAGCTATCCTTAAAAGCCCACATTCTGGGGAGGCCCACCTTATTTCCTGAGAGTTCAATCAGATAACTGAACAGGGCAAACAGAGGTTAATTTCTGATGAGAAGAGAGGGAGGTCAAGTCTGCCAACTGATTTTAAAAATTATATATTGTGCCATAAAGATTGTAATAAAGAAATAAAAGTTTGTTATCTATAACTTTAAAATATTTAAAAATTCATTTTCTGCATATTATCTTTCAAAAGCAGTTGAAATTACACTAAACATATCATTCTGTATTTGGTTACAAAATTTTGCCATAAGTTACACTTATAATTACACTTTAGTGATCAAATTATTCCATCACCCTAACAAATGTTCATTAAAACATTTACCAAAGTCCAATAATTTAGTTCAATAGTTACTGAAAAATTACTTGTATGCCAGACCCTAATGCAGGGCCTGACCTGCCCTAACCTCAAGAACTCCCCAGCCAAGTGGTAGGGACTGATTCATACACCCATGACTGTGGTGCAGTACCGAATGCAAACCAGAGTGCTCACTGGCAGGGCTGACTCAGAAGGGATGCCCCCAGGATCTGACTGCTGCTCTCAAGAGATAGAAAGTCAACACGAAGAACAGGGGAAGGACCCATAAAGATGAGACATAAGAATTTCAAATGGCACAGCATGTTCAGGGAAAGGCAGTGGCTGGGAGTAGCACAAGAAACACATTAGAGTGAATGGGTCCATTTCCTTAAAGCCTCTCCAGAATTGGAAGTTATTTTAATTTTCAGTGCTTTCGGGCGAATAGAAGAGGTAACTCAAGGTTAACTTAAAAGGCATTTCTTTGATTACCAGTGACGGTAAACATAATTCCACCTTTTTATTAATCATTAACTGCTAAAATACTTTGTTTACTTATGTATTAAAACTTCTTCATTAGGTTTGAGAGAACTTCCTCTTCAGATATTATAGATGTTCACCCTTAGTCACATTTGATACAAGCATTTCCTCCAGTTGTGTTGTGTTATTTTTTTCGTTGTAAATAAACCTTACATTTTGTATGTTCAAAACTATTAGATCTTTTCCTTGGTGAGCATTCCAACACTGAGTCATCAATCCTTCACAAATCTGATGAATATTGTTCTATTCTCTACTACTTTTCAAAAATACGATTAAAAAATATTTAGCTCTTTATACTAGCTAGACCTGATTATAAAAACAAAAACAAACAAACAAAAAAACATGATGTGCATAAACATTCACATACAGGCCAATATCCTCCCTCTTCCAATCTTACTCCCACTCCCTTTGCTAAGATGGCTAGGGAATTCCTTTTCATACAAACTCTCGATTCATTTTCATTCAGGCTCCCTTACATAGCAATGCTGGGAAGAGAGCAGCTAGAGCATGTGTCCTTTGCAGTATCTTTAGAGATGGCCCTGAAATCTCTACAACCTCTACGAAAGAATTACAAATTAGTATTTTAAGGTACATAACATGGACAGAAAACATTTATGGGATGTATCAGCAATAAACATCAATGCTAATTTAAAGTACTAGCGGATCCCTTCTAAGTCCCCAAACAAGTAATGCAGTTTTTCTTTAAGGGCCTGGAATGTATAGCCTTTTTACTAACTTCATATTACAGAAGGCAGTTTTCAAATTAGCAAAGGGGGCTCAGTCCAGTGGTATACAGTTGAACATGTCTGACTCCCATGGGGAGTCTGGAAATGTGGGGAGGCGTTTTTTAGATGTCACAATGAGAGAGCACACTATTGTGAATCTTGCGACATGTAGGGCAATCTTGTACAACAAAAACCTGTCCTATCCCAAATGCCAATAGCTACCTCACTTCAGCTAAGGGCCTTCCAGCC
Source organism: Macaca nemestrina (assembly GCF_043159975.1). Lineage (NCBI taxonomy): Eukaryota > Metazoa > Chordata > Mammalia > Primates > Cercopithecidae > Macaca > Macaca nemestrina. Next base: position 112,965,071 of record NC_092133.1, on the reverse strand, counting down.
CAAGATGATGTGCTTCCTATATTTAATGAAGGAAACTCCTGACTTCCAATTGTTCTATCTACCCTGCCACCCAGTACATGTTTTACCAAGGGAGGACCAGCCCTAAGTAAGATTGTGAGGTAGAATAGGCAGTACTGGATGTCTTGCTTACTCCTCCTATTGGGTCCTTTGTTTTAAAACCCTGTTGTGGCCTGAATCCCTGCAAGTAACATCCCAGGAAGTTCTGGCTTGGAGGAACCCAGGAACTTGGCTACTGTCCTCTCATTCTGATCCACCAAAACCTGTTCCCTGCAAGTTCTTAGAAAACATCTGAAGAACAAAGCATACTCTGATACTAACTTCATGAAGGTACAAGTGCATTCTTCTTCTCAGGGATATTTGTGTTTAAGCACTAAACCAGAGATGCCACTCCTTACCTTATGCCCTACTGCCATCCTTGTGTAAGCTACTACCATTTTTCACTGTGATTACCACAGTAGCCTCTTAACTGGTCTTCCTGCTTTAAGTCTTCCAAGTCATAGTCTATGCTCAAGAAAGAGCTGACCTAAGTGAGATCATGTCCTTTCTTGGCTCAAAACTCTCTGGTGGCTCCCTAGTTTACTCCAATAAAAGCCTCCAATGTCTTTTATTGGTACCTCCAATGCAAGGTCATAAATAATCTAAAATCTGAAAATCTGAGGGGAGAGCACATACGGGAGAAAAAACAAGAGTCCATTTTGGTCACGTTAAATTTGCAATGCCTAAGAGACATTCAAGTAGAGATGTCAGAAAGGTGTTATCCCCAGATCCTCAGAAGAGAGCTTCAGGCTAGATAAGTAGTCCTCAACAGGTGGTGATTTTATGTACCCCGGAGACATTTGGCAATATCTGGAGACATTTTGATTGTCACAATAAGGGTAGAGGGAACTCTATTAGCAGTTACAGCGTAGAAGCCAGAGATGCTGCTAAGCATCCTACAATCCACGAGACATCCCCCGACACTGAAAAAATTTTCCAGCCCAAAATGTCAATAGTGCTAAAGATGACAAACTCTAGGCTAGAGATAATCTGAAAGACTTACACAAAAAGATATTTAACCAAAAGTACAAGATGAAAAACAAGGGAACTAAACCTCTCCTCTTTTAGATGTCAGGTAACACAGAAGACAGAAAATGGTCAACTAGAATGGGAGAAGGAAAACCAGGGAAGGGTTTGTGTCAGAGGCCAAGAGACAAGTGTTTCCAAAAGGCAGCAATGGTCAATTGTGGTCAACTGTGTGGAAAACTGCTAAGACGTCAAATAACCTGATAGGGGGTTAAAAGGTTTGAGAAGAATGAAGGCAGTATGCTGTGGGGAGTGAGGGAGTGAGATAATAGACGTGTTGGAAGACTGCTGGACAATTTTAAGGCTGCTGAGTATAACATTAAAGTGAAAAAACTGGCAGGTAGTTGAGCTCACCCAGTTCTGAGATTGGAGAGACCAAAGAGGTACAAAAGAATTGAAAGAATTTGCCGGAAAATAATTTGAATCAAAGCATCTAGGCTGGATAAGGAAGGAACTGGTAACAGAAAGGAAGTGATAAGTAGAAATCTGGGAAGGGCGCTGGAAGTCATGATGAGTCATAAATACTTTTCCCACATCAATAAATATATTTCCTATATGCTTTTAACTGTTTCATAATAACATAGCCTATTGCTTGATATTATTAAGCAAATGTGATTATTACTTTAATAAGTTACAAAAGATAAGTGTTGGTGATGGTGTGAAAAAGAGAAAACTCATACACTGTTGGTGGGAATGCAGATCAGTGCGGCCATTGAGAAAAACTGTACAGGGGTTCCTAAGGAAATTAAACATACAACTACCATATGACTCAGCAATTCCTCCAGCGGGTAGATAGCCAAAGGAAATGAAATCACCATCTCATAAAGATACCTGCACTCCCATGTTCACTGTAGCATTAGCCAAGATTTAGAAACAATAGCCAAGATATTGAAACAACCAAAGTATCTGTCAAGAGATGAATGAACTGTGAGGTATGTGTGTGTACATATGTGCATGCGTGTATATATATATGTACATGCACATACATAAGTGGAATATTATTCTGCCTTAAAAAGGAGACCCTGCCATTTGCTACCACATGGATGAACATGGAAGACATTATGCAAAGTGAAATAGGCAAGACACAGAAAATGCATGACCTCACTTATATGAGGAATCTTTTTTTTTTTTTTTTTTTTTTTTTTGAGACGGAGTCTTGCTGTGTGGCCCAGGCTGGAGTGCAGTGGCCGGATCTCAGCTCATTGCAAGCTCCGCCTCCCGGGTTTTTACGCCATTCTCCTGCCTCAGCCTCCCGAGTAGCTGGGACTACAGGCGCCCACCACCTCGCCCGGCTAGTTTTTTGTATTTTTTAGTAGAGACAGGGTTTCACCGTGTTAGCCAGGATGGTCTCGAACTCCTGACGTCATGATCCGCCCGTCTCGGCCTCCCAAAGTGCTGGGATTACAGGCTTGAGCCACCGCGCCCGGCCATGAGGAATCTTAAAAAAAGAAAAGAAAAAGAAAGTTGAGCCGGGCGCGGTGGCTCAAGCCTGTAATCCCAGCACTTTGGGAGGCCGAGACGGGCGGATCACGAGGTCAGGAGATCGAGACCATCTTGGCTAACACGGTGAAACCCCGTCTCTACTAAAAAATACAAAAAACTAGCCGGGCGAGGTGGCGGGCGCCTGTAGTCCCAGCTACTCGGGAAGCTGAGGCAGGAGAATGGCGTAAACCCGGGAGGCGGAGCTTGCAGTGAGCTGAGATCTGGCCACTGCACTCCAGCCTGGGTGACAGAGCGAGACTCCGTCTCAAAAAAAAAAAAAAGTTGAATACTCAGAGAATAAAATGGTGGTAAGCAGGGGCAGGCGGGGGAGAAAATGGGAAGATGTAGCTCAAAGGATACAAAGCTGCAGATACGCAGGATAAAGGGGTCTCCCTGTCTAACATACAACATGAGGACTACAGTTAATACTGTATTGTATTTGAGATTTTTGCTAAAAGAGATTTTAAGTGTTCCTGCCACTAAAAAGGGTAACTATGTGAGATGACTGATGTTAATTTGGTTGACTGTAGTATCCAGTTCACTGTGTGTGTACATCAAAACATCGCATACCTTAAATATATACAATAAAAAGGAGGTATTTACTATTTGAACAATGCTCATCATCCTATTTACTTTTCCAGAGTGGGATCAAATGGCATTTGTGGGAAAGATCATGTTATTGTGAAAGATATGCATATGATAAATAACAGACCTGGGTTAAAATATCAGCTCTTTCATTTACTATGTTGTGACCATGGACAACTTACTTAACCTCTCTGAGCCTAAATCTCTTCAGCTAATTAACAGATGTGGTACACAGAATATTGGCTCCCTCAAAGGATGTCCATACCTTATTCCCTGGAATCTCTGCCTACCCTATATTACATGGTATGATATTGTGAAATATATATCTGGTCTACATCCTCATTTCCTGGCATACAACTGCTAAAATCCTTAGAATCTCCAAAGTGATGCCTTTTGTATGCTAATGAGTTACTGATGGTTGGTAGTCTCTAGGTAGCTTCAGGATGGAGGATGGTCACTAGAAAGACCAAAGCACAATTAGAGGGTTGGGACGTTCAGCGACACCCTCCAAGCTCTAGGAAGGGGAAAGGGTCTGAAAGTTAAGCTGATCACCAACAGCCAATGATTCAATCAATCATGCCTACCCAATGAAGCTTAAATAGAAACCCAAAAGGACACAGTGTGGAGAGCTTTCAAATAGCTGAACACATGGAGGTTCGCAAATGGTAGTACACCCGGGGAGGGCAAGGGAGCTCCTTGCCCCTTCCACATGCCTGGCCCTGTGCACCTCTCCATCTGTATCCTTTATAATAAACCAGTAGATGTGTTTGCCTGAGTTCTGTGAGCCCTCTAGTAAATTAAATGAACCCAAAGAGGTGGCTGTGGGAATCCCAATTTATAGCAGGTCGGTCAGAAGCACAGGTAGAGCCTCCTGAGACTTGCTGTGAGACTGAGGCCTAAAGATGGGGGATCTGACACTCTCTACAGGTGATGTCAGCATTGAATTGAAGGTAACCCAGGTGGTGTCTGTTGCAAAATGGCTTGGTGTGGTGGGGAGGAAACTCCCACACGTGTCATCACAGAAGTCTTCTGTGTTGATTGCTGTTGGCTGAGAGAATACAAAAAAAAAAAAAAAAAAAAACATTTTGAATGTGTTTTTTCCACTCATTTGGTGAGGGGGAATTAAGGTTGCACACAGAATTAAGGCTGGTAATCAGTGGACCTTAAAATAACGAGAGTATCTGCATTATCCAGATGGGCCCAAAGTAATCACAAGGGTTCTTAAAAGGGAAAGCGGGGGCAAAAGAATCAAAACCAGAAAAACAGCACTGTGAGAAAGATTTGCCCAGCCACTGCTGGCTCTGAAGATGGAAGGAGACTAAAAGTGAAGGAACGCAGGCAGCCTCCAGAAGCTGGAAAAGACAAGAAAATTGACTTCCCCTAAGCCTTCAGGAAGAAGGGCAGCCCTGCTAACAGGACGTCAGGTCCATTTTGGGCTTCTGACCTCCAGAATGTAAGATAAGAAATTTGTGTTGTTTTAAGCCACAAAGGTTTTTTTGGTGTTTTTTTGTTTTGTTTTGTTTTGTTTTGTTTTTTTGAGACAGAGTCTCGCACTGTGGCCCAGGCTGGAGGGCATGGAGTGCAGTGGCGTGATCTCAGCTCATTGCAACCTCCTTCTCCTGGGTTCAAGCAATTCTCCTGTCTCAGCCTCCTGAGTAGCTGGGATGACAGATGCACGCCACCACGCCAGGCTAATTTTTGTATTTTTAGTAGAGATGGGGTTTCACCATGTTCGTCAGGCTGGTCTCCATCTCCTGACCTCGTGATCCGCCTGCCTTGGCCTCCCAAAGTGCTGGGATTACAGGCGTTAGCCACTGCACCCGGCCAGATTTTTTGTTTTTTTGTTTGTTTTGTTTTGTATTACAGCAACAATACAAAACCAATACACAGGTAAAATGAACTGCCTTCATAAGCTTTGTGTAGCTTAACCAAGATAACGTATATAAAGTACCTGAGTGCCTAGTATATAGGAAGCATTTAAATAGCTATTAAGAGTGTTAGTTCTTTAATAGTAGAACACTCTTAACAGCACTGAAACCAAATAGTCAACAGAAAGAACACTGAGTTCTAGAATTTACTCAAAGCTGCGACATAAGACATCTTGGCCTCTCTATGACAGCTCTCTCACACAGCAAAATGAGAGGGGACTAGATGACTTTTGAAGTTTCTGCCAGCTCTAAAATTTTACGATTCTAAAATCTAATTCCTTAATGATACATTCTACTTATTGCTAATTAACTGATTGAGAAAATCCTATTAAATATAAACAGTAGACCAAGCAGTTTTCATTTTATGTTTCAACATTTTCAATATTTTATATTGCTGAGTTACAGCCTTATAAAGTTGAGTCATGGCATAAAAATCACAGGCCTGCAAGCAAGGAAAAATATCTAAGTCATCCTGCTATTACTTAATAGCCTTACAGTCAAACTGAAATAATAATAATAATATCTTTTCAAATAGCTCAAAGTATATTCCCACATATTACCTCACTTATTCTTTTTTAACAGCTTTATTGAGGTATAATTCACATACCATGCAATTTACCCTTTTGAAATATACAATTCCATGGTTTTAGTATATTCAGAGTTGTGCCAACATCACCGCCATTTTAGAACGTTTTTATCATCCCAAAATGAAACTCCCTATCCATTAGTAGTCCTTCCCCATCTCTCTCCTCTAACCCTCTCAGCTCATGAATCTACTTTCTGTCCCTATGGATTGGCTTACCCTGCACATTTCATATAAATGGAATCATACAACATACAGCCTTTTATGTCTGCTCCTTTCACTTAGCATGTTTTGTTATGTTACAGCATGTGTCAGTACTTTATTCCTTTATGCTTTTAATGCTAAATAATATTCCATTGTATGGATGTACCACATTTTGTTTATATATTCATCAGCTGATAGATATTTAGATTGTTTCTACTGTTTAGCTATTAGGAATAATGTTACCAGCATTTGTGTATAAGTTTTTGTGTGTACGTATGTTTTCATTTATCTTGCACAGATACCTAGGAGTGAAACTGCTAGGTAACACAGGGTAACTCTATGTTTTAACCTTTTGAAGAACTGTCAAGCTATTTCTAAAGTGGCTGCCCATTTTAAATTCCTGCCAGCAATGTATGGAGCTTCCAATCACTCCACATCCTCACCAACACTTGTTATCTTCTTTAGATTACAGCTAACTAGTGGGCATGAAGTAGCATCTTATGTGGTTTTGATTTGCTTCTCTCTCTGAGTGACAACGTTGAGCATCTTTTCATGTGCTTATCGGTCATTCATAAATCTTCCCTAGAGAAATGTCTATTTAGATCCGTTGCCCATTTTAATGGGGTATTTTTGTCTTTTTAATATTGAGCTACAAAGGTTCTTTACAAATGTGGATATAAGTCCATTATCAGATATATAATTTGCAGGTATTTTCTCTTACCCTGTATACCTCATCTAATCTTAGTGCAGCTACTTGCACTAGATAGATTGTGTGTTGCCATCCTCATTTTGCAGACAGAATTGGCATATGATTAAACAGACCTGATAACTGGCACTCAAAAGAAAACATATAGCTGTGCCTCTGCTTCTATTAATTTAAAAGAGTATATTGATAGCAACATTGTGACAACACATCCAGCAAGGCTGCCTTGTTCAACTCAATAGATGCAGGGAAGCTATCCTGTATCTATTATACAACCTAACAATATTTTCCACAGTTACACCAAGGATAGTTCATTCCTTCACTCAAAAAATACTGAGTATTACATGTGAGGTGCCACACTACTCCTAGTTCACAAGCATCCATGAACATGATGAAATCCTTGCCCTCATTAGTCTTATAATTTGGCAGTGTCATGCAAAACTCTTAACCTTAAATTCCTTAGTTGCAAACAGTCCTGATAAAGAAATGTTTTATCTTAAAGATCCACTCTCAACTCAGAGGAAGCATTATAGAGCTTAACACAATTGATACTCTTTTTTTAAAAAAATGAAAAGCATCAAACTTACTTTGTGTCCTAGGACAACCTTGTTGTCCTAGTATTGTTGTCCTTGTTATCGGAGTATTGCTCCGATATCTAGGCCATCACCTGGTTCTTATCAATTCTTTTTTTCTTTTTTTTTTTGAGATGGAGTCTTGCTCTGTCACCCAGCAGCCTGGAGTGCAGTGGCTCAATCTAGGCTCACCGCAACCTCCACCTCCCGGGTTCAAGCGATTCTCCTGCCTCAGCCTCCCGGGTAGCAGGGATCACAGGCACATGCCAGGACACTCAGCTGATTTTTGTATTTTTAGTAGAGATAGGGTTTCACCACATTGGCCAGGCTGGTCTCAAACTCCTGACCTCGTGATCCACCTGCCTTGGCCTCCTAAAATGCTGGCATTACAGAAATGAGCCACTACACCCAGCCTTATCAATCCTTTTTATAATGCAACAATGCTTACTTTAATGACATTTGTTAAAATGAAACATGGCTAAAAGAAGAAAATACATATGTTTACCTTTAACCAGAAAAACCTGATGATTCAGAGACTAACTCATGGCCAGTTCCTATTCCATCCTGAATAAAAACATTACAATAGCTCCATTAAACAAAACGAAAATATAGAGTTACAAATCTGACAACTTAAACAGGTAGTTCTAACCTTTTCCATCAAAGCAGTCCTAATTCAGAGCTGAGGGATCTAATCAACCCCAGAAGACTAAAGGCATCACCATAAGTGTCCCAGGCAAACTTTAAATGTCTTTATCTTATTTTTTTCCTTAAAAACTGTACACAAATATTACATTCTAAACTCTAACACATCTATTTCCTCTTGGTGTAAAACATTTAATATGTTTAATTAGGGTCAACAACAAAGTTGTTGGCTAGACACAATGGCTCATGCCTGTGTTTCTAACACTTTGGGAGACTGAGAAGGGAGGACAGCTTGAGGCCAGGAGTTTTAGATTAGCCTGGGCAACATAGCAAGACCCTGTCTCTAGAAAAAAAAATTAAAAATTAGCCAGACACAGTAGTGCACATCTGTAGTTCTAGGTACTTACTTGCATGGCTGAGGTAGGAGGATCACTTGTGCCCAGGAGTTCAAGGCTGCAGTGAGCTATTATTGCACCACTGCACCCCAGCCTGGGTAACGAAATGAGATCCTGTTTTTAAAAAAAAAAAAAAAAAAAAAAAGATTTTGTTGAGAAGGATAGACAGAACTTATGGTGTGTAATTAGAACTATGTTAATTTTTACTATAAAAATGTAGTAGATTAAATAATAGCAAGTGAGGAAAACTCACACTCAGGAAGATGCAGCATGCATGCCTCATGGTTCTGAGTGCCTTCTGCACACCACTTCATATTGCACGTACCACTGTCAGGCAAGCCAGGTCCCTGAGGATTAAGAAGGCACAGGCTGAGCAGGGAGAGCATGGCCTGGGGTGATCCCAGGGATGAGCTGCTGCAAAAGAGCAACAGTTCAACCTGGGGCTTTCCCACACTGTGAGCTGGCAGGCTAAAGGTTCTCAGAAGGCGTCTCAAAGTTGCTTTGGAGGTCAGAGGACAACTGCAAGTGGGCAGAGCACTGCACTCCTGACCCCCCTTTCACTCAGTTTCCCCTGGCTGACACACGGGGCTTCCATCAAAGTTTTCTGCAGACTGAAGTATGAAGTCAGACTGTGAATAAAAGGTCTGAAAACCTAGATCTAGAGGAAGTCTTGGCCAGGAAGACAACCATGTACATCAGATATGAAAGACAAGGTGAGGACAAAATGGGAGAATGAATAATGGAGCTGGAGAGGAAGAGAGTCAAAAACAGGAAAGGGTGTGGTATAAGCCAAGGGTCAGGGTCAGGCGTTCGTCCACAGAAAAGAATGTCTATTGTGGAGTGGGTGTGTCTGCTTAAAGGAATAGCAACAAGATTCTCATCCAGAAGCACTCAACTGCTGAAATCTCAAATTCCCATATGTTACATGTGGACCACCATCTCTTGTCCTTCTACCCCTCTGGATTACTTAATTGCCCACGGCCAATCAACTCTCCAAAAAGCAGTCAGTGTGAGCCTTCAGAAAAGTACTTCTCTGACTCAAACCTTTCAATGGCTTTTCATGACCCTTGAATAGAATCCTAGGTGCTTACAGTGGCCCTAATGTATCATGGCCCTAATTTATTACCACTGTCCTCCTCCTCACTCATGCTCCCCAGTGCCACGGCTGTTCCTCATACAAGCCTCTGTCAGAGCTTTGCACATATATGTGCTATTTCCTTGTCCTGGAATGCTCTCAGACATCTGCATTGCTGTGTCCCTGATGACATTCATGTCTTTGCTCAGAGGTCACTTCTCAGAGCCTCTTCCCTGATTTCATTTTCTTTTCGACATTATCTTACCATCTGGAATTATACATACAAGTATATATATATGTTTATACACATAATATATGTTAATCATCTACCTCCCCATTGGAATTAAGCTCTACAAGGGCAGATTTTGTTTTGATCACTGTTTTGATCTAGGGGGCCATAGCACCTAGAACAGTGTCTAGAAGATAAATGCTCAATACACATTTATTGAAGGAATGACTGCATACACCAACTCTGTCCTTAAATATGTTACGCTCGGTCTTTCCCCATTTCACTCTCTATCTTTCCTAATCCATTAACCATCCTCCAAGCTTCACTTCTTATCCGTTGTAACCCAGAATCTGATCTCCCAGAAACAGGGACACTCTTCCCCACAATGCCAGAAAGGAGGTAAGAATGTGTGTGTGGTTACTGGTCAGTGAGGGTGAAGGAAACAGAGGGAGTCTGACCTAATAACCCCTGACTCCCTGGCCTAAATTCTCAACTGTCTTACTGGCTTGTCCTTCCACATACACTCCCTAAACCAATCTAAGAGTCTACTTCTTTAATCCCATACCTGGTCTAGACAGCACTCTCACAAAAATCCCCAACCACAGAAGCTGGGAATTCCACAAATACACGGCTTCCCACCTCAGCAGACCCTTCTCACTGCTGCCATCAATCCTCTCTTAGGCTCTCTCACATCCCACAGATTCAATCCCAAACGTCCACCACTTTCAAGCTTCCTACTCCCCCTTCACTCAGAAAATGACATCACCTCCACACAAACAAAAGAGGGGTTATTAGGTCAGACTCCCTCAGTTTCCTCCACCCTCACTGACCAACAACCACACTCACATTCTTCCCTCCTTCCTGGCCCTGTGGAGGAAGGTGCCAGGAAGATGTAGGAAAGAAACTTCCTGCTCAAAGCAAATCTGCAACTTCAGGTATCCACCTCCTTAGGGCTCTGATGCCATCATTTATCCACTTCCCCCTCCACATTTTCTCTCTCTCCTTCTCTTCTTTTACCCCGCTGCACATAAATGCTTACATTTCTCCCATCATTTGGTTCATTAAAAAAAAATGAACCAAACTAATATACATCCCCAGACTTTATGTCTCTCTTGCCACTTCCTATTTGCCTCTTTTCCTTCACAGCCAAGCCTTGAAAAAAGAGTTTAAACTGTTTTTACTGTCTCCCCTACCCCACATCATTTCCTACTTAACCCTCTGCAATCTGGACTGCAAACACAAAACTGCTCTTCCCAAAGCACAGATGACTTCTTAAATGAACATTTACTCAAAGTGTATCAATTTAATAATGATATCCTTGATCTTAAAATGCCCGTCTCTTGGCTTCAGCAACATTATTCTTTCTTAGTGTCCTTTCCACTTTTTTGGCCCCTTCTTTGCAGTCCAGTTTGCTATACTGACTGTGTGATCTGGGGAAAAAAACAAAAAACAAAAAACCTCTAATCATGTCATGTCACAGTTAGGAACATGGGCTTTGTCTCTGTCTGAGCTACCACAACAACAGAAATTTAACTGGGTGGCTTAAACAACAGAAGTGTATTCTCTCACAGCTCTGTAGGCTGAGAAGTCCAAGATCAGGGTGCCAGCATGGTCACTTTCTGATAAGGGCCACTCTGGGCTGGCAGACAGCCACCTTACACTGTGTCCTCATATGGCAGCAGAAGAGCAAGAGTAAGCTCTCCGGTGTCTCTTCTTTTAAGGGCACTATTCCCATCATGAGGGCCCCACCCTCAGGCCCTCATCTAAACCTAATTATCTACCAAAGGCCCCATCTCTAATTACTATCAACATTGAGGATTAGGGCTTCCACATGAGTTTGGTGGCAATACAATTCAGTCCATAGCATGCTCTGTGGCAAATAAAGCCTAGCAAGAATCTACACTTTACCATTAATCAGCTGCGTGACGACGGCGAAGGTACCCAACCTCCCAATGGCTCACTTGCCTTATCTACAAAACATGAGCAACAGTATTTACCTCATAAATCTGTTGTAAGGATCAAATAAGATAAACCCTTAAAACAGTGCCTGCATGCAGTAAACATGCAATAAATATTAGTCATTGTTCTTACTGTTATAATTATATATAAATGTGTGTGTGTGTGTGTGTGTGTGTGTGTGTATATATATTTTTTTTTAGGGACAGAGTCTGACTCTGTCACCCAGGCTAGGGTACAGTGGTGTGATCATAACTCCAACTCCTGAGCTGAAGCCATTCCCCCACTTCAGCCTCCTGAGTAGCAGAGACTACAGGCATATGCCACCATGCTCAGTTAATTAAAAGAAAAATTTTTTTGTAGATACAAAGTCTTGCTATGTTACCCAGATTAGTCTTGAACACCTGGGTTCAAGCAATCCTCCCACCTCAGCTTTCCAAAGTGCTGAGATTACAGGCGTGAGCTACCATACCCAGTCTGTTACTGTTATTGATCTTGTCATTCTCATAGCTGTCTTTATTAAAATCATCATTGCTGATTGCCATTGTTATTACTATCAATATTGTTTCTGTCATTATTATCAGTGATAAAATAAAATTATTCCAGCTCGAGTTCTATGTAAGATAATTTAACAAATAAATAATTTTTACAAGAATACAGCATTATGGCCGGACGTGGTGGCTCACGCCTGTCATCCCAGCACTTTGGGAGGCTGAGGCAGGCAGATCACCTGAGGTCAGGAGTTCAAGACCAGCCTGGCCAACATGGTGAAACCCCATCTCTACTAAAAATACAAAAATCAGCCAGGTGTAGTGGTGTGTGCCTGTAATCCCAGCTACTCGGGAGTCTTAGACAGGAGGATAGCTTGAACCTGGGAGGCTGAGGTTGCAGTGAGCTGAGATCATGCCACTGCACTCCAGCCTGGGCAGCAGAGTGAGACTGTCTCAAAAAAAAAAAAAAAAAACAAAAAAAACCCGCATTATTTATAGAAAGAAAACCTGAAAGCAATCTAAATGCCAATATACTATCAACTTCGGCTGCAATAATGACATACCATGACTGGGACTTCCTCACAGTTCTGGAGGCTGCAGTTCTAAGATCATGGCGCTGGCACTGTCAGATTCTGATGAGAGCCCTCTTCCTGGCTAGCAGATGGCCATACTCTTACCGTGTCTTCACATAAGTGAAAAGAGAGCTCTGGTATCTCTTCCTCTCCTTATAGGGGCACCAGTTCTATCTGATCAGGGCTCCATTCCTACTACCTTACTTAACCTTAATCACCTCCTTAAAGGCCACTTCTCCAATACTGTCATGTGGAAGGTTAGGGCCTCAACATATGAATTTTGAGAGGACATAACTAGTCCACAGGGACCAATAATAACAAAATTTTAAGTACAGTAAAACTGAGTGTTATACAATAATAACCAGGCAATATAAGAACTCTAAAGCAAGAAAGAAAATAGGTATCACATGAAAATATCAGGATATAAAATTTTAATATAAATATGTAAAGCATATACTTATGAAAATAAAAAGAAATATAGCATAATTATAACAGGGGTGATGTTAAAGTAAGAGCTTTCTTTCTAAACTGTTGGTATAATTAGACAATCTGAAAAATAAATTTTCATAGAAAGAATACATAAATGAAAAGCTTCAACTGAAAAAAATCAAGAATAATTTCCAATCTAACATTCTATATTTGTTTCCTGCTTACATCATTGCCATCTGTATTAACTAGGATAAAAGCTAAACTCCTGTAATAAGACCAATATAGTGGCTCAGATAAAAAAAGAATTTATTTCTCTCTCATGTTACAGTCAAGAGGCAGACAAGTGGTCAAGGGAAGGTAAGTAGCTTTGCTCCATAACGTCATCCAGAGACTAAGATTCCTCCTGTCTTCTCTTACCACTCCTTGGGGCACTGCCCTCAGATGCATGATTGAAGCTAACTCACCAATGCTTCATTTATGGGGATGGGAGGGAAAAGAATATGACTAACAAGCCGCTTTTTTAATACAAATATGCTTTTAAAAGTAGCATATGTCACTTCCACTCTCATCCCTCTGGTCAAAACTTAGAAATGTGGCTTCATCTGGCTACAAGGAGCGTTAAGAAATACAATTTCTATGTAGGGGTTATGTGCCTAGCTAAATACGTATCAAAGGTAGGACAGCATCCTTCTTCCCACTCTGGAATAGTCATTTCCTTTCTAAAGGGATAACTTGAAGTCTCATCCAGTTATTGGATTTAGCTTAAAGTTTAGGTCTCTAGGCAATACACAGCCCTCTTCAACCCATGCACATCCATGTAGCTCCTTCCTAGTGCAGTGGCCCACAAACTAACAAAAGAGTATGACCTCTGCTCTCCACCACCACCATCACACCCAAAATACAACTGTGGAATACAAATGAGATTAATGCAATTAAGTCTCCCATTCTGAAAATAAAAGAATAGCAAACACCTATTTTTATCAAAGATGAAATACTTCTAGAAAGGAATTGCAAAGTATCTCTGCTCTAGCAAGAAGGCAAGTCCCTTGGTTCATTTCAGATTCTATTCTCTGAGGGGAAGACCCTTGTCCAGGTGTCTTGGCAGTCTTAGCTTTGCCTTTGGAAGATTTTTTTCCTTTCCATTATCACTTCTGGTCATACATGAAGCAGACTTGGAAGAGTACATGCTCCAAGAGGACAGCAAAGATCTAATAGCCTAGTTACTGCTGGTGCACATTTGGGACCAAGGGTTGCTTTAGGTGACAAACAATATCAAACCATCAGAGGCTTTTGCAAGCCAAACTTATGGGATCTTTGGCAACATAATCTCCTAAAAATTTCAAAAGGTCTGTTTGCCTCAGTCAGTTCCACAAGAAAGTAGTAACCACAACTAAGGATTTAATCTGGTCATAGATATTAAGCTTGTCAACTCTCTTGTTTTGTGACACAGCCATTCCTCCCTCTCTTCAATCCTCTCTTGATTGAAGGTTAGCTACCTTGAGATTATCTGATTCACATCAGGAGGCTTATACTACTCCAACCCACTGACATCAGGACAGGCCATGTGACTTGAGATATCCCTTCTGACCTGATTTCAGGCTTAGCCATTTGACTTGCTTTGGCTGATAAAATATGAACAAAAGTAACACGTGCCACTTCTAAGACACTGGTTCTGCCATATCTCTTTTGCCTGTCACAAGAAAGGCAATGTCCCAAACAGGCTTATTCCTTTGGCTTAAACACTAGAGTAACAAAGTATGTGGAACACAGCCACAACTAACATGTCATGAGTAAGAAATAAACCTTTGTTCTTGTAGGGAACTGAGATTTTGTATTTATAACTGAAGCTTTTACATAGTTGAAATGACTGGTTGAGGTGGAAAAGCAAATCCTTAATTTGAACCTTGCCTGGACTGTCTGCCACTGTCAGGCCAAGAAAATCTAACAGGAGATTCCTGAGAATGACTATCTTACCTCTTGCTGTTTGGCATAGAGAAGCAATTTTTTCCAACACTGCAGTGCCCCATATTACTGGCCTCTCAGTCAATTCAGACCACAGGCCATTGGCAGAGAGAACCTCCTTTAGCTATATAACTAAAAACTATATACTCCCTTTCAACTCTAATTGCAAACTGGCTAATTGTTCTCTCATTTGACGCCCTCTTGTAGTTACTGGCAAGGACTAATCAACTCATATTAGCAGTCTGATTCTTTCTAACTACCTCCCTGGAGGTACAAACTGGGTAGACAAATTGACTCTCCTCCAAGTTATTAGAGATGACAGTCTCACTGAACATTTTGCCACCACGTAATAAGGGTCACCAGTTTTCTAGCCTATAACACGTTTTCTACTGTCTGTCGACCAACCACTTAACCAGTGCTATACATTTCAGCTTTTTAATTCTGGAACACCATTTCGGGTGCCAATTTTTGTACTATACAGGCTATGGGCTAAGCTGCTGTAATAAAGTGATGCCAAAAACCAGTGGCTAAAACAAGAAAGAAGTTTATTCTCTTCCTTGAAACAAGAGACAGATAGGCAGATGGTCAGGGAGAAGATGGAGAGTAGTCATTGGTTCTGCTCTCCAAGGCCATTCACGACCCAGGCAGAGGGATCTTTAGGTTCAAGGTAACTGTTGCCATTCTAGCTGCTGCAGCTTTCAGTTAGGGGGAAAGGGAGTGAGGTGGGCAGACGAAGTTCAGGACAAGCACCTTATATTTACAAAGATAACTCAGAATTTTCACATATCACTTGTGTTCTTATCTATCTGGCCCAAACCTAATCACTAAGCCATACTTATTGTCAGGAGGAGTTTAAAAACAGTCTCTATGTGCATAGCCATGTATCTGGCTAAACCAACAGGGTTCTGGTAGTAAAAGAAAGGAGGAATTAGATATTGGAGCAGAATTAGCAGTCTTTGCCACACTCTCATACAATCTATTCTCCATAGTCATCAGTTTCTTTAAAGGCATGGTTCAGACAATGGCACCCTCTGTTCCAAACGCTCCAGGGGCTTCCTATTTCACTTAGCATAAAAACCAAAGTCCTCACAATGACCAACAAGTCCTCACACAATGTGCCCCTTCATTGCCTCTCTAACCTCATCTCCTAATATTCTTCCCATAAAATAAATACCAAATGTATTAAAAACCAATGTATAAAACTGTAATGCTAATGAAAGAAAAAGTTAAATAACATATTTGCAACCTTGGGATGACGAAAGATTTATTCAAGATCTCAAAAGCATAAACATAGACAAATTTTGATGGCATCAACTTTGATGAATTGGACACCACAGACAAAATTAGAAGATAGGCAAAAGACTGGAAGAATATGTTTGCAACATCTAACAAAGGCAAGGGATTAAAATCCAGTGTATGCCAAGAACTGTTGCAAAAACAACAACCAAAAGATAGAAAGTGCAAATGAAAATCTGACAAAAAGGCAGAGGCAGACAATTCACAGAAACTGAATTTAAGTTTGCCAGATAATATACAGGATGCCCCACTGAATCTGAATTTCAGATAAATTATTATTGTTTTTTGTAGAAGTATGTCCTGCATATCGCATGGCCCACACTTACACTAAAAAATTATTTGTTACTTACCTGAAATTCAAACTTAACAAGGTATCTGTATTTTTATTTGCTAAATTTGGAACTGTAAGTGAAATCCATAAAAGTGAATGAAGAGAATCTCACTCTCACTCACTAGTAGTTAAAAAAATGCAGATTAAAATTTGAGCTACCATTTTACCCATTATACTAGCAAAAACTAGAAAATAAGTCTTTTATTGAAGAACATGTAACTCTTTTTTTTCATTTTACTACAAAAGATAACCAAACCTAGGATTCTTTATCATATCACTAGGCAAATAAGAGCCCAACTCTTCACTGCATGTACACAGAGAAAAACACATTTCAAATCCATTTATTTCATACTGCAGATAACAAGAATAATCCCAGTAACCATATTCAGGAATCAATTTTTTCCTAAGAATTTTAAGTACATATTTAGTGTGAACCTAAAATAATCAAAAGGGTCAGACTGTAGTTTCGAGTTTATTCAAGCACAAAGGTTGAGGACTGCAGCCAGGGACTAAACTTCCAAGTTGCCTAGCTGAGTGCTCCAGAAAACAAAAGAGAGTCTCAAGTTTTTAAAGAAACAAAGGACGAATCAGGAGAGGGGGCAATTACAAAAGCTGTTCATCAGAAATTTTCATTGGTTTACAAAAATAACATTGCTTGGTGATTGGGTATATGTTGTTGAACTACAGCATACATGGCATTTTATGGGTACTTGGCGTCAGTTAGTCTGGAGCCCCAATAGCAAGCAGCTTGAAGGGGTCATTATTTAGCTCTATGGGGAATGAGATGTACTGCTGTTACATTTTAAATGCCTTTCTGGGCCTGAAAATTTAAAGGGGCTTGCATTCCCAGATAAAAAGGTTTTTATTATTTCTCCTTAGTATAAATTTGTAAAGTTTTTAACTGTTAAAGACAACAATGTCTCAATATCTTTTAGTAGTTAAACAACAGCTCTGTCAAAAACAATATTACTTATTGTTCATAATGTCAATGTCATAATATATAAGTAATTTTATAATATATTAACTATAGTATTAATTTTCACACTAGGCTAAGATTAACCTCTTAAGGTTGACTATCATACAGTTCAGAAATTTGGTCTGTCAACAGAGACAAGAATCAGACTTTACATTTTTAAAGAGTTTTCCCATAAAAATATCTAAATCACAAACATAGTTTTAACAGTGGATTATTCCTACCTGGAAGGCAGGAATGAAGGTATGACACAAAACCTGTAGATTAAGGAAGGAAATAGAGGCTGCATATAAAAACAACAGGAACATTTTTTTTTTTTTTTTTTTGAGACAGGGTCTCAGTCTGTCACCCAGGCTGGAGTGTAGTGGCGTGATCTCAGCTTACAACAGCACCCATTTTTTAACATGTTATGAGCTTATTACATATGTAAATACAGACAGCACTTAGGGCATTTAAAAATAAAACTTCAATACAAAAAAGAAATTACACCAAAAACTCATTCTGACTTCTATAACTTCTAAGATAATGAATGCCCTAAATTTATTTTAACATCTCCATAGGAAAATAATAATTTAAAATATTACTGTGAAAGATCAATTTAGAAAAAGTTTTGTCACAGAGTAAATAGTTATAGATAGTACAGCAGTTCTTTATTTCATTCTGAAAAAGAAAAATATTCTAAATAAATGTTAAACAACTGAAATATTGGGTTGGTGCAAACATTAATTGCAGGTTTTGCATTGCTGGAATTTGCCATTTGATATTGGAATACATTTTTAAAATAAATGTGGCTATGTTACATATCATTTTAATGGACATTTCTCACTTTATGTTTTTGTTCCTAATGATTTATTACTTGCTGTTTATGTTTATTTTAGACTATGGAAATGATGTTAGACAAATAGCGAATTCCAGTGATTTTCTTATTCGGGATCAAAATGGTTCATAAAGCAGCAGAGACAACTTACAACAACAACGCATTTGGCCCAGGAACTACTAACAAAAGTACAATGCAGTGGTGGTTCAAGAAGTTTTGCAAAGGAGACTGAAAATGAGGAACATCATTGCCGGCCATCAGAAGTTGACAACGACCAATTGAGAGCAATCATTGAAGTTGATCGTCTTACAGCTACGTGAAAAGTTGCCAAAGAACTCAATGTTGACCATTCTATGGTCGTTTGGCATTTGGAGCAAATTGGAAAGTTGAAAAAGCTGGATAAGTGGGTGTCTCAGGACCTGAGGGAAAATGTTTTTAAATCGTCATTTTGAAGTGCCATCTCATCTTATACTACACAACCAATAACGAACCATTTCTCAATCGGATTGTGACGTGTGACAAAAAGTGGATTTTATACAACTGGCGACGACCAGCTCAGTGCCTGGACCTAGAAGAAGCTCCAAATCACTTCCCAAAACCAAACTTGCACCAAAAAAAGGTCAGAGTCACTGTTTGGTGGTCTGCTGCCAGCCTGATCCACTACAGCTTTCTTCTTTTTTTTTTTTTTTTTGAGACGGAGTCTCGCTCTGTCACCCAGACTAGAGTGCAGCGGTGCGATCTCAACTCACTGCAACCTCTACCTCCCAGGTTCAAGCGATTCTCCTGCCTCAGTTCTCAATTAGCTGGAACTATGGGTGTATGCCACCATGCCTGGCTAATTTTGTATTTTTAGTAGAGATGGGGTTTCGCAATGTTGGCCAGGCTGGTCTCAAACTCCTGAACTCAGGTGAGCCACCCACCTCGGCCTCCCAAAGTGCTGGGGTTACAGATGTGGGCCATCACACCCGGCCCACTACAGCTTTCGGAATCCTGGTGAAACCATTACATCTGAGAAGTACACTCAGCAAATCAATGAGATGCACTGAAAAGTGCAACACCTGCAGCCAGCGTTGGTCAACAGAAAGGGCCCAATTCTTCTTCATGACAATGCCCAACCGCACGACACACAACTAACGCTTCGAAAGCTGAATGAATTGAGCTATGAAGTTTGCCTCATCTGCCATATTCACCTGACCTCTTGTCAACTACCACTTCTTCAAGCCTCTCGACAACTATTTGAAAGGAAAATGCTTCCAAAACCAGCAGGTTTTTGGAAAGCAGAAAACGCTTTCCAAATCCCAAAGCATGAATTTTTAAGCTATGGGAATGAACAAACTTATTTCTCATTGGCAAAAATATGTTGATTATAATGCTTCCTATTCTGATTAATAAAGATGTGTCTGAGCCTACTTATGATTTAAAATTCATGGTCCTAAACCGCAATTACTTTTGCACCAACCTAATACTTTATATAAATGGTACTATGATATAATAATTATAGTGACATGATTTGCAAATACTAAAATATTTTGCTTGCCTTGTTCTGTAAAATATATGCAATATAATCATTAATCCTTCATAATGTTGATAAGAATAATTTCCAAGTAACTTTCAAAAAGTAATCACTTCTAGATGTATCTCTAATAACAGCAAAAACAACACACTTCTAGATCTATAATTGGCATCTATCAAGACTAATTTTGGCAGGCACATAATACAACACACTCCCACAAGAGGAAAAAAAATAGACATAAAAGCAACACAGCTTTCACCATAATTTTTAAAGCATTAATATATTTCCACAAATAATATATTACCTTTTGAACTATATATAAAAATAATCCTTGAGGCAGCCTGGGTTCCAAATATACTATCCTGAAATTGATAGAAAACAAGTGATAGTTGTACATCCAATTTTCTTTTAAGTTTCAGAAGAAAAGGAAAATCAAAAGTATGTTATATTAGCGCCATGGCTAACATTAACATGTTTGACATAAAAAGTACGTATTCTTCAACTTCAAGAAAGGAAAAGATTGTTCTTTGGCTCTAGTCGTGAGCTGGAAACAAGTAACCACAAAACCAGTTTTAACTCTACCCCAATCAATCCTTAAAGTCTACTCAACATTTCCACGTAAGTACTTTGTCAACAAAGTAAGCCAATCAGCAACTGCCCGCTTCAGTACCTTTGCTCCTCAAAGCCCGTCAGTCTCTAAACTCTAACTTTAAAGCTGGCTAATCCTTAAATTTTTGCACTTTTCAAAATCAGCCAATCTCAAACACTGTGCTTCCTCAAAACCCTATATAAAAACATCTCTGCGTGTTTAAAGGACCATGTTCTGCAAGCATGGTTCTCCCCTACTCAGCAAGTACAGTTTACCAAAACTCAGATAAGTTTCTAGTTAAGTCAAATTAGAATAGGCTTACAAACAATGAATTACCAATGATTCAAGTGGCAACATAAGTATCAAGAGAACTAAAATTAAGTTAGGCAAAGACTTTGTGAATTTATCCAGAAATTGTCAGATTTATTTATTGGAGAATATCTGAAGACACAGAACAGCTCAGTGGAAACAGCCAAACTACATTATGAGTTGGGTGACACTGAATAGGTTATTTAGTATCTCGAAACCAGTTTCCTTTTCTATGAAATGAGAGTAATAACTCTATTTCACAGTACTGTCAAGAAGATTAAATGGGATAACAATAACTGATAACTTTAAAAGATTGCTAGGTATACAGTTCCAGATTTGCTTTCATCACTAACTTGCTAACACATATGGAAAGTCATTTAACCTAAGTCTGTTTCTTCATTGGTCTAATAGTGAGGATAATACACGCCCTACACATTTTATGGACTGTTCGTAACAATCAAAAATGAAAATTAATGTGAAAAGGATTTTGATAGATATAAACCATGAAACTCCGAGATAGCTAATTTAACATATACAACAATAAAGGGAATTCACACTAGGAAACCTGTTACAATCCAGGATTATATAAAGTCCAGATTAAGTTAATTTTAGTAAGAAATATATTCATAGCCAAAACAAATGTAAAAACACTAGACACACTGGCAACCAAAAAAATTCAAGGCTACTATTATTAGATTCAAGAATTATTTCCCATTCAGTAAAAGAACCAAATTAGCTCAGCTATCCAACAGACTAAAAGCAGTACAACACAATCCTTTGTCCAAGTCAGGCATTTGCCACTTAAACCTACCACCTCCATTTCTAAAGTATTAAAAAAAAATAAAAAACATTAAAAAAAAAGAAGAACGGAAGGAAGGAGGGAGGAAGGGAGGGAGGGAAGGGAGAAAAGATATTACAGGATTTCTCAACATCAGGAGTACTGACATTTTGAACTGGATAATTTTCTGTTGTTGAGAAGTTGTCTCGTACATTGTAGGACATTCAGTGACATGCTATAATGGCCTCAATCCACTAGATGCAAGGAGTAATGCCCCTACACACAAATGTGACAACCAAAAATGTTTTCTAGACATTGCCAAATGTCCCCAGAGTGTGTTGGAAAGTAAAAAATCATTCTGAGTTCAGATTCATCACAGTATCATCTTCCAGTATTTATTTCACACTGATTGGTGGCTTGCAATGCAAATTGAAATTAACAGCTTTGCAATTTAAGAACCGAATAAGCAAATACTCCCTGTAGAATGGTAACAACTTGAAGAATAATAGCTACGTAGTTATGGTTAAATTATTCCTTTCATCAACATACTGGTTTTGCTTAACATTCCCTAAGAATTTTCTTCTGGGTGTTTTGGGGTTAAAACTTGGTTAACCTGTCACTAAAGCTTAGTCTCCACCTAGACTTACTAATTATTAGCCATTAGTGTTATGTGTTAAAATCAAACATAAAGATTTTAATTTCTTTTCTTTTTTTTTTTTTTTGAGATGGAGTCTCGCTCTGTCGCCCAGGCTGGAGTGCAGTGACTGGATCTCAGCTCACTGCAAGCTCCGCCTCCTGGGTTTACGCCATTCTCCTGCCTCAGCCTCCCAAGTAGCTGGGACTACAGGCACCCGCCACCTCGCCCAGCTAGTTTTTTTTCTTCTGTATTTTTTAGTAGAGACGGGGTTTCACCGTGTTAGCCAGGATAGTCTCGATCTCCTGACCTCGTGATTCGCAAGCAACCAAATGTGACATGAAGCAAAACTAAGTGCTACTTATATAAATTATTTAAATATATTCAAACATTTACAGTGTAAAGTACACAAACAAGCATCCAGCTACTACTGCAAATATATACGAGTTGAAGATAATAATGCAAAAAAAAAAAAGTGACTGCAAGTAGAATTTTGACGAAAACAAAAAATGGGGAAAGGAGTCCCTATTTAATACATGGTGCTGGGAAAACTGGCTAGCCATATGTAGAAAGTTGAAACTGGATCCCTTCCTTACACCTTATACCAAAATTAATTCAAGATGGATTAAAGACTTAAATGTTAGACCTAAAACCATAAAAACCCTAGAAGAAAACCTAGACAATACCATTCAGGACACAGGCATGGGCAAGGACTTCATGACTAAAACAACAAAAGCAATGGCAACAAAAGCCAAAATTGACAAATGGGATCTCATTAAACTAAAGAGCTTCTGCCCAGCAAAAGAAACTACCATCAGAGTGAACAGGCAACCTACAGAATGGGAGAAAGTTTTTACAATCTACCCATCTGACAAAGGGCTAATATCCAGAATCTACAAAGAACTTAAACAAATTTACAAGAAAAAATCAAACAACTCCATCAAAAAGTGGGCAAAGGATATGAACAGACACTTCTCAAAAGAAGACATTTATGCAGCCAACAGACACATGAAAAAATGCTCATCATCACTGGCCATCAGAGAAATGCAAATCAAAACCACAATGAGATACCATCTCGCACCAGTTAGAATGGCGATCATTAAAAAGTCAAGAAACAACAGGTGCTGGGGAGGATGTGGAGAAACAGGAACACTTTTACACTGTTGGTGGGACTGTAAACTAGTTCAACCATTGTGGAAAACAGTGTGGCGATTCCTCAAGGATCTAGAACCAGAAATACCATTTGACCCAGCCATCCCATTACTAGGTATATACTCAAAGGATTATAAATCATGCTGCTCTAAAGACACATGCACATGTATGTTTATTGCAGCACTATTCACAATAGCAAAGACTTGGAACCAACCCAAATGTCCATCAATGATAGAGTGGATTAAGAAAATGTGGCACATATACACCATGGAATACTATGCAGCCATAAAAAAGGATGAGTTCATGTCCTTTGTAGGGACATAGATGAAGCTAGAAAATATGATTCTGAGCAAACTATTGCAAGGACAGAAAACCAAACATCGCATGTTCTCACTCATAGGTGGGAACTGAACAATGAGAACACTTGGACACAGGGTGGGGAACATCACACACCGTGGCCCATGGTGGGGTAGGGGGAGGGCGAAGGGATAGCATTAGGAGATATACCTAATGTAAATGACGAGTTAATGGGTACATTTCACCAACATGGCACATGTATACATATGTAACAAACCTGCACGTTGTGCACATGTACTTTAGAACTTAAAGTATAATTTAAAAAATAAATAAATTTAATTCAAAAAATTATTTAAATGCTCAGTATGTACTATCACTGGGCTAGACACACTGTTTTCAACAACAAACAATCTTCATATATATATAATTACTCATAAAATAGTTTAAAATTTGTGCAAATGTAAATTTTAAAAGGAATCTGACTTACTATCTAGGATGTTATATTTCACATGGTCAGTGTTAGAAACAGAGGCTCCTGTTTTCAGGTAGAACTTACCATCATTCGCCTCTGCTGGGAGCTACCTGACACAATTAAATAACCATCAACCTGCCCTCACTGAGCCTGAACTTAAAAGTCAGTATCGCCTGAGCATCAGTAGGCTACTGACTATGCAATTTTACTTTATACCATATATGGGTATCTGATGTTCCTGGGAAACTAACTGCAAATGTAGTATAAATAAAGACTAATCATTTCAACTCCATTAAATGTAGGGAAGCTACAAGAGCAGATTTAAAATGTTGTGAACTGCAAAATCAGACGGCACCCCTTTACATTTATGTTAGTAGAGGGCTCCTGTTTAGGAGTAATCATAGACTGGGTTATTTAGATACTTTCCCAATGAAAGCTTAAAACAAAATATAATTTTATATACTTAAAAAAATTCTGAAATTAACCATAAAATCTATAGCAGTGCAATTTTATACAATCCTTAAATGGTTTAAATTTGAAATACTCATGTTAGGAAGTAATAAAATTGTGACAACTGTTGAGGTTATGGTATGCCGTGAAAGATCTACAGGAACAAGACACATCTTTTTTTGTTTGTATTGTTCTAGTGTCCATGTTCTGCAATGTTCCAGCTATACAAGATGTAATCTGCAATTCCACCTATGACATACATCACCAGATCCCCTTTCTACGACAAAAAAAAAAAAAAAAATACATGTCAATGTTAGAGATGGTCAGCAGAGAAATTCAAACTTATTCCAATATGTGGAACTTTGGCATGATACACTTAAACTGGTGGAAACCTGCCTGAATACCTCACCCAGCCCCTCCATCACCCTCTATTATGCAAGCTGCAACATTTCAAGCCAACTCCCTTATTTCTCTGGTGAGCCCTGTCAACACTGAGGTAATAGAACTGAAAAAACTCATCACTTCACAAGGATAGTCAAATATCAGAATTTATTTCATTTGGTAAAAATTCTATCATTGCCAAATAAAACTAATATAAATATGGTAAAATATGCATGATTTTGAGTAATTCTTTTGTTGAAAAGGACTCTTGGGGAGCCTCAACTTCATCCTGCAACAGCTTAGGCATTCTTCTGCCCCTTTGCCCTTTTCATGCCCCATCTCACAAGTCATGGAAGCTGAGGAGGGGAGGGTGCAGAAAACCAGAATGAACTAATCAGCATGTATTTATGGATTTAGTCTACTCTAATCTTATTCCCACAGGTTTTTCCTCATACTCTGCTCCTCTAGGTAAAGAACTGTTTTATTCATCTCTGAACTTCCAACACCTAACCAAATGCCCAGCATATAAAGTCATCCCTAACATCTACTGCACAGCAGGCACTGGATTAGGGACTAGAGATAGAGAAGTTAAAGAGATAGACCTTGCCCCTATGGAACCTACAGTGGCAGAATGGGCAGGGGAATACCAGATACTGGCTGCATGAACCCAGTCAGGTACATAATGAAAGACCAGTTAGCACAGTCCCACTGCCTATAATCTTTCTCCCACAGCCAACCAAAGCTTAGATGAAAAATAAAAGCAGGCTTTCTCTTCAGAAAAATAAATGGGTATCTGCAACCCTGACCTTCCCCTGAGTTCCAAATTCACAGGCATGCATACTCAACATGTCCACTCGGAGGTGGTTACAGGGATTCAATGCATGGACTCCAAAGCCACACTGCTTAGGTTTGAATCCGAGCTACATCACTCACAATCTGGGTGACTTCAGACAAGTCACTTATAACCTCTTTTTGCCTCTATTTTCTCATGTGTAAAATGGGGACAATAATGGTTGCTTGCACATATAATTCTTATGATGATTAAATGAATTAATATAGGTAAAAGTAGTTAAAACCCTGCCTGGGACTCGGTTTACACTTACATAGTACTTACTATTTTCACTAGCACTGTTGTTATGACTACGTCTAACAGGCATTTAGAACTTGTGCAAAACTGGCCGGGCGCGGTGGCTCAAGCCTGTAATCCCAGCACTTTGGGAGGCCGAGACGGGCGGATCACGAGGTCGGGAGATCGAGACCATCCTGGCTAACACGGTGAAACCCCGTCTCTACTAAAAAAAAAAAAAATACAAAAAACTAGCCGGGCGACGTGGCGGGCGCCTGTAGTCCCAGCTACTCGGGAGGCTGAGGCAGGAGAATGGCGTAAACCCGGGAGGCGGAGCTTGCAGTGAGCTGAGATCCGGCCACTGCACTCTAGCCTGGGCAGCAGAGTGAGACTCCGTCTCAAAAAAAAAAAAAAAAAAAAAGAACTTGTGCAAAACTAAATTTGTAATTTTCCTCAGTAAACAGCACCACTATACTTCCAGTTGTTCCAGGCTAACCCTAAGAAATCACCACTTCTCCCTTTTCCTCAAATTCCACATCAGCTCATCCCGTCCGCTCTACCTTCAAAACGCATCATCAGTTCTACCGCCGACCATCATCTCCACAACCACCTACCCCAGCCCAAACCACCATCATCTCACCCGCAGGGCACAGCAGCTTTCCCCCATTTTCACTCCACCCCACCCACTCTAATCTACAGTTAATTCTCCATATAATAAAACTTAAATCAGACACCAGTCCCTTGATGCAAACCTTCCAGTGGTTTTCCACCACAGTTAGAATAACACCTTTACTTCACCACAGCCTACAAGGGACCCCACGGCCTGCCTTGGCCCTTAACCATCATTGGCCACCACTTTCCCCCTTCCCTGCTGTACTCTAAACACTCTCGCTGTGTCTGGGCCACCTCAGAGCATTGTCCTGTGCTGTTCCTGCTGTGAGGCCGAAACTACAGTAACCTGGAGCCTGGACTCTGACGTCAGACCACCCACGTTCAAATAGTCTCTACAGCGTTTTAGCTGTGCAACCTTTGGCAAATTCTTAACCTTTCTGTGTGTCAGTTGCCTCATCTATGAAATGGAGATATTAGATTATACCATGAGACTTGTAAAACTCTAATTTAGTGTTCACAATAGTGCCTTACATATGGTAAGCTCTACTTTTTTTAAGTGTTCATTGCTATTATTATTCCTCTCTGAAACCTTCTAACCTCAGGCTTTTTCCCTCACACTTCAATTGATTCAACTGTCCCTGCATTTGAATGGCTCTTCCTGACAGATCCTACCAAAAACAACTTTCCCTGTTCCCCCACTGTCCTCCTCTCTTCTTCCTCCCCTTCACTGCACTTAGGACTATCTGAAATTACATTATGCACGTATTGTTCGTTTATTTCCCACTGCAACATGAGCCCTGCTAGGCTGGAGGCTGTCTTCTTTACTGCTCTATTTCTAGAGATTTCTGACTCACATCTTATCCAGGCTAGGCGACCAATGCAAATCTCCTAATAACAATAGCACACTTAGAAAGCCTTTCATTTACACACTCGTGATCTCATTCGATCCTGGAAAAACCAGCAGCAGATATACCATCAGCTCTCATTTTAGATAAGAAAAACACAGTTCCAAGTTTGGGTGACTTGTCCTTGGATGCGAAGCTAGTTAACGAATAGAACAAAAATTAGAAGCCCTGCTTTCTGATTCAAAGGCTCCTCCCACCCGGATGAAAGGATATCACACTCCTGAAACGAATTTACAGAAATGTGAACTCTCGAGCTCCTGTATAAATACACCCTGAAGTGTGCACAGTATTCTTCCCTTCAAAGTTCCTGACAAATACTAGTCCCGGAGTTTGAGAGGCATTATAGTCTAGAAACAACTAATCGATAATGTACTACCCCTTGACCAAAATATTCAAGCAGTCGGATACGATGATTGGATATTCTCATTCTTTTAATTTTTTACAGCAATCCTTAAAACTCAGTGAGTCTATGTTGTGTATAATGTGCTAGTTCCAGCATACTGAAAGCTTCCTCTGCAAAACCCAGACAACGGGGGCATTGTAATTGTCAAGAGTACCATGCTAACGATACCTGTTATTTCTTGGGATCCTTATTCTATCAAGTTTAGTGACAACAGTTCATATCACCCAACAGGCTGCAGTGTGGTATAGGATCAGATGGATGGAAGGTTGTCGGGGGTAGGCAAAATAGTGAAAAACTTCCCCGTCTACAAGATTCCTGGTCAAATGGCCAGCGGCTACCACATTCCTCAGAATAACCAAGTGTCTGTGTATAAGCTTTCTCCTAGCAAATTTACACACTTGTGTTATCTCACGTGTTCCTAGTGCTGTGGGAACGACCATTAGGGAGGCCAGAGGCTGCTGTACCTCCATTTTACACAAAAAGAAAACTAAGGCAGCAAGTGGTTATCTTATAAATGTGTCCACGACGACTTGGTCACTTGCGAGATCCCAACGGCCAGGACATAGGATTCCTAGTCTCTGAGAGGAATCCTCCACCCCCGACTTCACGTGTCAAACTCCAGGGCTGAGAGGGAGAAGAGGAATCTAAGTCCCTTTATCACAGAAGAAAAAAAGGTACTCTCCATTTGGACTTTCCGCCCCTTCTAAGGCCTCGCTCCCAGGCTCGGGGACGCTCCCCGCCCCAGGGGAAAAGGTGCTAGCCCTGCCCCACGGGGCGCGGCCTCGCCTCCCGCACCCCAGATCCCTCCCGCCCAGCAGGGCGCGCTGCCACTCTGAGCAGGCACCTGTCCCTTCGTCACAATCGGCGGCTACCCAAGGAACTGACGCCCCTACAGCCACCACCACCGCCGGGGCTGCCAGCTGCCAGCAGGCCCCGCAAGCCCAAGGAGCTGCAGGAATCCTCGTAAACTTACAGTTTTCCTACAGCGTGCGCGTCACGGCGGGGTGACGTCACGGGCCCAGCGTTCGGGGAGGTCAGGCCAGCCGGCGCGGGCCACTGGGCCCCCCAGGCTCCGCCCTCGCCCCGCCCACGGCGCTGCGGCGGGAGACACGCCCCCGAGCTCCACGCCCCCGACCTCCACGCACCGCCCCGTCGCGGACACCGCGCGCGGGCGCAGAAGGCCTCAGAACCCGCATGCCAGTGGGCTTCTCCGGCCGGGGCGCCTGCGGCGGCCTCTCCTCTACCAAAGCCTCACTCAAAGCCCGAAGCCGGGGTTAGCGTAGGAGGAGGGGCCGAAAAAAGGGGACGGAGACCTTCAGAAATACTGTAAACAAGCTGTCGCCCTGGGGGCTGGAGTAGGACGCCTGGGTTGTGAGGTAGTTTTTCCACAGACATTGCCCGCCTTCCTCACGTGTTCGTTAAAAGTTCTCCACGTGTGGAAACAGCCATTTGCTCTCCATCAGGTACAGGCCGTTCCTCAGCCCTTAGAAGACAGCTCTCCCAGGGGTCTTCGCTCCGCCCCGGCTCGACGCGGCTCCCGGTAGACTCCGCCCAGACCCCGCCCATCTCTTGACTCGGCCCCGCCCACGCCTGGTTAGGCCCTGCCCCCTGGGTCCCGCCCTTCCGGCTCCGGCTCGTGGCGCCCGCGGGCCCCCACCTACCCCTCCTGCCCTGGTGCCGCCTCCAGCCCAGCCCGTTCCTTGCAGATTTCAGCTTCTGCCTGGCCTGCCGGATTTCCCGTTTCGGCTGGGTGAAGCTACTCACGGGTTGCTGTTCACCTCCATTAAGTTTAACAAACGGTGATCCGGATAAACATGTTCACTTCTTCGCCAGGACAAACTTTCCAGCCCCCCCATCCAGTCATCTCACGATACCTTCCCGTGTCCACGCCCCACTCTCTGCTCCCCACTTTTTTGTTTGTTTGAGACGAGTGTTTCTGTCTCCCAGGCTGGAGTGCAGTGGCGCGATCTCGACTCATTGCACCGTCCGCCTCCCGGGTTCAAGCGATTCTCCTGCCTCAGCCTCCTGGGTAGCTGGGATTACAGGCGCGCGCCACCGCAGCCGGCTAATTTTTTTTTTTTTTTTGAGATGGGGTCTCGCTTTGTTGCCCAGGCTGGAGCGCAGTGGCGCGATCTTGGCTCAGTGCCAGCTCCGTCTCCCGGGTTCACTCCATTTACCTGCCCCAGCCTCCTGAGTAGCTGAGACTACAGGCGCCCGCCACCACACCCGGCTCATTTTTTGTTTTTTTAGTAAAGACAGGGTTTCACCGTGTTAGCCAGGATGGTCTCCATTTCTTGACCTCGTGATCCGCCCGCCTCGGCCTCCCGAAGTGCTGGGATTACAGGTGTGAGCCACCGCGCCCGGCCTCTTTGCTCTTTTATGCCCTCAGAAACAGAGTTCTGGTTAAAAAAGGGGGCTCAATAGACGGAAAAAATGAAGGCTCAAAGAACTGACAACAAAATATTAACATTTGGCTTCTGAAATTCTTACACTCTCATAAGCAGAAAAAACAAATGCTATGGTAAAAAAGTGGCTCACACAAATCTGTCTTGGGGAAAAAAAAAAAAAAAAGAATGAGAAAAACAGGCTTCGGAATAAATAGACCCAAAGGAGGAAGTATTGAAAATGGCAAGATTCACTTTTGTAAACTTATTTGGAACCACGGCAGATGGCCAGGGCAGGGATTTTGCAAGGCAGCTCCAGTTGTAAGTAAAACCTGAAACAATGGTTTGTTTACACTCTCATTGAAAACGCTGTCGTATTTTTATAGGAAAGAGTGATGACGGGAATATTGGGTTTTAATTCGAGATCTGAGCTGGTTAAAAATAAAAACGTTTATTGTTCCAGAAAAATCTACGTGTTTTTAAATGTTCTGATTTGAAAAAATATTTGTATATTTTATCTGAATATTAAATAGTTTTAATCATTATCAAATGATGTAAGAGGAATTTGTAAAGGCTGTACATAATTGTAACAATGTTTTTCTGTAGAGCAGAGGTATAGAAAAATTAACGTTTTTTAACGTTCTGCATATTTTTAAAACAGTGATATTTATGTTTTTCCTTGCAAAACAATTTTGAGAAACCTTTAAATTGTTAATTTCATAGTTTACATGCTTACAAAATGTTTTATATATATCATTTCTAAAAATCGTAATTTTTTTGAGTTGCTAGGTATACCTTATGGGAGTATTTCACAGGTACATGTCATCTGTTATTTTTTGGAGTGGAAATAGGTAAGAAGCATACACCAAATGTATTAAATGTTTTTCCTATAGAATACTTTTCCCTCTGAAAGATGGCATTGTAGAATATAGTCTTCTCATCGTATTGTTCAATATACTTTCTCTTGAAATCCCAGGTATTAAAAAAAAAAAACAAAAAACGTTGTTTTGCCAGATGCAGGAAAAAAGTAAACGCAGTGAACAGAAGATAGCCAACAGTAAAGGTACCCAAGCAAGGATCACAACCTCAAGGAATGTCAAGTAGAAATTTGTGGGAAAATACACACTCACGTTCAGTCAAGTTTCTATAACAAACTGGAATTTGACCTAGACAGGAAGCGAGAAGCTAGGGCCAAAAGTGTCGTTATTAAAGAGAGGAACTGCTTTCTTTAAGAAAATAAAACCTCGGACCTTGGAGGTTTAGCACTGGAAGGACTGAGGCCCTCCGCTATGACCCTTGGGCTTTCAGTTTCCCCTTGTGATTCTTTCTCTTTGATATCTGCTGCCTGTAGCAATCTGGCTTCCAGAGCCCTCTATGTCAATACACACATCTCTTCCCTTGGTCCTACTTAGCAAGCTAGGAAAAGCTGAATTAAGACAAAACAGAGTACTTAATATTTGGGGAAAATAAAAGTGAAAGAAATATAATTGCTAATATTTCCTGAATGTTGATTCTGTGCCAAGCACTGCATTATTTCCTTGAATTCTTGCAACTAGATAAGAACTGTTGTTATCCCCATTTTAAACACAAGGTAAGTAGGTCAAGTGCCCATGTCACACAGCTGTTGAGTAACACAGTCAAGATTCCAGACTTCATACTTCAGAACCCACAGCCATAACCACTCATCTGTCTCAAGTTTCATACAACCAGGCACAAATTATGTAAGAAACAGAGGGGATTAGGAAGTCCAAAATATGGACTTAGCTCCAAAATACTGACCACAGTGTATGGGTATCTTCTTCGCTGTTTCTCATCCCATCTTTGCATGACTGCTTCTATTTGATTTTTTAAGGTGGTCATCATGACCCACTAAGTTGATTTTGTGATCCATTAAAGGATATGAAAAACACTGATCAGAATCCAAAATACAAAATATCAGATCGTATCACATGTAATAAGGGTATTTTTTCCCAAAACACAAATTAGGGGAACGTTCAGCCACATGAGTATATTCTGGGTTGCAACGTTAAATGTATTTCATACTATGGATCGCAATCAACAAAAATTGAAAAACACTTTTTTAACCACCCCTTGCCTAACTAACATGTATCATTTATCCTTCAGGATCAAGACCAAGGGAAACAAAATCCCATTCTGCAATCCCCTTACATCCGTCTCTAAGCCCCAGGATCTGGTTTGATGATCTCTTCCCAGGTAATTGACATAAAAATCAGGTCACTCCTGATTAGAGATAGGCCCTTATCTCCAGCTCAAACTCAAGAATATACTAATAACAATAAAATACCATTTATAAAACAGAGTCACACAGGTTAAAAGGGGGCTTATTCTGCCAAAGGAGCGGAGATAGAGACTTTGCTGGAAGAAGACCCGGGAGAGAAATTGGAGAGCTCTGGAGGGATGTCTGTTTAATAACAGTCTTACAAGTCTGCAGTTACACAGTTCGCACAGTATTTCATATCATTTTATCATCTCTCTTCCACCATCATTTTACTTAGCTAATTCTCCCCAATCCTTTAGGTCTCTACTTTGCAGGAACTGACTCTGAGAAGCCTTCCCTAAGCAGCTTTTGCTCTCTGCATTGCAAATTATTTTAATTGCTTCTGCTAGACTGTAAGCTCTGTGAGAATAGGGGAAATGTGAGTCTTAATCTCGAATCCTCTACATGTAGTACCCCAAATAGGTTATCAGTTAATATGTGTAGATGAATGCATGGTGAATGGATGGATGAACTCAAATTCAAAGACTGGGTAGCTTTCTTACTCAAGATGCTAGTTGCTTTTTACAAAGGGGACACTGTCAATAGGAATAATTCTGATGAGAAAATTCCTTTAGGAGACAAGACATTTTGAATGGCAATGCAGCATAACATAGTAAAGCACTGAACAGGGCCAGCTCTTGTTATTAACTAATTAACTGGGTACTTTAGTGCAAGTCCAGTAACTTCTGCAAGCCTCAAATGGAGTTAGACATACTAAATATTATTATTATTTTTTTTTGAGATAGGCTCTTGCTCTCTTGCCCAGGGTGGAGTAAAATAGCAAGACCATAGCTCACTATAACATTGAACTCCTAGGCTCAAGGGATTCTCCCACCTCAGCCTTCTGAGTAGCTGGGACTACAGGCACACACAACCACATCTGGTTATTTTTACTTTTCATAGAGATGGGTTCTAGCTATGTTGCCCAGACTGGTCTCGAACTCCTAGCCTCAAGCAATCCTGTCGCCTCAGGCTCCCAGAGTGCTGGGATTACAGGCCTGAGTCACTGCTCTGGACCTCACTAAATGTTATCTTTGATGAATGTCCTAACAGGATGTTACCCCTCTGGTAAATCTGGGAAATCAGGACAGGCCACCTGGAGCCTTATTTACATGAGGTCCTCTGAAAGACACTGACAGGCACTGGGGGATAGCAATTAAGTCTCTTAAACAAAGGATGTTAGACAAAGGCTGTCCCCAACAAGAAGAGGTGGAGGGAAGCGAGAAGGGAAACGGAAAGACAAGGAACTTGTGTCCTTGTTCTGAGAAGCCCAGTTCTTGATTGAGTACAGGGCCTGGTGCATGCTTCTGACTGTAAAACCGAAAGAACCAAACTGTCCTTGTGGGTGTATTGGGATTGGGGAACAGGGAAGAAGGTACAGGAGAAAAGATATCAAAAAGATTTCCAGCCGGGCACAGTGGTCATGCCTGTAATCCCAGCACTTTGAGAGTCCTAGGTGGGCAGATAACTTGAGCCCAGGAGTTCAAGACCAGCCTGGCAAACCCCATCTCTATAAAAAATACAAAAATTAGTTGGGCATGATGGTGTGCACCTGTGGTCCCAGTTACTTGGAAGGCTGAGGCAGGAGGATCACTTGAGCCTGGGAAGGTTGAAGCTGCAGTGAGCCGTAATAATTATGCCACTGTACTCCAGCCTGGGTGACAGAGTGAGACCTTGTCTCAAAAAAAAAAAAAAAAAAAAAAAAAAAAATTAATTCCTCAAGGGAAAAAAAACTCGCCAACTACATCAAGACATCATAGCAGACAGGCAGAATGTTCCAGAAACAGTCCTTTAGGCATTCTGTTCTTCCCTGGAATCTGCTTGCTTTCTTAGCCCTTGGAGAAGGTCTACTAATTCTTGGAGTTCAAATTCTATCATTAATTACCTCTGCTGATAACAGCCAACCTTAACTAAGCAGGTACTAGATCTAAGACATCACAGAGCACTCCATATGAAATATTTTAATCTTCACAACTCTATGAGGTAGCTACTGTTTTTATCTTATTTTACAGATGAGGGAAAAAAGTGAGATTGAGCAACTAGCCATGGGTCACTGCTATGGACTGAATGCTGTCTTTTCTGCCCCCAACCCCCCAGTTTGTGTATTGAAGTCCTAGCTCCCAGTGCGACTGTATTTGGAGATAGAGATTTTAGAAGGTCCTATGCTTTAGATATTGGTGTCCCCTCACAAATTGGTGTTGAAACTTAATCACCAATGTAATAGCATTAAGAGGAGCCGCCTTTAGGAGATGATTAAGTCATGAGGGTGGAGCCCTTGTGAATGGGGTTAGGTGGTTTATCAAAAGGCATGATAGAGGGAGTTCATCCCTTCTTGTCTGCCATGTGAGGATAGTATGTCTCCCCTCTGGAGGATGCAACATCATGGCACCATCTTGGAAGCAGAGAGCAGCCCTCACCAGACAAGCCGGTCTGCTGCTGCCTTGATCTTAGACTTTCCAGCCTCCAGAACTATGTCTAAATAAATTTGTTTTTTATAAATTACCTGTGGTATTTTATTATAGTAAGACAAATGAACTAAGGAGGTAAGATTAAATAAGGTCATAAGGATGAGGCCCTAATCCAATAGGACTGGTGTTCTTATAATAGAAAGAGGAAGCAGAGTTCTCTCTCGCCACAATGTGAGGACACAGTGAGAAGGCACTCATCTGCAAGCCAGGAAGAAGGCCTTCAGCAAGGAACCAAATCTGCAAGATCTTGATTGATATTGAAGTTTTCAGCCTCTAGAACTGTAAGAAAACAAATTTCCATTGTTTAAGCCTCAGCCCAAGCATACTAAGATAATTACATTGCTTAAAGTAATCTGACTCCCCCTTACAAACTTTACTGTATCTCCCTGCTTTGCCCAGATGGTCAGATCATTTCTTCTCCCTGTTCTTCAACACAACTTCTCCTATAACACATACAGTATCTATTCATTTAAACACACTTATTTTTTTAACATTGAAATATCTCTAAAATTAGAATTCATCTTAAAATTGAAGAATATCATAGTTTAATTTTAGGAGGTACAAAAAATAATGGTTTCTTATAATCGGTGGCACCTTAGATTGAATAACACATATTATAATTGTTTAAGCTTCTTTTGCCCCCGCTCAGCTATGAATCCTTTGAGGACAGACACCAATTTACTCAACTTTGTGTCCTTAATACCAAGCACAATTTCTGGCACCAAAAAAGGAATTTTACAAATTTCTTTAATCCAGTTAAAGAAGGAAGGTCATCCACGCAATGGAGTGACAGGTGGGTAGAACCTAGGAGTCAAGAGTCGGTACCAAGACCCTAATGGCCAATGAAGACGAAGTCACAACTTCTCTGAAGTTTATCCCAGTTAATTCTATCTGCCTCTAAAGGCCTATGATTGCTCCCCTTGGCAATTAATTCAGCATGTTCCTTCTATGCTTGACAAATTGTCATTTATTTTCCATCCTTCATGTTTGGTTCAGGCCATTTTTAATCTATTAAGGCAGTTATATGAAGGACAAATTAAAGTAAAATTTTAAAATCTGATTTTGCAAACTCAGGTCTAATTGCATTTAGACTTTAAGTGGAAGGTGGCGCTCAGTTCACAGAGGCGTTTGGTTTGATTCATGTTGTGTTTTTTAAATTTTGAAATGAATATCAGAAGAGAACACATTTGAAAAGCAAGTTGTATTAGTACATTTTCAGGATGCTATAAAGAACTGCCTGAGATTGGGTAATGTACAAAGGAAGTAGGTTGAATTGACTCACAATTCAGCATGGCTGGGGAGGCCTCAGGAAACTTACAGTCATGGTGGAAGGAGAAGGGGAAACAAGGACGTTCTTCATAAGCATCAGGAAGAAGTGCTGAGCGAAGGGGGAAGAGTCCTGTATAAAACCATCAGATCTCGTGAGAACTCACTCACTATCAGGAGAACAGCATGAGGCAAACTGTCCCCGTGATTCCATTACCTCCACCTGGTCTCTCCCTTGACACATGGGGATTATAGGGATTATAATTCAAGATAAGATTTGGGTAGGGACAGAAAACCTAACCGTATCACAAGTATTTTAGCTTTTTATGAAAAATCAGAAACTCTGACAGTGTTGGTCCCCCACTCACTCCGGGCATTTATTATTGGAATGAGGCTGCCTAGTTCAAAGGCACAGATGTTCCACATTTTCCTATAACCCCACCTGGGTATTATTTAACCTACCTACCTGGCCCCTGAAGGCCCTTGAGTTTGTGATGGTTCTTAAGTGAAGAGCTTGATCATTTAAGCCTCCAGCTTAAGAATGATCATAAAACCTGCAGCTTTGTCCAGAAATTCATTAATGTTTTACACAAATTCATGATTTTTAATAGTTACATTTGCCCCTATGAATAGATTTTTCACAATTTTTATATCTATCTTCTGGAGAAGGAAGTTTTTGTGCATTAGGAATTATCGGTTAAGGTGTCAACTTTTGATTTTTAAACAATAGAGAAAAATACTTAATAAAAATTGAAGTGTAAAATAGGAAATTGTGTTTCCAATGTGGCCCTGCATGTATAATGTTATGTTGATGGCACTCACAGAACACACAGTCTTACATAGCTAAGAGTCCTGTATGTTTCTTTTCCTGGGCCCCTCTCTTCTCACATAACACATGAGAGAAGGGAGGTGACTGTTAACTATCACATTCATGTGTTATTCTATACCACAAATAGTAATAGCAGTCACTTTTTGATTACATTTAAAACTAAACTCCAAGGCTGCATAGAATGTGGGTATCTAATCTATTATTATGGTGAGAGTCTCTTGTCTAGTCATACAATTGGCACTACTATTGATATTATCAATGTTAGTTGGGATAACTTGTTAGTGAATGAGCGAACAACAAGATAACAGGCTTAAACAAGATTCAAGTTTATTTTATTTAAGAATGTCTGGATGTAGGTGGTCCAGGATCAGTTTGCCCAGGGTGAGACCTGGGCCTCAGGCTCCTTCCATCCCGTTGCTTGGTCATACATGACCTACATTCCCAAAGTCACCAGGATTTCAGCCTAGCCCTGGTGATCCCCCAGCCTGTAGGAAGGAGAAGGGCCAGAAGATTCTGCGCTTGAACTCCTTCAATTCTACCCGTTCCAAGAATCCTTTCTCAGCTGCTTGAGAGATTAGATTGGTAATTTCACTTACAAATTAACTAGAAACTTACTTTTAGTAGAGTTTAGGCTAGGTGTGTGGCTCACGCCCGTAATCCTAGGACTTTGGGAGGCTGAGGCTGGTGGATCATTTGAGGTCAGGAGTTCAAGACCAGCCTGGCCAACATGGTGAAACCCCCATCTCTACTCAAAATATAAAAATTAGCCAGATATGATGGCATGTGCCTGTTATCCCAGCTACTCAGGAGGCTGAGACAGGAGAATTGCTTAAGCCCAGGAGGTGGAGGTTCTACGTTTAAAAACAGTAAATTAGGGCTACCTCACAGACTTTAAAATGAAAAGCATTTCTCAGGTGTTGCTATTGGTCCAGGATCCATACTTCAGGAACCATTGCATGTGTGAGTGCAGTGGCTCATGCCTGTAATCCCAGCACACTGGAAGGCTAAGGTAGGAGGATCACTTGAGGCCAGGAGTTGGAGACCAGCATAGGCGATGTAGCCAGACCTCCTCTCTAGAAAAATAATTCGTTAAAAATTAGTGACAGAGTGAGACCTTGTCTCAAAAAAAGGAAGCGTTACCAGTGGGTTCACACACTGCAGGTTTTATCAATGACTCAGTTGTACACAGGACCATAAGAAGTATGTGTGCCCAGGAAAGATGGACCTGAGAAAGGTTAGGTTAGGTTTCTGGACAGACAATCCTGAGGCCAGATCTGACCCAGAGGCATGAGGCTTCACATCTGTGAATGGACTACATGGGCCCATGGGCTAGGATGATCAGGCATGGCAGCCACCAGCACCAAAGACCAGAGGCTCTTCCCCATTGTTTATGGGTTTGTGTACAACCCCAAGGAAGGGGAATGGGAACCAGGAAAAAAAAAAAAAAACCCCATATATTGCATGACAGCCCAGTGTTCCTTCTTCCCTCCCTGCTTCTCTTCGCTTCCTTACAGGTGTTGTCCCCCAAATTATTCCCTGTATGAATTCCTGCATGCAAATCACAGAGTTTCAGAGACCATTTCTTAGGGAGTCTGATCTACTATAATCTTAAAGCTGATTATGTCATTTCTCTGCCTAAAACCCTTTGTGAACAGACTAAGGTATTAAGTCCTTAATTTGGCACAGAAAGTTTGGCTCCAATCCTCCTCTCTCTCTCCTCAGCTTCCTCTGTCACCACTGACTCTGTCCTTCAGGCAACCTCAGATATCTGCATCCCCCAAATCCCTGATCCCCATTTCTTTGCATATGATCTTCTGTCTGTCAAGGATAAATTTTCCACCTTCTGCTTATCCTTCTCTTCTTTCTTAAAGCCTTGAATCAGATGTCACCTGCTCTGGGAAGTCTTCTCATTTTTCCCTATAGCACCATACAACTCTTTATATAATAATTTGTAATACCGTCTAAAACTGAAACTTGTTTGTTTACATACCTGACACTCCTACTAAGCCATGGGTGCCTCTAGGTGGAGTTAATATCCTCGGCCCTATGCTCTCTTCTGTGCATTATAGATTCTCAATGTATTTTTGGTGAATGAATGAATAAATGCATGAATAATGAATGAATAAACACCAAGATAAGCTGGACACTGTTAAAAGTATTAAACATTTGGAAATTTGTGCCATACTTGGTTCCTGGTATCTTATATCTAGAATACCATGTATCTTCTTTTAGAGCCTATTTTTTAAAAATCTTTGAGATGATGGACTACCATGTTGACCAGCAGCAAATGTAAGTGTACATTTCAAGACAAAATAAGATCCAAACCCCAGATCTTTAAAGCTAGTTCTGTTTATAAAACACAGGGAATGAAAAGGGCTGGGTGTGGAAACACGAACGATTTCAGAAAAAAGAAGAGAAAGACCTGATTAAATTGGATTGGCTGGTGAGAGACTGGAAATTTTCTTTCCATTCCCAAGAGGCTTATTTTTTTATCTTTCTTTTTCACACTGTAAAGTGTCAAATTAAATTGCAGAGTTAATTCTCATCACTAAGGAAGGGATTCTAAATGTATTAATTAAGGATTACTGGGCATTTTAATTTTATTCATCTGAATGAAAACTTTTAAATAATTAGTTATTTTTTCACTTCTCCATATTTATTTTATTATGCAGTATTACAATTTACCATCCATACTTTAGGTTCCAAAGCCTTGGATGACTATTTTAAAATAAAAGATGTGTATATTAATATCTTTGATTTTGTGAATTATGATACTGGAGTTCCCTTGAGAAATTATGTTCTTTTTTCTTCAAAGATAAGGTTCTTAACAGGATGAGATCTTATCTTGCATGAAACCATGAATTCACTGTGGAGGAGAATGATTTGAATTTCACTGTGGTAGAACATGAAGTACCTTTTGAATCTTTTACTGTCTCAGTGATTTATCTTATGCATGAACATTGTAATCTTTAGCATCTTTCAAAACATTACTCTCTCTTTATAGAAATTGAACAGTTGTTCCAGAAGAAAATCTAATGGGAAGAAACAAAATCATTTCTTTCTGGTAAGGTAACAATGTAAAAACAAAGTAAAATGAAAATGATATCTTTGAAAATCCAAGAATTTATGATTATGTCAAAATTAATATTTTCATATATATCTATTTTTTCTTTCTTCTTCTTCTTTTTTTTTTTTTTTTTTTTTTTTTTGAGACGGAATCTTGCTCTGTCGCCCAGGCTGGAGTACAGTGGCACGATCTTGGCTCACTGCAAGCTCCGCTTCCCGGGTTCACGCCATTCTCCTGCCTCAGCCTCCCGAGTAGCTAGGACTACAGGCACCTGCCACCAGGCACGGCTAAGTTTTTGTATTTTTAGTAGAGATGGGGTTTCCCTGTGTTAGCCGCGATGGTCTCAATCTCCTGACCTCGTGATCCACCCGTCTCGGCCTCCCAAAGTGTTGGGATTACAAGCTTGAGCCACCGTGTCTGGCCCATATTTTCGTATATTTTAAGACAGCGAAGTGGTCATTGAAAAAGTTGAAAATTGTAGTTTCTTTACAAATGAATATTGACAAGATTGTAAATTCTAAATTGTGGAAATTTAATCTGAAAAACAAAATTACAATCCAATTTAAAATTACAGAATAAGTTTCTTTTTCCAAATTCACTGTCTTTTCTTGTTTTGTTTTTTGTTTTGTTTTGAGATGGAGTCTTGCTCTGTCGCCAGGCTGGAGTGCAGTGGCTCCATCTCGGCTCACTGCAACCTCCACCTCCCGGGTTCAAGTGATTTTCCTGCCTCAGCCTCCCAAGTAGCTGGGACTAGAGGCGCCCGCCACCATGCCCCGGCTAATTTTTTGTATTTTTAGTAGAGACGAGGTTTCAGCATGTTGGCCAGGATGGTCTCAATCTCTTAACCTCGTGATCCACCTGCCTTGGCCTCCCAAAGTGCTGGGATTACAGCTGTGAACCACTGCACCTGGCCTGCTGTCTTTTAACATTTAGTTGGGATCCCTCTGCAACTTTCACTCAGTAAATGAGCTATTCTAATTCAGAGATAATATTAAGAAAATATAACTCCATGGAAAGGGAGCAATGTTGGAAGTGATGATTCTTGAAGCAGAACTAAACTGTAGTGCCTCAAATGGCACCAACAATCAGTGGTTTTTTTAAAAAACATTAAATCATGGGTTTATATTAACAAAATGAAAGCTTTAGTTTTTTTATATATGGACAGAGAAAATATGTGTGCAGAAGCACAATGTCCCCTTGTCACCTTGATGGACAGAGATTATTATTAACAAAAATGTAATACAGGCATACAGAGAGTCTGGAAATCTGTCTGTGAAGATTTAGATTCTGGCAGTGGGTAGCAGCTGTTTTAAATTTAAGAGGACAGGAGTGAGTTAGCGACATTTTGTAATAAATGAGCTCTCAGCACACACCAATTGCTGGTAAATTCAGAAAATGATAAACATTCTTCTTGAGCAGGAAAGCAAGATAGGAAACACACCTGCAAAGACTCATTTTCAAAAACAGGAAAGATGTTGTTGTGGAACTGCGACATTTTCTAAAGTTTCTCCATTAGTTGATTTCACCTTTGTCTTCCATCTTTTTCCATTCAGGACCATCTTCAAATTTCAGTAGTTCTCATTAAATCTGAAATTTTGATAAAAACACACAAAACGAAAAAAAAACCTTGACAACTCAAAAGTATCAACTTCCATTTTAAAACTAGGAAAGTGTCCTAAGTAATTTTTTGTTATTTTTTGATATAATTTTCTTCCTTTCATCTATACATTTTTTGTATGCAAAAATAGCATTTTTTGAACAACCAACAAAAAGTCAAACTAGTAAATTTTAAAAACAAAAAAATAACAAACTGTAGAGAAAACTGAACAGTCCCTAAGCCATACAATAAAGGGGTTTTTTAACACATTATTAACAATAAATATGTGTTTTACGTTTTCATCCTTTGGTTGGCATTCCAGAGAGCTAGTAAGAAAACTTTGAACAGGCCGGGCACCGTGGCTCACGCCTGTAATCCCAGCACTTTGGGAGGCTGAGGCAGGCGGATCACGAAGTCAGGAGATTGAGACCATCCTGGCTAACATGGTGAAACCCCGTCTCTACTAAAAATACAAAAAAACAAAAATTAGCCAGGCGTGGTGGTGGGTGCCTGTAGTCCCAGCTACTCGGGAGGCTGAGGCAGGAGACTGAAGTGAACCTGGGAGGCGGAGCTTGCAGTGAGCGGAGATCGAGCCACTGCACTCCAGCCTGGGCAACAGAGCAACAGACTCTGTCTCAAAAAAAAAAAAAAAAAAGACGACTTTGAACAAACTTCTTCTTTTTCTTTTTTTAATTAATTTTTTCTTGATACATAATATTTGTATATACTTACGGGACAGGTGATATTTTGTTACATGCATAGAATATGTGATTATCCAGTCAGGGTGTTTAGGGTATACCTCATCTCCAGTATGTTATTTCTTTGTGTTGGTAACATTTCAAGCCCTCTCTTCTAGCTGTTTTGAAATACGCAATACATTGTTGTTAACTATAGCCATTAGACTCTGCTATGTAACATCAGAACTTATTCCTTCTATCTAACTGTATGTTCATACCCATTAACCAACCTCTCTTCATCCCTCCCACCCCACACCCTTCCCAGCCTCTGGTAACTATCATTTTACTCTCCACCTCCATGAGATTAACTGTTTTAGCTTCCACATATGAGTGAGAACATGTGATGTTTGTCTTTCTGTGCCTGGCTTATATTTCACTTAATATAATGACCTCCGGTTCCATCCCTGTTGCTGCAAATGACAGAATTTCATTTTTTATGGCTGACTAGTATTCCATTGTGTGAATAGTATTCCATTTTATTTACCCATTCATCTGTTGATGAACACTTCGGTTGATTCTATATTTTTTGCTATTGTGAACAGTGCTGCAATAAATATGGGGGTGCAGGTATCCCTTTGATATACTGACTTCCTTTCCTTTGTATAAATACCCAGTAGTGGTATTGTTAGATCTTATGGTAGTTCCATTTTTTCGTTTGTTTTTGAAAAGTCTCTGTACTGTTTTCCATAATGGCTGGACTAATTTACATTCCCATCAACAGTGTCTGAGCTCCCTATTCTATATATCCTTGCCAGCGTCTGTTATTTTCTGTTTTTTCGATGATAGCCATTCTAACTGGGGTAAGATGATACCTCACTGTGGTTTTGATTTGTATTTCCCTGATGATTAGTGATATTGAACATTTTTTCACAAACCCGTTGGCCATTTGTATTTCTCCTTTTGAGAAATGTCTATTCTTGTCCTTAGCCCATTTTTAAATGGTATTATTTGTTTTTTTCCTGCTGTTCAGTTTGAGTACTTTGTATATTCTGGACATTAGTCCCTTGTCAGATGAATAGTGCAGATGAATAGGGAGAAATATGCAAATATTTTCTCCGATTTTGCAGGTTGTTTCTTTACTCTGCTGATTGTTTCCTTTGCTGTATAAAAGCTTTTTAGTTTTATGTAGTTTAATTTGCTGATTTTTAGTTTTGTTGCCTGTGCTTTTGAGGTGTTAGCCATGAAATCTTTGCCTAGACCAATGTCCTAGTGTGTTTACCCTATGTTTTCTTCTAATAGTTTTATCGTTTCAGGTCTTACGTTTAGGTTTTTAACCCATCTTGAAATGATTTCTGTATATGGTGAGAAATACA
The DNA here is from genome assembly GCF_043159975.1 of Macaca nemestrina. NCBI lineage: Eukaryota > Metazoa > Chordata > Mammalia > Primates > Cercopithecidae > Macaca > Macaca nemestrina. The sequence goes on along the minus strand of NC_092133.1, from coordinate 112,921,263 downwards.
GGTCTAGTTTCATTCTTCTACATGTAGATATCCAATTTTCCCAGCACCATTTATTGAAAAAGGTGTCCTTTCCCCAAAGTACATTCTGGCACCTTTGTTGAAAATCAATTGACTGTAAATATGTAGATTTATTTCTGGATTGTCTCTTCTGTTCCATTTGTCTGTGTGTCTGTTTTTTATGTGAGTACTATGCAGTTTTGGTTACTATAGCCTTGAAATATGTTTTGGGCTAGGCACGGTGGCTCATGCCTGTAATCCCAGCTCTTTGGGAGGCCGAGGTGGGTGGATCACTTGAGGTCAGGAGTTTGAGACCAGCCTGACCAACCTGGTGAAACCCTGTCTCTACTAGAAAAATACAAAATTAGCTGGGCATGGTGATGCGTGCCTGTAATCCCAGCTACTTGGGAGGCTGAGGCAGGAGAATCGCTTGAACCTGGGAGGCAGAGGTTACAGCGAGCTGAGATTGTGCCATTGCACTCCAGCCCAAGCAACAAGAGCAAATCTCTGTCTAAAAAAAAAAATATATATATATATATATAAAATATATAAAATATATATATATAAAATATATAAAATATATATAGAGAGAGAGAGAGAAAGAGAGAGAGAGAGAAGTGATTTTGAAGTGAGGTAGCATAATGCTTTGGCTATTTATGCTCTTTTTTGGTTCCATACAAATTTTAGGGTTGTTTTTCCTAATTCTGTGAAAAATTACATTGGAATTTTGATAAAGATTCCATTGAATCTATAGATTGCTTTTGATAGTTTGGCCATTTTAACAATATTGATTCTTCTGACCAATGAGCGCAGGATGGCTTTTCATTTGTTTGCATCCTCTTCGGTTTCTTTCATCAGTGTTTTGTAGTTTCCATTGTAAAGTTTTTTCACCTCTTTAGTTAAATTTATTTCTAGGCATTTTATTATTTTTGTAGCTATTGTAAATGGAATCCTTCTTAATTTCTTTTTCATATAGTTTGTTATTAGTGTGTAGAAATACTATTGATTTTTGGATGTTGATTTTGTGTGCTTCAACTTTACTGAATTTGTTTATTAGAGAGACCTAAGACTTTTTTTGGTAGAGTATTTAGGTTTTTCTAAATAAAAGATTGTGTCATCTGCAAAGAGGGAAAATTTGACTTCTTTTCTGGTTTGGATGCCTTTTTGTCTTTTTTTTTTTTTTTTTTTTTCTTGCTTGATTGTTCTGGTGAGACTTTCTTGCTGTGTTTAATAGGAGTGGTTAAAGTGGTTGTCCTTGTCTTGTTTCAGTTCTCAGAGGAAAGACTTTCAGCTTTTCCCCATTCAGTATGTTGTTAGCTAAGAGTTTGTCATATATGGCCTTTATTAAATTGAGGTATGTTTCTTTTATTCCTAATTTGTTGAGAGTTTTTATCATGAAGGGATGTTGAATGTTATCAAATGCTTTTGCTGCATCTACTGAGGATCATGTGGTTTTTGTCCTTCATTCTGTTGACATGATGCATCATGTTTACCAATTTGTGTATGTTGAAGTATCCTTGCATCCCTGGATAAATCCCACTTGATCATGGTGTGTTTTCTTTTTGATGTACTGTTGGATTCAGTTTGCTAGTATTTTCTTGAGGATTTTTGCATCTATCTTTAATCGGGACATTGGCCTGCAGTTTTCTTTTATTGTTGTGCCCTTGTCTGGTTTTGGTATCAGGGTAATATTGGCTTCAGAGAATGAGTTAGGGAGAATTTCCTCCTCACTCTGTCGCCAGGCTGGAGTGCAGTGGCGCAATCTCGGCTCACTGCAACCTCCACCTCCCAGGTTCAAGTGATTCTCCTGCCTCAGCCTCCCAAGTAGCTGGGACTACAGGCGTGCACCACCATGCCCAACTAATTTTTGTATTTTTAGTGGAGATGGGGTTTCACCATGTTGGCCAGGATGGTCTTGATCTCTTGACCTTGTGATTGCCCACCTCGGCCTCCCAAACTGCTGGGATTATAGGCCTGAGCCACCATGCCTGGCCCTTCAGTTTTTTTGAAATAGTTTTAGGAGAATTGAGGTTAGCTCTTCTTTATAAACTTGGTACAATTCAGCAATGCGGCCGTTGATCCTGGACTTTCCTTTTTAATCACTGGTTCAATCTCATTACTTGTTATCAATCTGCTCAGGTTTTCTATTTCTTCCTCATTCAATTTTGGTAAGTTGTATACATCCAGGAATGTATCCATTTCCTTTAGGTTTTCCAGTTTGTTAGCACATGGTTGTTCCTAATAGTCTCTAATGATCTTTTGTATTTCTTTCTTTTTTTTTTCTTTGAGACAGAGTCTCACTGTGTCACCGAGGCTGGAGTGCAATGGCACAATGTCTGCTCACTGTAACCTCCGCCTCCTGGGTTCAGGCCATTCTCCTGCCTCAGTCTCCCAAGCAGCTGGGACTACAGAAGCCTGCCACCACACTTGGATTTTTTTTTTTTCTTTTTTGTATTTTTAGTAGAGACAGGGTTTCACTATGTTGGCCAAGCTGGTCTTGAACTCCTGACCTCATGATCCACCAGGCTCGGCCTCCCAAAGTGCTGGGATTACAGGTATGAGCCACTGTGCCTGGCCGATCTTTTGTATTTCTGTGATAACTAGTTGTAATGTCTCTTTTTTTGTTTCTATTTTGTTTATTTGGGTTTTCTCTCTTTTTTTCCTTGCAAACATCTTCTTTAAGTCAATTGTGTGGATTTTTAAATTGCCAACTCTAGTATTTTTAAATAACATAATCAATGTAAATGATAAAACTTATATTTCTTAATAAACCTAATGAAAAAGAAAACAAAATTCCCCCAAGTTGCCATTTTAATTCCCTGAAATAGATGTTTGTGTCACTTAACAACCTGCCAACTATATGTATTTCTTTTTTCCTTGTCATTAAATCATCATCCAAGAAAACCAATGATAAGAAGGATCTATATAGAGAAGAAAAGTAAAAACTTGGATTAAAAATATTGGATAGTAGGCCTGGCATGGTCGCTCATGCCTGTAATCCCAGCACTTTGGGAGGATGAGCCGGGGGATCACTTGAGGTCAGGAGCTCAAGATCAGCCTGGCCAACATGGTGAAACCCCGTCTATTTTAAAAATACACACACACAAAAATTAGCTGGGCATGGTGGCGCATGCCTATAGTCCCAGCTACTTGGGAGGCTATGGCAGGAGAATTGCTTGAACCCAGGAGGCGGAGGTTGCAGTGAGCTGAGATCATGCCATTGCACTCCAGCCTGGGTGACAGCAAGACCCCATCTCAAAAAAAAAAAAGGATAGTAATATAAACTATACCTAATATAATCAAACTATAGTTCTATATCCTCACATACTTCTAAAGTTTAGATGAGTTTCATTAAAATTGCATGGTTTTATGGTTTTCAGAACTTTGTGTAGATTTTTGCCATCATGAGATGTATGATACATACACACACATTGAAACCACATAGGTTGAGGTACATAAACTGAAATGAACTGATAAAATATATTTTGTGTCACTTTTAGGATATATAATAAATTCAAAAATAATATTTTCTCAAATAATTTCAGCCTGGGCTTTGTAAAACTACTGTCTTTCAGTAATAAGGATACATAGTAATCTTTCTTTATAGTAAAAATTACAGTTATAAACCTTAGGGCTGTAAGGAAGTATAAAAACAAATATTTACATTTTTATTTTCAAAATGAATAAAATAATTCCCATTATTGTTGTTTACATTACTGCTTCCAGACATGCCTGAGGACATGAGAAAAATGTTCTTTGTTATCATGATCATAAATGGTCAGTTATTACCTCCCCAATCACATGAAATTAGAACCTGGAATTAAAGCAACTACAAAATACTACAAAAAACAAATAGAAAAAAAAAAAAAAACACCTTCAGTGTTCCCCGTAAGCACTCTATTCCTTCCATTTTGATGGATTTTTCATTTTAGTATTATTGGGACTGAAAAAAATTCTTGTCCTATACTGTTGTTTCTAATATGAAATTTGGGTTTGCATATGGTGTCTCCCTTGTATTGTAAGATCCTTGGTAATAGAGGATACATTTTTACTTTTCTTATTTGTCTCCCAGTATTGTGCTGTGTTCACAGAAGGTCCTTAAAATACAATTTTTAAAACACACTTAAATAAATAAGGACATATCTTGTCCTTAAACATAATTACAAAGACCTATTGATAGCTACTTTGAAGAGAAAGACTCAAGCAAAGCTAAATTGTAAGTAGTTGCCAATTCCTTTAGCTAGTGTCTTGAAGGGGTAACATGATTACCTTTGATGTCCAGTACAAGTCATGAATCTGCAGGAGCAAAACCTTAGAAACCCTCAAGCCCCAAACCATGGAAATCCAATTTTGACTTAAATAAAAAGCATTCTGTTGAAAATGGTTTTATACGTTAAGAATCCTTGATGCATATCTTCTATTAATTTTTCTTTAATCTTCTGGAAAAAGAACTAATTTTGATATAATCTGTGTCATAAAACATAATACAGTAACTCTTAAGTGTACAAAAGCAATTATTGCTGTTAACTAAATGGAGAATTTTTAAAATTCTGTGAAGAGACATTTAAAGAAACAGGATCTGCATTAACTTTAAAGATTTTCGAGTTCTGAAATGAACACATATGCCCAGAAAAACCTAGTTAAACACCAAATTTATCTATTGTTAAGTATTTTTATTCCTTACAAATACTTTTAATGTATGAAATTAGAATTTTATATTACAGAATAAATGCTAATTTGTTAAAAATGCTTACTTTCAGATCTATTACCTGTGTTTATTCATTCAACATGTATATCAATCATGTGCTCTGTGCAAGATACTATAATATAGACTTTGTAAGAGAAAAATATCAGTAAGGCATTGACTTTTAATGATCTTTCAATTCAACAGAGAGATCAGATAGGTAGAAAACAAGTAATAATAACAGTACAAGATAGAAAATTCTAAGTATAGTTCAATTTTAGTTATGAATATAAGTTCTAAATAAATATTTGGTAATGCAAATTTGGCAACATTAACATTAATTGTAAGTATTTGTAAACTGTATTTATAACTATATTTATAAACTGTATAAACCTATATAGGTTTATTAAGGGAATATGTATACGTATGTGTGTATACAGTTTTAGGACATACGTAGTAAGTACTACATATGTGTTATACTATTTATTAGTTATGAATTCCAGGAATATAAGGATGAGTCAACATTATGAGATGGATCTAGTTTATTATATTAACTATTAAGGGAGGAAAATATATGTATTTATAAATATACACAAGAAACACATTTGATAAACTTCAACAGTGATTAGCCAAAAACTCAAAACCAGCAACCGTAATATTAAAAGGCAAATACCTAGAGCAACTATTGTTAAAATCAGGAAATAGGTTGGAATACCTAATGTATTAGTTAAGGGTCAGTCAGGAAGCAGAAGCTACACCAGTTATTTTAGCAGAGAGAATTTAATCTAAAGAATTATTAACTAGGTATTAAATCGTTCATGAGGTAGCTAAAAATAAGAGAACTTGAGATCACAGAAATAGGAACCGCAGAAAACAGCTACTGCTCTGTGATTGGGTGGGATCAAGAAAAGAGGTTGGATTTATTAAAGCTTAGGAGCTTGGAGATGGGCTGTCTTGGAAATGAAGCTCAGACCTCTGAGTAGAAGGTATTGATAGTATCTCTGGGGGAGATGCAGTGAGGCAATTTTTTCCAAATTTAGAAATACTGTCAATTGGGTTCACTTGTTGCTACAGGAAGGAACTGCTGCTGCCAAGATGAAGAAGCATTGGTGGGATGCTACTCGTAAGAAAAAGAAGCAAATAGGAAGCCCCCAAAAAACATGCAGGAAGGAACAAGCCCCTTCCTCTCATTCAGCCTGTGAGCTCCGTGAAGCACCTCTATCACCAAAGTTTAATGGGAGCCAACTTGCAAAGCAAAAATATGGTTTGAAGTTCCAGCCCAGTCATTCCCAGCAGAGTAACAAAGGTTGACTTTGGAAGTAAGACACAATAACTTAACAAATGACATATTTACTATCATCATTTTAATCAAAATTGGTTTGGGATTTAGGCTAATACAGAAGGTTCAAAAAACCCAAACAAACCATAATAATATAAATACTTGGGAAAGGAGGCAATTCACTTTATTTGCAAAGACATTATTATACCTCAAAAACCCACAAAACTATTGAAAACATGTTTTAAAATAAGAGAATTAGGTAAGGTGGCAAGATATAAGATAAATATACAAATATAATGTCCTTTGTACTAGCTACAACTTTGTTGTATATGAAAACAATTGCGTCACAGTGGCTTACAAGAGCAAACATTTATTTCTCACTGACATTACATGAGGGCTGAAGGTTGATGCTGGGAAACTCTCCTCCATGTGTTGCTCTTGTTCCTACATATCTTGCTGGGTGTGCTAAGCATGCAAGGGCCTAATCATTTCCTACCCAGCCTTTTCTCAGGGTTGTGTTTACAACAAGCAACCTTGAGGGAGGAGGTGATTTTTACCTCTGGGACAAAGAGCTGGCTTGCTCATTACTTGCTATGAAATGGTGGAATTTAAGTTCTATGTTCCTTTCCTATAATGCAACCCAGCATTTGTTCAGGCATCCATCTGGGCCTATTCACATCATCACTGAAAATAAAGACTCAGGGAACCAACACAGACATGCTGACATTCTGACTTTTGCTGTAATCAAGTGTTTTGTCTCTAACCCAAGTGTCTTTAGTCAGCATCCATGAAACGGCAAGTTAACATATTGGCTTGAAAGTACAGTGAAATATGAGACCCTTCCCAGTTCTTCACAGTTGGCTGCTACTCTGCTCCATACTGTGGGTCAGTGGGAGGTCTGCTTCACAAGCTTTCTCATTCTGGGATCTAGACTAAAGAAGCAGCCCCTACCTGGACATTTCCATGCCATGGAGCAGAAGCTCAAGAGGCCAAGTGTAATCACACAGCTGATTTAAAACATCTATTTGGATGTACTTATGTCACATTCACTCACATTCATCGGCCGAAACAAATCCCATGGCCAGCCCAAATGGGGGAAGGAAGCATGCTTCATCTCTGAAGGTATAGTAAATTATACCCAACATGCATGGATGTATAGTCCTCTAACCAAGGAGGGAGTAGTTAATGACAAATAATACAATTTACCGTACTCACAAAAAGCAGTTAAATATAAATGGAAAATAAAGCCCTCTTCCCAACAGGCAAGAAAAAAACTAAAAAACTTAACAAAAAATTACAGTGTCTATACGCAAATCTTTTTTCTTGAAGAATATAAAGTAAACCTTAATAAATGAAAACTTATGCCATGTTACTGGATGGAAATATAGTATGATTAAAAAAAACTTCTCTATTTTAATGCAAATTAAATCAGAATCTCAGTTTATGGTGTTCCTTAATATGAAAATGAGTTATACATCCATCTATGGACCAGCTAGATCATCTATGAGAAACTGTTAAATGATAAAGCAAGTTGCAAGAAAATGTGCAATATAATACCATTTTATTTTATAAGATAAAAACACTGCATGTTTGTGTGTATGTTAATGTAAGTATGAATACATTTATAGGTACAGGAAGAATAGGGTAGATGGATAACTTGATTTACATCAGAGGGATTAGTTTTTAGGGAGGCTGGGGAATGATTCGTTTTTCTTTATATATCTTTATATTGTTTAACAATGGAGTTCAGTCCAACAGTAGATTAAAAATCACTCTTTGGGAGGCTGAGGCAGGCTGATCACCTGAGGTCGGGAGTTCAAGACCAGTCTGGCCAATATGATGAAACCCTGTCTCTACAAAAATACAAAAATTAGCCTGGCATGATGGTGGGTGTAATCCCAGCTGCTGGGGAGACTGGGGTGAAAGAATTGTTTGAACCTGGGAGGTGGAGGTTGCAGTAAGCCGAGATCGTGCCATTGCACTCCAGCCTGGGTAACAGAGCGAGACTCCATCTCAACAAACAAACAAACAACAACAACAAAAATCAGAGAATCATAAGAAATATTTTAAACCTTGCCTAAGTCTCTATTAAAAGGTAGCATCTTATTTTATTTTATTTTTTGAGACAGGGCCTCACTGTATTATCCAGGCTGGAGTACAGTGGTGCAGTCATAGCTCACTGCAGCCTCAAACTCCTGGACTCAAGCAATCCTCTCACCTAAGCCTCCCTAGTAGCTGGGACTGCGGGAATGCATCACCATGCCTGGCTGTTTGTTAAAAAACAGTCGTAGAGACAGAATTTTGCTATGTTGCCCAGGTTGGTCTAGAACTCCTGGCTTCAAGTGACCCTCGCTCTTCACCTCCCAAAGTGTTGGGATTACAAATGTGAGCCAATGCATCCAGCCTTAGTTTTTATTTTAGATTCAGGGAGCACAAGTGCAGGTTTGTTACATGGTATATTGTATGATATCGAGGTTTGGGTTTCTAATGGGTGGCATATTTTAGACCTCCAACATATTTGTACTCATAGAATGAACAAACAGTGTGCTTATAAGGTTCAGGTATGAGAAGAAACTAGGCAGTCATGTAGCAACTGCCATTAGCAGCACTAATTACTCTTCAAAACCAGCTTGGCACTCTTGAAAATACTCCTCATTAATGTTTTTCGTCTATAAGGCAGCTGAAGATGGCAGCCCATACACTCAAATTTGATGAGACTTACTTATATATCAAGGTTAGATCTAGGTATATTGCAAGCAACAGGGATTCAACTTCCTCAGTGTGTTTTATGTGAAGAAAACACCAGTCAAAGGAACCATATAGCCCTCTCTTAGCTTTAATGCATTTAAATCAAATTTATACAAATTGTTTTTATATGGGTAGCCTTTATTATTACAGAGTGCAATTATCTGCATATATAATATTAATATTGGAACATATACAGAAGATGTTGTAATGGCTGTAAAGATTTTGTATAAAGTAGCTGTATTAGTCTGTTGTCACACTGCTATAAAGAACTATCTGAGACTGGGTAATTTATAAAGAAAAGAAGTTTAATTGACTCACAGTTCTGCATGGCTAGGGAGGCCTCAGGAAACTTACAATCATGGTTGAAGGTGAAGGGGAAGGAAGGCACGTCTTACATGGTGGCAGGAAGAGGCAGAGAGAGTGAGGGGGGATATTTCACACTTTAAAACCATCAGATCTCATGAGAACTCATTCACTGTCACAAGAACAGCAAGGCAAGAATCTGCCCCCATGATCCAATCACTTTGCACCAGGCTTTTACCCCGAAACATGGGGATCACAACTCGAGATGGGATTTGGGACACAGAGCCAAACAATATCAGTAGCCCTTTTTATCATTGGAGAACAAAATTTCACAACGCTGAAGAAATTCTCAAAGAACTATGTGTTCTGAGTGCTGCCACAAGTTTATTTGAATGGATATGTAGAAACTATTCCAGAACTTTTCTTTCTTGGAATCTACAGTCACACATTAGAATGTCTTACCTGCTGACATGACACTTTGAGTTTTGCGAAAGATCAAATCATTGCATTTCTTTTTTTGTTTGTTTTTTGTTTGTTTGTTTGTTTTTGAGATGGAGTGTCACTCTGTTGCCAGGCTAGAGTGCAGTGGCGTGATCTTGGCTCACTGCAACCTCTGCCTCCCAGGTTCAAGCGATTCTCCTGCCTCAGCCTCCCGGGTAGCTGGGATTACAGCTGTGCACCACCAAGCCAAGCTAATTTTTGCATTTTTTAGTAGAGACAGGGTTTCATATGTTGGCCAAGATGGTCTCAATCTCTGGACCTCAGGTGATCCGCCCGCCTCGGCCTCCCAAAGTACTGGGATTACAGGCATGAGCCACCGCACCCAGCCTGCATTTTCTTATCATTAGTTCCCCCAAGAACTTTGAGCTACACCATGTGCTTCTGCATAACTTGTGGTTAAGGAGGATGCAGAAAAAAAGGAGCTATTTTCTCAAGCTTGTGGTGCTGCAACTAAACCTAATAAAGTCTTTGAAGCTCTGTCACAATTCTTCCAAACAAATGAGATATTAAAAATTGATAATAGGACCGGGTGTACTGGCTCATGCCTGTAATCTCAGCATGTTGTGAGGCTAAGGCAGGAGGATAGCTTGAGGCCCAGAGTTCGAGACTAGCTTGGGCACCATAGCAAGACCCTGTCCCTACAAAAAAGAACAGAAAAATTAACCAGGCACGGTGTTGTATGTATGCCAGTTGTCCCAGCTACTTGGGAGGCTGAAGTGGGAGAATTGCTTGACCCCAGAAGGTTGAGGCTGTAGTGAGCTATGATTGTATCTCTGCACTCCAGTCTGGGTGACAGAGAGTGACCATGCCTCTAAAAAATGCAATAATTAAAATTTTTGTTTAAATTGATAAGAATGTGCATTTAATAATGCTCCAATAATGTGGAATTCACAGTGAGGAATTTGACAGGAAAAAAAAATCAGGTATTCACTGCTAAGCATCCAAAACCCTGCCTGGCAATCAAACAAATATGAGATTTGTTCATATTATTATCAAGGTTGTCAATCCCATGGAAAGTACTAGAATACATGCCTTGCTTTGTGAGAACTCGAATGCTCATGGCAAAGTTCTCATGTTCTATCCTGAAGTTTCCGAGTTATCACAAGGAAAGATATTTGGCTGAAGAATACAGGGATTTCGTTTTCAGAATGTTAAGTAAGCTACCAATAACTTCAAACTTTTAAAACTAATACTTTTCATTGGGGCTTTGCATATTTGGCAGATTCAGTTGGAATTTTGTATGTGGAACCTGAAATTTTAAGAGGTAGATCGTGATATGAGTGTGTATTAAGTTTACTTCAGGCAGTTTTAACCAAAATCCAGCTACAGCGAGAGCAAATTGCTGCTAAAATTGGCCTCTGCTCTTTCTGACTTAATTCTTGAAAGTGATTTCATGGGGGAAAGAATGTAAAATATCATCTAATTTGCCTGCAAGATAAATTCAGGTAATAATTTTTGTGACATTATAGCAAAAAATTTAATTTGGAAGTTTAGGAGGAAATTGTTACTCACTTACATTTTTTATTTGCTAAATGATCCCCACGAGGAGATTTGGGGAATCAGATTTGATTTCATTGCAACTTCCAGAAAATACTTTGGAAAAGCTTTGGATAAAATGGGTTCTTATTTAACCCCAAGTAAGTGAGAAAGCCTTGCATGTCCTCATCCAGTTTTGATTGACTGTGCTTGTGAAAACTTTTTCCTTAATTTTTGCATTGCTGGTTATGAAAACAAAGCAGCATAATAGTCTTGATATTTAAAAAAAGACCTATATTGTGTTCTTGCCACCAAACTTTAGGCTCGTGTGCCTTCTCAGATACTGCTTTCCTTCCCTGAAATTCACCTTTCCTTAACTTGTTAGCTAAGCTAGTTTCTCCTTGTCCTTCAAATCTCAGATCAAGTGAGTCATTTACTCCAGGTAGTCTGGTTCAGATGGAGTGGGTTTTCCTGTATCCTCCCATGATGCCCTGCACAACCTGTGATCCTGGCATTTTCCACCAACTGTGTACTCCATGGTACCCTGGAGCATTTTATATGTGAAACCCCTCACAGAGCGTCTGTTGTATTCTAGTCTCTCAATATAAATTTGCTACCCAATGTTTATAGGTAAATACATGCAGGTATACATGTGCCAGAGAAGAAGTACGGAAGAGTCAAAGATTAACTTGGTGGGGGCAGTCAGTAGAGGTTATGGAGAAGAGGTGCCATCAGACAGGATTCTGCATGGAATAGACCATGCCACATAGAGGTATAAGTTGAAGGGCGCATAAAGGGATACAGAATCCCAGCCAGAGAAAGAGGATTTTTTTGGGTTCTTGTTATTTGAGACGGAGTTTCGCTCTTGTTGCCCAGGCTGGAGTGTAGTGGGCAATCTCGGCTGACCACAGCCTCCGCCTCCTGGCTTCAAGCAATTCTCCTGCCTCAGCCTCCCGAGTAGCGGGGATTACAGGCATGTGCCATGACGCCCAGCTAATTTTTTGTATTTTTAGTAGAGACGGGGTTTCTCCATGTTGGTCAGGCTAGTCTCAAATTCCCGACCTCAGGTGATCTGCCCACCTCAGCCTCCCAAAGTGCTGGGATTGCAGGTGTGAGCCACTGCACCCAGCCAAGAAGATGTTTAAGAAGGAAGGAAGGGAAGGAAGAAAGGGTACTAAGAGGCAAAAAAGTATGGAGGTTGAAGGCCAGAGAGAGCAATGGGGACTGTAGTAAACTGTAGAGTACATGCCTCAATTAAAAAGAGAGAGGCCAGTACCTTGTCACATGGGAATGAGGAGCCTAATATGGTTAGATGCTTTTTTTTTTTTTTTTTAAGAGAAACTAGAAATTGGATATGAGATCTCCCGTTTTAGATGGGCAAGTAGAGTTAATGCTTGAACGACGTGGGGGTCGGGAGTGTCGACTCCCATGCAGTTGAAAATCTACAGATAACTTTTGAATCCCCAAAAGCATAACTATTAATAGCTTCCTGTTGATCAGAAGCCTTACCAATAACATAAGCAATCAATTAACGTATAACTTTGTATGCTATATGTAGTGATATGGTTTGGAACTGTGTCCTCATCAAATCTCATGTCAAATTGTTATCCCCAGTGTTGGGGGTGGGGCCTGGTGAGAGGTGATTAGATGGTGTATGGGGTCTTCCATGAATGCTTAACACCATCCCTTTGGTGCTGTTCTTGTGATAGTGAGTGAGTGAATTATTGCAATATCTGGCATTTAAAAGTGTTAGCGGCTGGGCGCAGTGGCTCATGCCTGTAATCCCAGCACTTTGGGAGGCCGAGGCGGGCGGATCACGAGGTCAGGAGATCGAGACCATCCTGGCTAAAACAGTGAAACCCTGTCTCTACTGAAAATACAAAAAATTAGCTGGCCATGCTGGCACGTGCCTGTAGTCCCAGCTACTAGGGAGGCTGAGGCAGGAGAATCGCTTGAACCTGGGAGGCAGAGGTTGCAGTGAGCCAAGATCATGCCACTGCACTCCAGCCTGGGCAACAGAGTGAGACTCTGTCTCAGGAAAAAAAAAAAAAAAAGTGTTAGCACTTCCCCAGTCTCTTTCTTGCTCCTGCTCCTGCCATGTAAAACGTCTTACTCCCTCTTTGCCTTCCGCCATGTTTGGAAGCTTCCTGAGGCTGCCCCAGAAGCAGAAGCTGCTATATTTCCTGTACAGCCTGCAGAGCCAAAAACCTCATTTCTTCATAAATCTCCCAGTCTTAGGTATTTCTTTATAGCAGTGTGAGAACAGACTAATACCTACGTTATATGTATGCTGTATTCCTAAAATGGAATAAGCTAGAGTAAAGAAAATGTTATTAAGAAAATCCTAAGAGAAAATACAGTTACTATTCATTAAGTGGAAGTGGATTTTCCATCATAAAGGTTTTCATCCTGAATGTCTTCATGCTAAGTTGGCTGCGGGGAGGAGGAGGAGGCAGAGGAAGGACTAGTCTAGTTGTCTCAGGGGTAGCAAAGGTCACCATGTATAAATGGATCCACCGGTTTAAACCCATGTTGTTCAAGAGTCCACTGTAATTTAGTCTTAACACAGGCCAGAAACACACATCCTTGGGCAGAATTTGTCTAAAACTCCTGTTTTTTGTTGTTGTTGTTTTGTTTTTTTGAGACAATCTTGCTCTGTTGCCCAGGCTATAGTGCAGTGGCACAATCTCAGCTCACTGCAACCTCTGCCTCCTGGGTTCAAGTGATTCTTCTGCCTCTGCCTCCCGAGTAGTTGGGATTACAGGTGTGTGCCACCTTGCCCAGCTCATTTTTATATTTTTAGTAGTGATAGGGTTTTGTTATGTTGACCAGGCTGGTCTCAAACTCCTGACCTCAAGCGATCCACCTGCCTTGGCCTCCCAAAGTGCTGGGATTACAGGCGTGAGCCACCACACCTGGCCAAATTTGTCTAACAACTCCTGTTTTATGCACATAACAAAAAGTTCATTGCTATGGAGAGCAAGCTGTCTTGACACAGCAGATCAGTGTGCAGATGGTGGTCCGGGAATGATATGGAAACACCCATGTTATCTCTGTGGCATTTCCTCCTGAGCAGTGCTTACTGAGGAGTGTGTGTCCTCAGTGTGAAGATTCTCCTCCCATGTGAGAGCACTGCTGACTTTGTGGGGAACCCTGAAGAAGTTGACAGTCCTCAGTAAAATGGAAAGATCTGGAAAAATCCCTCCAGACAGTTTAAATACATTACCTGCTAGGAGCGGTGGGTCAAGCTACACTGTAATCCCAGCACTTTGGGAGGCTGAGGTGGGTGGATCATCTGAGGTCAGGAGTTCAAGACCAGCCTGACCAACACGGTGAAACCCTGTGTCTACTAAACATACAAAATTAGCCAGGGGTAGTGGCGCATGCCTGTAATCCCAGCTACTAGAGAGGCTGAGGCAGGAGAATTGCTTGAGCCCAGGAAGCGGAGGTTGCAGTGAGCCGAGATCATGCCATTACACTCCAGCGTGGGCAACAAGAGCAAAACTCCATCTCAAAAACAAAACAAAACACATTGCCACAGGAGAGTGTAAACAGGAAACAGCAAAAGGTGCAGGGACTGAAATTTGGGGAGCACATACCTTCAGAGCACTTGAAGATGAAGAAAGGGAAGAAAATAAGAAAGACAATAGAACAAGAAGCATTTGCCATGGGCTGAGGAAATAAGGCCAAGGCAGTCAGTCACTTATCGCAATTATGCTTATTTAATTAATGTGTTTGTTTTTGTTAGTAAAAGGGCGTGATGTGTAAGCTGGATGACTATTAAATTATTTCTCCAGCATTCTTGTGCGTGTCCGTTCAAGAGTTAACGTCCCCTGACAAATAATACAGTCAGAAAAGAGATTGGAGGCGAGTCTCACATCTGTTTTACTTTAACCTTTCTACACAGGAAAAACAGTCCTGATGACTTTGCCCAGTTTTTAAACTTGGAATTGTCTTCCATGGAACTGAAAAGCCCTCACACACATTGAAATTAATCTCATGGTGTTGAAACTTCTGGAAAGCCAGCGTGGAATTTTCTTCTCAAATTTGAAATCCACATAAGAAAGATGTGCAATTAGTAGACAAATGTGGGGAAACGTTCAACCTCATTACCAATCCAAGATATACAAATAAAAGCAGCAATAACATAACCTTATTGGTTTGGACCGTTGATGAGTTCTAGTGCTGGCTTCAACTCTGAAACATTGCTGGAGGGACTACGGCTGGGACAATCCCTGTAGAAAAATAATTTGGCAATGCATTTTCAGAGCTACAGAACAGTCTGGCTCTGTGTTTGTTTGGAATTGAATTTGAAATCTATAAAATAAAAAAATACATATAGGAAGGTTTTGTGTCACCTTTGTTTACAAGATACTAAGTGTACCTAGAATGGGTAGTAGTTTTGGTTGGTATTCTGAGAAGCAGAGCCTGAGATGGGGATTGTTTCCTTTTTTTTTTTTTTTGAGACTGAGTCTCCCTCTGTCACCCGGGCTGGAGTGCAGTGGCGTGATCTTGGCTCGCTGCAACCTCCACCTCCTGGGTTCAAGTGATTCTCCTGCCTTAGCCTCCCCAGTAGCTGGGACTACAGGTGCATGCCACCACACTTGGCTAATATTTGTATTTTTAGTAGTGATGGGGTTTCATCATATTGACCAGGCTTGTCTCGAACTCCTGACCTGAAGTGATCTGCCCACCTCAGCCTCCCAAAGTGCTAAGTTTACAGGCGTGAACCACCATGCCTGGCCGTGGGATGGAGATTATTGTGCAGTGACTTGGTGAGACAGCACTTGCGGGTAAAACCTGTAAGAGACACAGCAGCACGTGGCCGAGGATGGAGCTTGATGATACTGTGGGTTCAGCCGAAGTCTGGTCTCAGCCTGAGCCCATGGGGAGCTCTGAAGTGTGAACAACCCCACAGCATTGTCCTCCCTTGAAGCAAGGGTCTGGGCTTCTGCACAGTGTCACTCATTGGATGAACATTACATTTCCAAGTGAGGCAGCTCCTGTCAACTCTCGAGAGTGGCTCAGCTCACAGCACATGGGGGATGGAGGTTCTGGCTTAGAAAGGGAATGTGGATGCTGGCAGCACCCCTTTCCTATGCAGGAGAATAGGAGAATAAGGCTGCTGTATAGAACCCAGGTCAGCTGATTTATCTAGGGCCGATCTCGCGGGCGAAAGGGTTAGATTTGGATCCCTTTTCTTTTGGGAACTGCATGTCGTCAGTGTCTTCTTCCAGTGGGAGCTACGAAATTGTTTCTCCAGTACTCCCCACTTGCTTTCCTCCATCCACCTTCTACCACCACTCTGGCCAAAGAAGAACAGTGGAAGAGATTGACCAAAACAAAACAGGAGATGCTGACTGGTGGGTGGACGGCAGAAATCTGGCTTTGACCGCTTTAAAAGTGGGGGAATCTGTCTGTTTTTCTGGTTAGTGCTAACCTGATGTTTCACAGTAACAGAATGCATGACTCAGAAGCAGGCCCAGTCTCCTCTGGGAGCGTCTGTCCTGTTTTGGTTCGGGCTATGGAGTGTGTAACTTTTAATCCAAAAAATGTGCAGCTCTATACAATCCCTTTTCAATGATACAGAGAGTGGAGAATCAGGCTGGTGTTTTGCATATGATCTTCTCAGCTTTCATTTCCCCGTTTAATCTTTTTGTTTATCTTCCTGGAGAACTTTAAGAGAAATTGGAAGGAATCTCAAAGCTATCAGGAATGGCCAGTCTTTTGCCCAGTTCATTCGATTCATTTTTAGATGGAGAAAAAAAGTCTTTACACATTTGAGAACTTTTTTTGAGAATTCTTTCAAATTGATGTCTTTTTACTAAAGACCTCCTATTTCAACCAGATATGTCTGCATACACTTTAGAAATAAATGATAAATATGTAAATTTAAAAGTAATACGTGCAATGCATTAGGTTTTTCTGCCTGAAGCCTTAAAAATCTTCAAGGGAGAAGATACATGAAGTTATAGGAGCCTGCAACAACAGAGGGGCATAAAATTCAGGAGGGACCCGAGAGGTCAAGTGCGTGTGTTTTCAGCTCAAACTCCTGCTTTACCACTTAACACCTGTGGCTTTGGAACAGGAACTTAACCTCTCCAAGCCTCAGCTTCTTCAACTACATAATGGAAATGATGTTTCTCCCTCCATAGGGCAGCATGGTGGTGCTGAGGGGCGGAGACATTTGTGCTGCAGGCTCTAGAGCCACATGCTGGGCTGTCAGTGTCTGCTTCACAACACACTAGCTGTCTGACCTTAGGCAATTAGCCCCTCTGGGCTTCAATGTCCTTTCCTGAAAATTGAGCACTTACCTTCTAAGAGGTGATTTGAGGATAAATGAATTACCACTGAAATGTGTGTGTGTGTATATATATATATATATATATATATATATATATATATACACACACAATGGAATACTACTCAGCCCTGAAAAGGAATGAATTAATGGCATTCGCAGCCACCTGGATGGGATTGGAGACTATTATTCTAAGTAAAGTACTCAGGAACAGAAAACCAAACATTGTATGTTCTCACTCATGAGTGGGAGCTAAGCTATGAGGATGTAAAGGCGTAAGAATGACACAATGGACTTTGAGGACTGAAGGGGAAAGGGTGGGAAGGGGATGAGGGATAAAAGACTACAAATCAGGTTCAGTGTATACTGTTTGGGTGATGGGTGCACCAAAATCTCAAAATCACCACTGAGAAACTTTCTCATGTGACCAAATACTACCTATGTCCCAATAACCTATGGAAATAAAAGCATTTTTTTAAAAAGAAGAGGACTCGGCACACGATAAGCATTTAACAAACATAGGCTACTAATTTATTTGATATTGAGATGATTTTTAAATTAAATAATGTATGTGAAGAGAATGGTAAGTGTAAATATTATTAGGTCGACGCGAAAGTAATCACGGTTTTTGCCATTTTGGTTTTAATAGCAAAAACTGTGATTACTTTCGCGCCAACCTAATACAGCAAGGATTATTTTTTTCTTTTTCTTTTTCTTTTTTTGAGATGGCATCTTGTTCTGTCACCCAGGCTGGAGTGTAGTGGTGCGATCCCAGCTCACTGCGACCTCTGCCTCTCGGGTTCAAGCGATTCTCCTGCCTCAGCCTCCCGAGTAGCTGGGATTACAGGCACCTGCGACCATGCCCAGCTAATTTTTGTATTTTTAGTAGAGACAGGGTTTCACCATGTTGGCCAGGCTGGTCACGAACTCCTGACCTCAAGTGATCCACCCACCTCAGCCTCCCAAAGTGCTGAGATTACATGAGTTAGCCACTGAGCCTGGCCATAATAAGGATTTGATCTGGATGGATTTCATAGAAAGGGGTATATTCTGTATGAACATCAGTTATGGTTTTTTGTTTGATGTCATCATCATTTTGGGCAAATGAATCACATATCACACAGCAAGGTAATGGAGACCCTGTATGTGAAATATCCAAACAAATAAACACCTAAGTAATCTCTCTAAATTCACATTGTGCAATATCATTTTTTTTCTCCTTCAAGGAATATAAATTATTCTCTTAGTATGATCTATCATACCGACAACACTGAAAATAAAACAATCACTAAGAGACAGGTAAAAAAAAAAATTTTTTTAAGAGAAGGGGTCTTGCTCTGTTTTCCAGGCTGGAGTGTGGTGGTGCCATCACTGCTCACTGCAGCCTTGGACTCCTGGGCTCAAGAGATCCTCCTGCCTTAGCCTCCCAAGTAGCTGGGACTACAGGCACGATCCACTGTGCTGTCAAGAAATAGGTTTTAATAAAATTAGCCCTCCTATCCAAGAGTGACAGAAGAAAGGAAGGAAGGAAGGAAGGGAGGGAGGAAGGGAGGCCATGCTCAGTTTCTGAGATAACTCATGTAGCTCAAAAACTGAAGTCTAGACAGTATCTTCAACTGATCTTAAAAATCAGTCCACACTGGATCAATACTACCTGAGTGAAAGAGTATTAGAACACTATCTAATTTCCAAACAAATGAGCCCATAAATTTTCTTTGTGGTAATTTCAAGACTTAATGTAAGGACTCGAAATCCAGTTACAAAGAAAATGTGGATACACTGAAAAATGTCTTCAAAGTAGGGATAATAATACAGGTGTTTCTGCTTTAACTTGATCTGTGTTTTCTTACAAAACCCTGTGTTCTGCAAAACCGTGTACTAAAGTAACCAAATTTAGGAAAAATTGTGGTTGGAGCAGGCCACTCAAAACTATGCAACTTTGTAACCAGAGCAGTATAAAAACAAAAAGTGGATGGTTCCCGAAACAATAACCTTAACAGCCCAGTTAGACGGCGCAGTGCAGCTAGAAAATGCTGCTGTGGAGCAATAGAGTGGCTATGCTGGCCACATTTCCACGAGAATCAACAGGGCAGGTGGAGGAGGCCCTGGGCTGCTGGTAAGGTGGGTCCTGAGGCATCTATCTGCCCCAAGAAGAGAGCCTCACAGCACAGGCTGGGCTTCACTTCTCTACGGAGGGTGCCCCAGAGGCCAGTATTGTTTATTTGCTTAAAAATAACTGTTTACCTAGCAATCCCATTACTGGGTATATATCCGAAGGATTATAAATCATTCTACTATAAAGACAGATGCACATGTATGTTTATTGCAGCACTATTTACAATAGGAAAGACTTGGAACCAACCCAAATGCCCATCAATGATAGACTGGATAAAGAAAATGTGGCACATATAATAAATGTGTATATATGTGAATCTGCTTACCTACAGGATTGCATTCATGTTACTTTAAAATAATTTAACACCATGGAATACTATGCAGCCATAAAAAAGAATGAGTTCATGTCCTTTGCAGGGACATGGATGAAGCTGGAAGCCATCATTCTCAGCAAACTAACACAGGAATAGAAAACCAAACACTGCATGTTCGCACTAGTAAGTGGGAGTTGAACAATGAGAACACATGGAAACAGGGAGGGAAACATCACACACCAGGGCCTGTTGGGGATTGGGGGGCAAAGGAAGGGAGGGAGAGCATTAGGACAAATACCTAATGCATGCAGGGCTTAAAACCTAGATGACGGGTTGATAGGGGCAGCAAACCATCATGGCACATGTATACCTACATAACAAACCTGCACGTTCAGCACAGAACTTAAAGTAAAAATAGTAATAATCTTTTATAGGTGTCAGTGTGGTAATCAATCTGGGTTTTCTTCTACCCTTGCTGATGAAGGTTACAATTCTATTGCTGCTAGAATGGCGCCCCTTGCCTAGAGAAAGATCCATGAACCAAAACAATTTTCTGGTTCTACTAACCTCATTACCTATTGATCAACTGTGTGAGTTAATTTGCATTTTAGATTATCTAACGTGATCAAAAAGGTATTAAAATTTCTATACATGTTTAGAAAAATTCCAAAGCAACTTACTAAGAAACATGTTGCTTTTGACTGTCTGGAAGAGGTTACAACTTGAATCGAACTGGCGAGTTTTGAGGGAGCTGAGGAGTAAGCAAAGGAGGCAGATAGATGGAAGTGAAATAGTAGGAGGAGGGGTTTATACTTAGAGAACTGAGGTGAACGATGAATACAGCCCTTGCACTAAGTGCCTTTTATGGGTTAACCCACTTAATTCTCACAGCAATCCTTAGAAGGTGTTTTTTTACTGCTCCACTTTTACTGATGAGGAAACAGAGGCACAGAGAAGTTCAGTGGCTTGCTGAGGGTTATATGAGTGTTGAATCGGGCTTTGAACCCAGGCTTTCAGCTCCTGAGGCTGCCCATGGAATGGCTACATGGAACAGCCTTGGCAAATGTTGCTTTTGCGGCCGGAATGGCTACATAGGTGGATGTGGATGTGACTTCCTTCTGCGGGCTCATGGTGAACCCCTGAATGAGCCAGATGAACCGCCTCTTAGGCATGGACGGATATATTAATTCAGAGAGACCATCTGTGGGAAAGTGTTCTGTGACATGAAACAGAGAAGAAGGGCCGCATGGTGGACAGACAAAAATGTCGCTTCCTGGTTGAGTGCCAGTGGGTGTCATCACCCGCTAGTTCTCCAGTGCCTCTCAGATGCCAGCTCCAAAAGTCCTATCATGGTTTCGTACCAGCCCTGTTTCCCAGGAGGAAGAGAATGTGGACTTTTTTGGGTTTAAAACAAAAAGAAGTTGATACTGGGAGAACAGTCTGCTTCTCTACAACGTTGAGGGATCTTTCTTGGGATCTTTTGGAGTCCTATCAATAGTGTCGTTCCAATTTTCTTCTCTCTTTTGGAGGTAGGGCTGGTGGAGGGAAGCATGAAATGAAATAAATAACATAATGAAATCAGGAGAAGGACTACTGAAGAGAGAGAGAGACCGGTAGAGGAAGACAAGTCTGGGATTCAGGGAGAGGGGATTTGGGAGGGGCTCCCAAGAAGGCGGGGTGTCCCGGGAAGCACCCTGGCCTCAGGCTTCAGTTACATGGACAGATGTCTGGGAGACATATGTCCCCAGACATGTGTCTGGGGGAACAGAGTGGCCAGGGAGACTTTGTACTTAACATCCATGGGTCTCTGCTCTTTTTACCCTCAGCCTGTTTCCAGCTGTTTCCAACTTCAAAAGGATTAAAGGATTGTGGCTTTACTTCAGGAGTGAGAGAGTAGGAGGGTATTTATGGCTGATCCCAAGGCTTAGGAGCCAGAGAAGGAAAGAAACCTTGATCCCAAGAAACAGGTGGGTACAGTGGAAATCAAAGCAATGGGACAAGCCCAAGAATTCTTGGAAGAAAATGAATTAATGGACCCAAGACAGAAAAGCAGCCCAGGGGAGGCCATCTGGAGGCCGCGCCCCTGCAACAACCCTGCCCCCATCCCTGGGGAAGTTTCTTCTCTTGGACCCGCTCACTAGGTTCTGGGAGTGAGACGTCCTACTCCCATGTCTAGGAAGTGTGGAGAGACCAAGGAGTCTCTAGAGCCTTTTCCTTGGGAGAAAAGAGCCTGGAATCCCATGCTAGAACTGAAAGGCATTTTCCAGGAGAAATATTAGGGTGTTGAACTATAATGTAGCAAGTAGAAACATTCAGGGTACCAATTTGAGCTCCCTGCAGTCAAATGATCAGCCAAATGGGAAATCTAAAGGATGGAACAGGAAAGACTGGAACTCAGGCTCATGGGAGTCGTTCTTGGGTCAGGTGGGATGATGTTTGCTTGTGAATTCAGACTTGGTGCCCAGGAAATCCATATAAACTAAGTTTGGAGATGGGAGACAGGAAGGAGATTTGTTTGGCTGATTCAGGAAGAACCAGTTAAGGTCTGAAACAGGAGACAGGCGTCTGGGAAAGGGAAACTGGCAGAGGGCTGGGATTGAGATCAGTATCTCCCCAGCTGCGTCCCCTCCCACCACGAGTTTTGGAATCACCTAGTGGACCCATTTACAGTGCGAACTCCCGGGCTCCTCCAGATCTGCTAATCTAGGATTTCTGGTGGCGTGGCCTGGGAATCTGTATTTTAAGAAACACTCCAAAACTTTAACATTCGTCTACATATTTAATATTGGAGAATGCCTGGTTTCAGTTTTATTAGTTATTATCTAGAAATTCTGGTACCTGGATGTTAAATGACAATAAGATTCCAATTATTTTCAAGAACTATGAATACTGACCATCCATGAATAAGCCATAGTGCTGTAATTGAATAAACCTATACCATAATAATATCCCTGACACACACAATCGCTATTTTGCTGCATGGGAATGAGGTATAAATGTGAATCTGCTTACCTACAGGACTGCATTCATGTTACTTTAAAATAACTTAACTCAGAATTTCTGTGGCCAACAGGGGAGAGAGGCATGAGCTGGAAGGGTGTTGTAAGGACACAGCTGAAAAACACGCGCTCCTCACTAGCACAGGATCTGGGTGGTTAGGTGTGCTGTTTCCTGCAGCTGAGTTGCCAGAGAAATGAGATGTCAGAGCTAATCTCTTCCTTTCCTGGGTAGAAGGTGAAGCCAGCAGCTGGTCTTGCCTGTACTGCCCCACGTGGGTGTCCTCTTTAAAGTTCTGGCTACCCGATACCTTCCTCCCAGAAGCCCAGTATACTTATCATTGAACTTACCACGTCACTGCTGCTCCCTTTGCATGACCTGCTGGGCATGAAAGAGAGTTGGGTCATGGGCAGTACCGCCGTGCAAGCATGTGCAGGAAGATTCTATTCTGGGACCAAAGAGCTGGATGCTGGATGGTCCAAACCTCTCATTTTGCTAGTGAGAAATGAGGCTCTGAGAATGAAAATGACTTACCTAAAGGCACGGGACTCGTGCAAGGCAGTTCAGCACCTTGAACTCAGATTCCCTGACTCTCACCACACTGCCTCTCTTTTCCATCATATGCCTGCGTTCACTGAACTTTGGCTGGGCAGGTGAGCAGGTGATTCGGGGGAATTGTGTGCCAGGCCCACCTGAGCCTGTGAATCACTTCTGCTATTTCATACAGCCCCATTCACTGCACAGCCTCTCTTTATTTATTTATTTATTATTATTATTATTATTATACTTTAAGTTCTAGGGTACATGTGCATAACGTGCAGGTTTGTTACATATGTATACTTGTGCCATGTTGCTGTGCTGCACCCATCAACTCGTCAGCACCCATCAACTCGTCATTTACATCAGGTATAACTCCCAATGCAATCCCTCCCCCCTCCCCCCTCCCCATGATAGGCCCAGGTGTGTGATGTTCCCCTTCCCGAATCCAAGTTATCTCATTGTTCAGTTCCCACCCATGAGTGAGAACATGCGGTGTTTGGTTTTCTGTTCTTGTGATAGTTTGCTAAGAATGATGGTTTCCAGCTGCATCCATGTCCCTACAAAGGACACAAACTCATCCTTTTTTATAGCTGCATAGTATTCCATGGTGTATATGTGCCACATTTTCTTAATCCAGTCTGTCACTGATGGACATTTGGGTTGATTCCAAGTTTTTGCTATTGTGAATAGTGCCGCAATAAACATACGTGTGCATGTGTCTTTATAGCAGCATGATTTATAATCCTTTGGGTATATACCCAGTAATGGGATGGGTCATATGGTACATCTAGTTCTAGATCCTTGAGGAATCGCCATACTGTTTTCCATAATGGTTGAACTAGTTTACAATCCCACCAACAGTGTAAAAGTGTTCCTATTTCTCCACATCCTCTCCAGCACCTGTTGTTTCCTGACTTTTTAATGATCGCCATTCTAACTGGTGTGAGATGGTATCTCATTGTGGTTTTGATTTGCATTTCTCTGATGGCCAGTGATGATGAGCATTTTTTCATGTGTCTGTTGGCTGTATGAATGTCTTCTTTTGAGAAATGTCTGTTCATATCCTTTGCCCACTTTTTGATGGGGTTGTTTGTTTTTTTCTTGTAAATTTGTTTGAGTTCTTTGTAGGTTCTGGATATTAGCCCTTTGTCAGATGAGTAGATTGCAAAAATTTTCTCCCATTCTGTAGGTTGCCTGTTCACTCTGATGGTAGTTTCTTTTGCTGTGCAGAAGCCTCTCTTAAGGATCATACTATTTTAGTGGTATATTTCGGTCCCAAGACACTTGGAGTCAGTATTGGTGGCAGGATGGCCTCAGAACTTTTGAGAGCATCGTGGCACATCTCTTACTCTGTTGATTTCATGCACCCTCTGATTGAATATTCCCCCGCTTTATTTTTCCACACCCATTTGCTATTTTTCAGCAAATGTTCTTACTCACTGTGGCCAAGGGGACCGACATTAAATTCCAACATTGCTTGTGGCAACTTTGAAGGGCTGAGGTAATGTAGCTGTGGAAATAAAGCAAGGTTTCTGGGGACAGACGTGAGTACACTCAGTCCAGTCGGGTTCCATTGCTATGTGCTGAGGTCACCAGCAAAGGCTGGGACCTTCCTGGGAGACTAGACTTAGTCCCTGACCATAAAGACTGTGTTTTCAAAGAAGTTTCTGGGCTGTACTGGAGCATCCTCAAGTTCTTTACACTTAAACAGCGATGCCCTCTAAGAGTCTGATGAGAAAAGTTAGTAGGGTAAAATACCCCGAGCCCTTGTTAGTTCACCACCCAGTTGCCAGGCAGCATCAGAAACCATGAGGGAATATGTTTAAAAAGGCATCTCTCTTCTTCTTTATAGGTGACCTTCATTTCAGCATAAGTAGATATGAAGCTGTCTAATTGTCAGTTAAAACAAATCCTTTAAAGGAGTTTATCTTCAGGTTGAAAAACTCTCCCAAACATGAAATGAGTATGCTTAGCTCCTAGCAAAAAACACTCTATTGCTCTACAGGGGGAAGATGGACCTTAGAGTGCCCAGGTTTCTAGCCAAGTACGAGCAATTTGGCAAGTGTACCAGGGCAGACTGCTAGATAATCCTTCTGAAACTTGTCCTAGAATAGTGAAAGCTTTTACTCTAAAGGCTTTATCTAAGAAACCCTCAAAGATCCCACACCATGGCAAATTCCACATTTTTCTTTTTGGAACAGATAAATGATCCCGTCAAGAATAGACCCTGTGGTTGCCAGGAGAAGAGAATGAAATTTTTAGTACAAATGCAGTCATCACTCAGTAAGAAAGAAGGGGGAAAAGGTGTTAGTGGCATATAACCAACTATAATAGCCTCAGCTATGTGAAACTCTTTATACGTCTTGGAATTTTTGAAGCTGAAGTTGTCTATGCCAAGATACACTTGGGCACTACAACCTGAGAAAACAAAGTTTTAAATAAAGCATTCTGACATCTTTTGCTAATGACACATGCAATTTTGTAATATACCAAGCTTACGTCTTTCCTTCCAGCTTAGGAGAGTGCAACACCATACATGTCTGGCCCCAAACCAGGAAGAAAGCTAGGCTTGACCTCACCCCCAGAGTCTCTGTGGCAGTGGATCCAAGAGGGCTAGACCCGGAGAGAGAATTATAATAAAACAACACCTCCTCAAGCTGAGAGGTTGGGGGAATCTGTTCACATTCTCTAGGTTTTTCAATGTAAATATATACAAAGACTTGAGCAGGGAATGGATCAATGCAGTTGTGAAGTCATTCTCGACCCCACATAAAGGTGGGCTAAGCTCTTCTTCATGCTTCAAGTAGTTACCCGGAAAACCAAAGCCATCTTCCTGTAGGCTGACCACAGTGAGACCTCCATTTTGGCAGGAGCCAGACTGAAAGTTAATATGATTTTCTACAGTTTAAACAGTCCAATCAAATACCTGCAATTATTTTTTTGAAGGAAAGAAAGCAGAACATTTATTTCAGTTACAGAAATAAGCATGTCTTTGACTTGTATTAAAGACTGTTGGTCTCCTAAGCTCTGTTCAAAATTCACAACACAGGAATTTACAGAATTTTCATAAAAGCAATTGAAATTACAGCATCTCCGTGAACTCCCAGGGTGTACTTCTATTAACAAAAGATGTTTTGCTTTACTCACACCTGCTCCGTTCTCCGTGGGGGCTCAAGTGATACACATTCCAATAGAGCAGCGTCAATAAAATCAAATAAAAATGAAGTTCCAGGGAAGGGAGTGGAGATATACAATATTACCACAGAAAGAGCATTTGAGAAGAAGCTGAACTATTGGAACTGGTTTTTAAAGGAGAAAATTATTAGAGAAAAATAGATTGTTAACCATAAATCATACAAGTTTGACTTTTGTTTAGTACTCTGCCAGATAATCTTAACACATCTTGTCTATGTTTCTGTGTGTGTGTGTGTGTGTGTGTGCACGTGCGTGTGTGTAGGGTGGATATGGAAAGGATACAGGGATAGGGAAAGTTTAGAAGAGGTAGGAGAAAAGAACGAAAGAGCTAGCAAAGTAGGAATTCTTTCTCTTTGCCTGTTACTGGAAAGCATTAAGGAACTCTTGTGAAGTCTGCCTAAGTTAGTGTGTTTGTGCTTGTTGCATTATTGTCTTCAGAAAACTCATGTTTTCTTTGCTCGAAGTTCATGAAATGCCACTTCTAAGAGGACCCTGTCTAAGGGGAAACAAGGAAAGAACTTAATTCCTTCTAATTGCGACACATTCCACTTGATACCATATTGATATTTCTGAGGTTTTCTTGTTGTTCTGAGAGTCCGAAAACATAAAGAGCCCACTTGATGCAGAGTATTACATTAACAGACGTCTTCCCTCCACATCCACAAACTACACAGATCACACTGGATTTCAACAGGTAAGATCCCTTGCCCTTTAAGAGATGGCTGCTTATTGGAAGCAGAACAATGACAAATATGCGAGTGACAGGAAAGTTTTATTTGTGAGAGGAAAAGTACTTTGTTATTTACAATCTCTTGCTGCTTTCAAAGGAAGTGGGGAGTCTCAAGAGGGCCCTTGGTGCACTAAAATCTCAGACCTCACCACTATACAACTCATCTATGTAACCAAAAACCATTTGTACCTCAAAAATGATTGAAATAAAAGAAAATAGTTAAAAAAAAAACTGGCCCAAAAATTAAGAGGTGCAGAGTGAAGTGCTGGGGATGAAGATGGCAGATTGGAGGAATCTCTGGGGAGAGCTCTGCAGAGGAGAGGGGGGTATCGGATGGCAGGGTGGTGAGGGGAGACCCTGGAATCAGGAAGGGCCCACATAGAGGACCTGCAAACAGGAAAGAAAGGGAATGAGATGAGGCTCCAGGAGGGTGTTCCTGGATGAGCAGGTCTGTGCAAACCTACCCCAAAGGCCCAGGGAGCTAAGAAGCTGAAGAAAGAGGCCGATAAATCCAGCTTCTCAGAGAGAAACATTTAACAGGAACTTAAGAACAGAAGCCATGTCTCAGGCAGCCATGAGATGGTGGATCATTGCACTGTCACCCCGCAGACCCAGGGCTTATTTATGCACTATAGGGAATTTGCCTAAGGGCAGGATTTATGACAAGTATGTGTTTATGATAACAGCATGGCTATTTTGACCTAAGGGCAGGATTTATGGGAAGTATATGTGAAAGTGGAAATCCTAGAGGCAGGCTAGGTGCAGTGGCTCACGCCTGTAATTTCAGTGCTGTGGGAGGCTGAAGTGGGAGGATTGTTTGAGGCCAGGACTTCGACACCAGCAGGGGCAACATAGTGAGACCTTGTCTTCACAAAAAGTTTAAAAAAATTAGCCAGGTGCAGTGGCCCATGCCTGTAGTCCCAGCTGCTAGGGAGGCTGAGGTGGGAAGATTCCTTGAGCCTGGGAGTCGGAGACTACAGTAAACTATGATCACGCCACTGCACTTCAGCCTTGGCAACAGCGTGAGACTCTGTCTCTAAAAAGAGAAAAAAATCTTAGAGGCATTCTCAGAATTTGGGTTAGTCAACATGGTGGCGAAACAGACCCACCGGTGCAATGGGGACTTTTATTGATTTTCCACTCATTCATTTGTTCCTTACTATGCCCTTTTTGTGAGCCAGGGTATGTTTTAGGTGCTGGAGATAAAGCAGACTCCACCCTAAAGAATCTTCGGTGAAGTGTCTTACCGCTCACTGATGCCTCCTGGAATAGATTTTCTCTTGGAGAGGAAGAGAAATGCTCTGAGACTCGCCAAGACTGGCGCAGGGTGAGAACACAGGATACTGCCAGCAAGGACAGCCACACCTTGTTACTCACATTTCAGGAAGGGTGTCCATAAAGAAAAAACCCAACGTCTTGGCTCTTACTTGTCATAATTGACTTCTTGACCAAGAATTGTAAGCATCTAAGTGTAGGAAGAACATGCATAGCTGCTCAGGAATGTGGAGGGGAAGGGAATAATTTGCTTTGGATAGGGTTGATCCCTTCTCAATGTGTTGTGGTGGAGTTTTTTTTTAGTTCACTTGTTCTTTCACCTTGGTCTGGAATGGTCTTTGGAGTTTAAGCCTCTAGAGCAGCTGTTCTTAAGGGAGGTGTCTCAACAAACTGGTGTGTTGGAATGTGTTGTGAGAAATGCAGTAATTTCTTACTAATAATAAAGTTCCAAAATTGTGCAAATGAATGCACCACAACTTTTTAAATGAATAATGTGAAAACCATAGATCCTTAAAAACAGACGCCCACAACAGGCCTCTATTTTTTTCATTGCTGTGACACCAGTGACAGTTGATGTTTATATACATGATCCAGTAGGTGTTCCCGCTTGATAGCTAGAAATGTGAGTGAGGAAAAGGGGCTTGCTTCCTGATTTACTAGAAGCCAATCTAACAACACCAGGGTTTTGAAAAAAGAAGAGCTTTTTATTGCATGTCAATTCACAAGGAGGTAGGAGACCATCTCAAATCTGTTTCCCTGTCCTGGCTTTAAGGCAGTGATTTTATTAGAAAAGGTTTAGGGGATGGATGTCATGATTAGCAGGTGACTGGTGGAAGGAAAGGAGAGATTTGGAAAGTTCTTGGGCATGCGCAGTTATCTCTTCATGCCTCCTCATGGGTCCCATGTGCAAATCCAGGGGGAGTTGGTAGAAAACATGTGGTGGAAATTCAGGCTGTGATGTCAGCAAGCTAATTCTACACAAACTCCACTCAGCCATATTGGTCCCAACCAATTTTAGCCAGTTTTGTTATCTTACAAGTAGAGAGAGTTTCAGCATTTTAATAAGTTATGCTTTTTAAAATCTGTCATCCTGCAAGCTCAAGAATTTCTGTTAATCATTGGTTTCTTTAACTCTCTGAGGTATAGTTTCATAATTACTGATTTTGTTTTATTCAAGAAGGAAAAGCAAGTGAATGAGAGAGATATTAGGTGCATTATCATTCCTCAAGGCTAACTCTGGGCTCATGGAAAGAGTGCTGTGATTGATAATGTCTGCCATGGATGTGGGAATGGGTGTGGTAGTGCATCACCAGGTTTTTACCACATCTGCATTACATATTTCTGAGTTTTCTGGTGTTGTGTCCCTTTGTTTTGCTTATGTTGTAGTCACCTATGTTGTGTCTTAAATAGCTTTGATTCACTCATGTCACCTTGCCTGGCCAGGTCTTGCACTGAACGGGGCTCAAGAGATGTTAGAATTCAATTGACCTTACACTTAACTGAGTGTGCCTAACCTGTGGGATCCTTAATAGCTATTGAACAGTGTCATGAAGGTGACACCCATGGAAACCTACGTCCATAGAACACTGAGTATAGAGTAGGTACACACATATTTTTCTAATTTATGTGTGTTCTAATTACCTAATAGGTAATTATCTGGTAATGATCTATCCAGGGATAGATCATAATTTTAGGTTTTTCTATACCTAGTTGCCCAAATATGAATAAGAGGTTAGAACCCTGAAACTATTGAGCATTTGATATAAATTATACTCTTTCTTAGCTTGCAAGTGCTAAGCCTGGATTCCTTTTATTTCTGAAGTGTTCCTTAACACTTTATTCTTCTAGCATTTGAAAATAGTCAAAGAATATGTTGAATAAGGTAGCACCACCTGTCCAGTAACCTCACTCCCAACTTGAATAATCCTATAAAGCAAGCAAATAAATAAAAATAATTATACTTACAAGAAATTGAATGAAATCCTTCTTTAGAAAGGTAGCATCATGGAGATGTGGAGAACATGGAATTTGGAGCTAGATTACCTAGGTTCAAATTCCAGCTCCAATATTTGTAAGTTGTGACCTTGGGCAAGTGTTTAACCTGTGAGCTCACTTTTCTCATCTGTAAAAAAAAACAATTTTCAGAAAATATTGCATATTCTGGTATGTGGACAGGGTGCCTGGAATGTCATTATGAGGAATGGCTGGAACACCATGTCAGCTGATGCAAAGCCATTAACATCATCTTTATGTTGCCCTTTTCTAATCAACCAATTACAGCGAATTTCTCTCTGAATATTGGATTGACTGATGCATATGCAAAGGTCTACTTTGTATTACTGTTCTTTAATTATATATAAGTGAGGTCTAATTTTCACTGTGTGCATGCCTAGAGAGGTCAATTCTCGTGTACACATGGCCTTTCTAGCTATATGATCCATATTTATGTTCTCATTAATGACCAAATTCTCAAGTCTTAGTTTTTTTTAAGTGACTTAAAATTCAGTTCTTACAGGATAAAAGATGATGTGGGTCTGGGGTTCATTCCTGGAGGCAGAGTCAACCTGAAGCACCCTCTGGCATGGGAACTGGTGCCACGGAGACTCTGGACCCCATTTTGGAGCAACCATGGAGCAATGTGATCAAGGGGCAGTCCAAAGTGGAGCTAAGGAAGGAAGCCAGAGCTCAGCTCAATGGAAACAGTATGAGTCCACAGGTCAGAGGGTCAGGAAACAGGTCTAGGGCCATGGCCTTGGACAATCAGGAGCAGGTGAGGAAGGGAAATGACCAGCAAGATATGAACTGAGGCAAATATTCTGGCATGCAGGCTGGGAGCACAGAGAACGCACTGGGGCTTTTCCAATAGGTGCCGACATTGTGGAGTGCGAATAGCCCCTCTAGCTTGGAGGTTTCTGCAGATGACCTCGCTTAAGGTCTTCTAAGGTTCAGTATTTATACCATTTAATTATCTGAGTTAGTAAGGAGTTTCTGTTTCTTCAGAAACTTCACACAGACATCTTGAAGTTTGAGACCGAATTGAGCAGGCCTGGAACTTAAACCATAACATCTTCCCTTCTCTAGGTCTCCGTACCTCAATGGAGGATGCCTCTGGGGATAAAATGCCTTCAAAATGAGTTATGCTCATAAGTCACATGGGTGACGTTATTAAGCATCACATAATGCAGTGTCCAAAGTTTGCTACAGATCCCAAGGGCTTGGTTGTACAAAGTGAAGTTGGATAGGTTGGCCCATGCCAAACTGGGGTCTTCATTGTGTCCTTAACCCTTTCTCCTCCTGTGGTCAGTGTCGTCCTGCTTCCTAACCCATCCACCTTTGCAACACCTATGCCCACTGACTTCACAGTATGTACTAACTTCACAGTATGTACTAACGCCTTTACAAATAATAGGTGATTCAATCCTTCTAACAATTCTAAGCATAGTATTATTATTATCCCCATTTTATGGATGAAGAAAATGAGGCTCATAAAGATTAAGTAACTTGGCCGGGCGCGGTGGCTCAAGCCTGTAATCCCAGCACTTTGGGAGGCCGAGACGGGCGGATCACGAGGTCAGGAGATCGAAACCATCCTGGCTAACACGGTGAAACCCCGTCTCTATTAAGAAATACAAAAAACTAGCCGGGCGAGGTGGCGGGCGCCTGTAGTCCCAGCTACTCGGGAGGCTGAGGCAGGAGAATGGCGTGAACCCGGGAGGCGGAGCTTGCAGTGAGCTGAGATCCGGCCACTGCACTCCAGCCTGGGCGACAGAGCGAGACTCCGTCTCAAAAAAAAAAAAAAAAAAAAAAAGATTAAGTAACTTACACAAGGTCATTTAACTGCCTGGGAAGTAAATTCAATTCTGTAGGACAACAAAGTCAAGAATTTTCACCACCCTGCTCAAGTTCTAATAAGAAGAATTACAGATACAGGTGAATCCATTATACTTGGTGAATGTAAGTTTTAGGCAAGATGTTGTCCACTCTCAGGATTTCCATTTTAAGATCTCATCTTCAATTGTGGAACAAAAGTTGGGGTCCCAAATGAAAAGGATAGGAGGAAGCAGGCAGGAGAGGGCTGGTGACAGTGGAATTATAGATTCTTCTTTTAGAATGACTGGAGTGGATGCTCTGTAAAGGTTGCTAGGCTCTGCCCTACCTCCTCCAGACAGATCCAGAAGGAAGACCAGCCCAGGGCTGCCTGCATGCCCCTGTCAAACCTATTTTCAGGCCAGGCACAATGGCTCACATCTGTATTCCCAGCACTTCGGGAGGTCGAGGCGGGCAGATGGCTTGAGGTCAGGAGTTTGAGACCAGGCTGACTAACTTGGCAAAATCCCGTCTCTACCAAAAATACAAAAATTAGCCAGGCGTAGTGATGCATGCCTGTAGTCCCAACTACTCAGGAGGCTGAGGCAGGAGAATCTCTTGAACCTGGGAGGTGGAGGTTGCAGTGAACTGAGATCGAACCACTGCACGCCAGCCTGGGCGACAGAAACAAATAAACAAACAAAAACCTATTTTCAGAACCTGCACATATTTGGCCAACTTTCTTAGCAACTCGCCCTGTGGCCCGGACCCCTACTGTGACCTAACACCGCTGAGTACCTGGAGCTTTTCCTCCTGCTCACCAGCTTCGGTCCGCATGTCTTAGCATTTCCCCTTCCTCCCATCTCTTGTCCTCATCTGGCACATATGATGTTACTCCCAATAACAGCAGCAAACAGAGCATATTTACACCCTACATATGTTAACTCATTCAATTCTATTTTCTTAGCATTTAGAATTTTTTTAAATGCTGTAATCCTCCCTTTGTTCTCATCCCAAAGTGCATTCTTAGGTTCCTTGTATTATTTTGGACTCTGACAATGTTTGTGACAACAAAGTGTATCGCCAGAATGTATATTCCTTGCAAGCATAGGTAGTGTTTTCTCCTGAATTCTTCTGTTGCCTCTACTCTGCTCCTCCTTCACCTCCCCACCTCTCTAGCATTCACCTTCTCCTAAGGGCCCTACTCTGTAGCATTTGCTGCATGTTCCAGACCATTCCAGGAGCTTGCCTGTGAACTCATTAATTCTTTCTTTCTTCTTTTTTTTTTTTTTTTTTTTTTTAAAAAGAGACAGGGTCTTGCTCTATCACCCAGGCTGAAGTGCGGCGGTGCAACCATGGCTCACTGTAACCTTAAACGATGAGGCTGAAGCCTCCCAAGTTGCTAGGACTACAGGTGTGCACCACCATGCTTGCCAAATTTTTAAATTTTTTGTAAAGATGGGGTCTTGCTATGTTGCCCAGGCTAGTCTCAAATTCCTGGCCTCAAGCAATCCTCCTGCTGTGGCCTCCTAAGTAGTTGGGATTATAGGTGTGACTACCACACTGGACCTTAATTCTATTTTCTCTCACCCTCCTTCTTTCTTTTCCACCACAGATTTACAGAATCGTGATTGTCCCTCGAAATTGGCTCCAAATGTTTCTCTATTTATTTAAGGAGTAAGGTCATCAGCCCTGAAACCCGATTCTGGCCATAGACACATCTCTCTAGGCTGTGTTGGTAACTAACCTGTCACTTGGGAAGAGTCATAAATGATGACGGTTGCACCCCATGCCCTAGCACTCCCTCACTGAGAGAAGTCTGTGGGCCACGTGGAGGCTGCAGGCAGAGACCGCTCCTGAGCTTCTCCCCTTCTCTTCCACTCCTTTTGAGAGAAAAAGAAAAGCCCTTAGCAGAGCTCCACGAACTTCCCTGGGCCAAAGGATGAAACAAGGAAAATATCTTTACAACACACCATAAGTCACCATGAAACGCAGGCCATCATTTTCATAGTTTTGATAAATATGAGGTGTGCTGAAATTAGAGATCATAAATTTGGGAGCCAAGAGGAGATGACTTAGATTTAATAGAACAAACTGCTATGTGAAATCTGTCTTATTAAAGTTAATTAAAGGAAGTGGAAATGGTCATCTATTAACAGAATCTAGCCCTCCAAGGAATATCGTTTGTGAATACAAACCCCTTCATATATACATGTGGGTATGATGTGTGGAGATATATAGCATGTCTATATTTATATATATTTCATGATTTAAATAATGAGACTCAATTTTTTTTTTCTGATCTGTTAAATTATAAAGGTCTAAAATAAAAAACCTTACAAAGGTCTAGAATCAAATAATATTTCATTGTATGGTAATACAGATTAACTGTCACAAAGAATAAAATGTTATAAATTTTTCCTAGTACCCACATGCCCACATATGCACACTGAGTAGATCTATTTTCCCATGTTATGTTTGTCACCCTTTCCTGGACAATTAACACAGGAGGTTATTTTAAAATGTCACAATCCAAAGACATTAAGGAATCTCTTACAGACTTCTGTCTTCCAGATCACTAATATCTTAAGAAAGCAAATGTAACAAGGTTATTTTTTAAATAATAAAAATAAAAAGGTAAGAATATACATTCAAAAGCAGAGATAGTTACCTGTGCTGTCTCAAATCATTTTGGAAAAAGTGAGCCTGCTTATGAATACAGCCCATCATGAGTTTTATATTTAAATTAACCTTCTTATTTTTTATCTTCAAGCTCACCAACTGATGGATCCCAGTCTGCAGTAGTTAGTCCTGTGGATTTAGGAGAATTCAGGCCATCGTTCCAAGATCTGGACTACTTTGAATAGTTTCTGCTCTTATCGAGGGCTGAGCCCCTGTGGTGCATGAGCTGAAGGAACAATTAAAGATGAGCAGAAAAAGGAAAAAGAAGTTTCTTCAACTAAGTTGCCTAAATCAAAAAGCTGGTGCATACCAAAAAATTTGCAAATCAAATCACTACACACTAGTCTAGAATGTTAGCAAAAGTGTTGACATAGGGCTTAATTGCTGTAAGATATATAGAGAAAGTGTCTGTCTGTTTATCTATTTGTTTACAAAATCAAAGTGGAAGGCTTTGGGGATTAAAGGCAATGTGTGGAATCATACAGGAGTACAGCATTGTCTGTAGATGTGGCAGGATTTAACTTTCTTTCTTTGTTTTTTTTCTTTTTTCTTTTTTGAGACGTAGTTTTGCCCTGTCGCCCAGGCTGGAGTGCAGTGGCACGATCTCGGTTCACTGCAACCTCCGTCTCCCGGGTTCAAGCTACTCTCCTGTCTCAACCTCCTGAGTAGCTAGTATTACAGGCGCATGCCACCATGCCTGGCTAATTTTTGTATTTTTAGTAGAGACGGGGTTTCATCATGTTGGTCAGGCTGGTCTGGAACTCCTGACCTCGTGATCCACCCGCCTCAGCCACTCAAGTGCTGGGATGACAGGCGTGAGCCACTGCGCCTAGCCCAGGGTTTAACTTTCTTAACATCTTCCTCTTTTCTCCCATGCTGGTGGTGATACCAGAAATGGAAAAAATAGGTTTGAAAGGCAATTTGGCATTCTGAAGTAAGAGTCATAACACTTTTCATGCCCTTTAACTGAGAGATTAGTCTTCTGAAAACTTATCCTGAAAGAATGAAAACAAACAAACAAAAAACAAAACAAGTGCACAACGATTTCCATTGATATTTATTTTCAAAAGCAAAGTCTTGGCCATATACTAGAGAATCTAACATTAAGGAAACGGTTTAAAAACTGAAGTACACCGTGCGAAATATGGCACGGTCATGAAAAATGTAAGCTGTGGATCAGGCATAGTGGCTCACACCTCTAATCCCAACAGTTTGGGAGGCTGAGGCAGGATGCTCACTTAAGGCCAGGAATTTGAGACCAGCCTGGGCTACATCATAAGACCTTCACCTCTACAAAACACAAAACAAAACAAAACAAAAATTAGCCAGGCATTGAGGCGTGCACTTGTGGTCCCAGCTACTTTGGGGGCTGAGGCAGGAGGATGGCTTGAGCACAGGAGTTTGAGGCTGCAGCAAGCTATGATCATGTCACTGTACTCCAGCCTGGGCAAAAGAGTAAGACCCCTGTGCTCCCTTTCCCCAGCCCCTCAAAACGTAGGCCTTGTAGTAACAGGAAAACAAAGTTCAAGCTATAGGTTGGTTATTCAGCTGAGGTCTCCATCTTGGAACCCACGTTGCTCTGTGGTGCCCAACCTGGAACTCTGCAAATCAAATTTCTACTTTGCCTGCTGGCTCCCTGTTTGATTCCACCAACAGAGGACACTAGAGGGAGATTGAAGGCAGGAATGCAGAAAAGAGACATGCCCCTTTCTGTCGTGTCTTGCCAGAGATACCCACGTGGTCCTTCCCTCTGGACAGGCAGCTGGTCTCACCAGCACTTGGCTCCAGCCTCCAACTGTATAGCCACATCTAGAACCAGCCCCACTGTCCCTCCTCTTGGAAGTGTCAGCTTGAGCCCTGGTGGCATCCGCTCCCCAGAAGCACAGGCCCCAGGTCTGCAACACCCCTCCCCCGCACACTTCCAGATTCCGATTACCCAAATTCTTTCCTTTCTTCCTCCAGCCCCAGGGGTGGAGCTGCTTCCTAGGGTTACTATGCCTGTCTTATTTCAGGGTTCCTTTTCCATAAAATCAAATTCTCCTTGCTAAATAATTAGTGTTACAATAAATAAATAAATAAATAAATGTTTCTATTTTTCTATAAATAAATAATTAGTTTATATTTTCTTGACTGATTAAACAAAATAAAGGAATAAAAATGTATGTATACTGAACACAACCACATGAAGCTATGTAAACAGATCTCTGGGAAAAAGCATTGGAAGGACATTGACCAAAATCCGAATCATGATTGCATTCAACATGGTGTTAGGCTTGTGAGTGAATTTTTTTCTCCCTTCATTCCTATTTTGTGGATTTTGTGGGGTAATATGGTTACATTACTTTCATAGTAAAAATATAAATTTATACATTTTTTAATGAGAAGATTTGATTCCAAGTATGAATAAAAGCGTATTTAAGGAGGCTGAGGCAGGAGAATGGCGTAAACCCGGGAGGCGGAGCTTGCAGTGAGCTGAGATCCGGCCACTGCGCTCCAGCCCCAGCGACAGAGCAAGACTCCATCTCAAAAAAAAAAAAAAAAAAAAAAAAAGCGTATTTAGCCTGAAGAGAGTCTGGCCTGTAAAAATCAGACAAACTATAATCTGGGTAATGAAAAGTGACTGCAAATATGATCACAGTCCACTGGGGATAACTTTGGAAAAAGAGGAGCAGTAAAGACTAGAGTGAAGCAAGTGATGTCATAGCTCTCCAAGAAGAGAAAAGGATATGGTTCAAAAATAACAAAATGAGACAGTTGATGAGCTCCTCCAGCAAGTTCTACAAGCCTATCCGTAGATAACCCATGGACACTGGAAGAAAGCCTGGATTCACAGAGACCAGGTTATGCCAAATTCACCTTATTCCCTTTTATTGCTGGGTTGTTATGAATTGAGCATGTATTTGCTTATTTATTTATTCATTCATTCATACAACAAACATTATTACATAACTACTCTATTCCAGGAACCGCCTTGGTGATAGAAAGGTGAACTTCTAGTAGGAGAGACAGGTAGATGACATTTAGATGCTGTCAACATGTGTCCTGGAAAACAAACCATTCTAATTTAAGCTTTTTATTTTACCCGGTAATATACAAAATGGACATCTAAACCTCATCCCTGAGCCTCACACACCACGACCCCTATTCCAGTCCTGGTGGGGAGTGGATTACGGGCACCAGAGAGAGTTTCAGATGAGGCAGGGATTGACATGGGTGGGAGTGAGGGGTGGTGCAGGGGTGCAGTGGGGTGGGGTTAGGCACCATCTGGCAGCCAAAACACATAAAACCAAGTGGCATATGTTTTTTCACACTTGCTCATCTCAGCAGGGGCCATCAATCACTCTAAATAAGATGTCTGCTTATTCTCTTGATTTCATATGAATCTCAACTGGTCCACACTCAGATTCTCTGAATTTTTCTTTAATGTTGCAGTGGTCAAATGCATTTACTTTCTAGTAATAAAGAGATTTAGCTGTTCAGTGATGGAACTCATTCTATTTTTAATGTGGGCATTCTTGTTTTTTTGGTATTCTTTCTTACTTGGTTTATTTTATTGATTAAATATATATAGGAAATTGGTGTGAGTGAATATTTGTCTATAATACGATCTTCCATTCTCAGCCCTAGACTAAAATAAATGTCTAACTGTTTTCTTAGTACTCACTGTTGTAGAGCTACATCTTAGTTAACATTCTAAAGCTTTATTAAAATGATGGTTGGAGGGATAAGACTCAAACCTCTTAGAGATTAACCCAGGTATAGTTTTTAATACGTCTTTATCCATTTTTCCTCCAGTGATAAAGAGACTATACCTATAAAAATTACAAGCCACTTAGAAATGAATAAAATGGAAAATGAGAGTTCTCCGCAATCAGCGGTGGAGGGTGTTGAAGATGGAAGAAGGGAGAGGGTTCAGGCGAGCATGATGCTGGGTGACATAATCGAGATTTTACTTTTTGACATGGCTATGTCAGTAGGGCTGCAACAAATGCTCTGCTTCTGGGTGGACGAGAGCCCTACGTGAATCTTTGTAATAAAGAGTGGTAAAGACTCTAATGAGGGAATAAGAGGGAAGCTGTGAGCAGCAGGGCAGCTTTGGGGAGGAGGGGTGGGTGGGACGTGAGGCTGAAGGCTGGGGCTAGACCATGCATAGTACCATGCTTAGCATTAAACAACAACCAATTTATGCAGATCCCACCATATTTCAACGCATATGAAGTGGCCTATTAAAATATACCTAAAACAAGAAGATCAAGTATAAAAAGGTATGTTGTGAACTTGGGGCAAGATAACTAAGGATAGGAAAAATAAGATTAACCCACGAGTAAGGCTAGTCTAAAATCAATATTTGAGCCAGGCAAGGTGGCTTGTGCCTGAAATCCCAACGCTTCAGGAGGCTGAGGTGGGAGGATTGCCAGAGGCCAGGAGTTTGAAACTAGCCTGGCAACATAGTGAGACCCTGTCTCTATTAAAAACAGTTTTTAAAATAAAGATTAGCTGGGTGTGGTGGTGGGTACCTGTAGTCCCAGTTACTTGGGAGGCTGAGGGGAAGGATCATTGAGCACAAGAGTTCAAGTTTACTGTGAGCTATGATTACGCCACTGCACTCCAACCTGGGTGACAGAGGGTGATCCTGTTTCTAAAAATAAAATAAAATAAAATCAGTTTTGTTGAGATATGCAGAAATATTTGTAGGAGTTCTTACATATTTGCTGAAAATGGACTACAAGTCCATTTCCTGAAAGCTTAGGTTCCAAGCTTTCAGGTGCATATGCAAAACAGAGGAAAGAAAAAGAAAAAAGAAAGCAAACTCTGATCACATTGTCAATTACTTAAATTTACAATCCAGTTGCCCAGATAAAGCATAACTCTTCCTGGTACTGAGATTAGAAAGAATATTTTCCTCATGGGTCTTCATGAAGAAGGCACTGGGTGATACAGTGATAAGTACCTCAGTGGCCTTTTTAAACTACAAAAGGCAGTGCATTCTTTGGAGATATTTCTTATATCAATATTCAGAGGAAGCTGAAGTCAAAATACTATCCTCCCACTCATTAAAAGAAACTGTGGCAGTAAAAATCCTGTGGTATGAGCATATAACTTATCTCAGAGAGAATATTAGAGTAGTAGTTCCTCTTCTGAGTTATGGGCCACTTTGGAAAACTTTCCATTCACTCATTTGTTAGAAACAAACGTGTGCAAAGATTTCACTCTGTTCCAGGCTATGGCAGCCTTGTAAATGGGCTGCTCAGATCTCCTGCTGTGGGGAGCCCCTGTCCCCTCCGTTCGGGTTCCACTGCTATACTGGCACCAAGGCCACCATCCCTGGAGCTGCTCCCAGTCCCTGCCAATGATGGAGCACAGTAGATCCAGGTGACGGTGCTGACCCAATACTGCAGGATACAAGAGTCCTTAAATGGGCAACTTTGGCTGGAGGACACCCCATGGACCTAGAGGAAACCGCCTTAGAACTGCACAGCTGTCTGACAGTCTTCCCACTGGATCTCCCTTCTTTCCCTGTCTGCCTTCATAGGGCTCAACCTGCACTGCGATGGGAAGACTCTCTCTGACTCCTCCTGCTCCCTCCCCGTCGTTCTTCACGGTGTTTCTCCCAGTAAATCTCTTCTGCATCTGATCTCATTTCATCATTTGCTTTTTTTGAGGAGCCAAACTAACCCACACAGGGAGGATTTCACAGTTACCATGACAGTCAGTGGTCCTGCCCACAAGGAAGAGACAGACTACAAACAAGGCAACAAAGACATAGCTGAGATGGCTCCCAGATAGTAATTAGTGCTTGAAAGGAAACAAAACAGGGTTACGGGAGAGAGAATGAAGGGAAGTCAACTTTAGATTGGGGGATCAGGAATGGCCTCCCTTGCTAAGCTGACACCTAATTGTCAGAGGCACATGTGAGGCAGGGAAGAATGAGTTTGGTGGGTTCAGGGACTGCAGGTGTGTGTGACGAGTAGAGAGAGGCAGGAGAACACAGGTGGCATGTGATGTCAGCCTAGTAGGCAGGTCATATAGGTCCTAGGGAGTAGCTCAGATTTTACGTTCAGTGTGATGGGGAGACTAAAAGTATGGGTATAATTTTAGGGGTATTACAGACCTCATAAAATTTGTTCTTAAGTGTAGACTTATATAGATACAAGTGAAATCCATATGTTTTGGGCAATTTTCCATAAACACTACCTCTTCTCAAAAAAATATATTACTTTTGAAAATATGCTACACATTTATAGTAAAATTTAAAAGTGCTAAATATACAGAAAAATACAAAAAAGAAAGTATAATCATCCCAAATGTACTAGCTGGTAAAAATAACAAATTTATTTGTTTATTTGTTTGTTTATTTATTTATAACTTTTGTAGAGATGGGGTCTCACTTGACCAGGCTGATTTCAAACTCGTGGCCTCCAGGTGTGGTGGCTCATACCTGTAATCCTAGCACTTTGGGAGGCCAAGGTGGGCAGATTGCCTGAGCTCAGGAGTTCGAGACCAGCCTGGGCAACACGGTGAAACACTAAAATACAAAAAATTAGCTGGGTGTGGCAGCGTGGGCCTGTAGTCCCAGCTACTCGGGAGGCTAAGGCAGGAGAATGGCTTGAACCCAGGAGGCAGAGGTTGCAGTGAGCCAAGATTGCGCCACTGCACTCCAGCCTGGGCAACAGGGCAAGACTATGTCTCAAAAAACAAACAAACAAAACAGACGCCTGGCCTCAAGCAATCCTCCTGCTTCAGCCTCCCAAAGTGCTGAGATTATAGACATGAGCCACCACGCCTGGCTTAGACATGATTATTGACAATATTTGGATGGACATCCCTCTAGGCATCTTTATGCCTTTCATACCGATACAAATAGATGTAAGTACATACTTTTATACATCTTACATATATGTACTTACTGTATGTGCTATTCTGAAACGTGCTTTTTATCACTCCTTAACATGCTGTAGACATATTAAATATTTCACTGATCCTAATTTTTAAAAAAACATTTTGCATGCCTGATATTGATTTGCATCTTATAATCCATGTGATGGTGTCTGGCCAGGCAGCAGTTGCTCCAGGCACATTCACAAAAACATCAAAAGGTTCAGAATGGATGCTAATGGCTTAGGAGAAAAGCCATGAGCAAGAGGTGAATTCTTCTCTAATCCTTAGGAACAAAATTATTGAAGGAAGAGTGTGGGAGATGATTTATTGAAAGCAAACTGATTTATCAATGTTCGCAAAGTCCAAAGTTGGCCAATCCTACGTAACTGCAAAGTCAGCTAGGAACTTGACAGATTTATCTTTTATATGTATTCTTTAAAAAGACAGCATGAAAACTCTCCTGATGGCAGAGAGGACAATACGGCATGGAAATCCATGGACACTGATGACTCTGAGTTGATGAGCATCTGGAAGGGTTGGATTCTAAATGAGAGGCACTTTCAGGAACATATTAACCAATTTATTATGCTTATATATATTTTCATGTATGCACAAGAGCAATATATAATAAAAATATACCTACATTTAAAGAGCTAGTTAGTAGAAAATAAAAATTCGAGGGAACAACAAAGCTTGTGTCATTTAATTGACAGCATTTTCTTACTATCATAAAATAATGATGTATCTTGGCCGGGCATGGTGGCTCACGCCTATAATCCCAGCAGTTTGGGAGGCCAAAGCGGATGGATCACTTGAGCCCAGGGTTCGAAACCAGTCTGGCCAACATGGTGAAACTCTGTCTCTACTGAAAATACAAAAATTAGCCAGGCATGGAGGCGCTCCCTTGTAATCCCAGCTACTCGGGAGGCTGAAACAGGAGAATCACTTGAACCTAGGAGGCAGAGGTTGCAGTGAGATGAGATCACACTACTGCACTCCAGCCTGGGTGACAGAGTGAGACTCTGTCTCAAAAAAATAAAGTAAATAAAATAATGATGTATCTTACAGATGAAGTTATCGCAGATTTGATGGAATGTAATAGACCCCCTCCCCCACTTTAAGGTTGCTCTATATTCTACCATATGTTATATTCCTTAATTTACTTGCCCTGCCCTCTATTAATGGACATTTGGGTCATTCCGATTTTTCCCAAACATAAACAGTGCTGCAGCTAATCTTTTTGTGCATACATCCTTTTATACTTGTGTGATTTTCTCTTTAGAGTAATAAACCAAGTTTTGGTAAGTGTCAGGTTGCAGGGATTTTGAGACGATAACACTTTGATTGGTTGTGCCTGGAGTGCCACCATTTCAGAATGCTTGGGACTAAAACTTTACTAGTCAGTCAGCTGTGGGAGAAGTGACCATCTCCTAACA
Source organism: Macaca nemestrina (assembly GCF_043159975.1). Classification (NCBI taxonomy): domain Eukaryota; kingdom Metazoa; phylum Chordata; class Mammalia; order Primates; family Cercopithecidae; genus Macaca; species Macaca nemestrina. Next base: position 112,878,004 of record NC_092133.1, on the reverse strand, counting down.
GGAACATGCCCTGCCTGGAAGACAGTCATCTCTTATTAGAGTAGACTGAAGGGGGAAATTGTGGGCAGGGCAAGACTGACTGTTCATCCATCCATCCATCCATCCATCCATCCATCCATCCATCCATCCATCCATCCATCTCACAATGCTACTCCGTGTAAGCCATTGTGCAAAGTGATGATGTAAAAATCACCCCTGCCCTCTGGAAGATTACTGTACCTTATAGGCCAGGCTAAGGAGTTTGAACTTTATCTCAAGGTGTCTTTCATTTTTGTTTTTTAATCCCAGAAGCACTATATTCAAAGGTTTTAAGCAGAGACATGTCACAATCAGATGGAGTTTGTCTGAACCAAAATGCTTGACATTTGATAAAAGTTGGTGGGTGGCAGGAATAGGAGTCCACCTTTTGGAACCATCTGTCTGAAGAGAGGGGATCTTCTCTGAAAGTTATGTTTAGCCAAAGTTTTTGAATTAACTGCACTATATAGAAAAGCATTGCTGAGACCTTGTTAGAAAACAGCTTGGAATCCACAAAGTTTGGTGCAGCTGACCTGGGTCTGTCAAGCGAGAAAAATGAAACTCCCACATCAACAGCAGAATTCAACTGCCAAGATGTCCCTTATCATTGCTCTGTAGTTAGCTCAGCCTCAGAACCCCTGGTCCTTGGCCTTGGTATATGCAGCTTCTCTGATTGAAAAGAGAAACTACTAGAAGATGCTTAGATGACTCTTCCTGCTTTTAGCATACCTGCCTAAGGCTGATTATTAAGTCTTGGGTTCAATGTCATTTACTCCAGGAAACCACCTCCTAGACTAGGTGAAGTGGTGTTGCCAGGTGCTTCCATGGCTCAGTACATCTGCTGTTGCCAGTTACTTAGCACATTTTCAGAAAATTGCTTAAAGAGCCACCACCATAAGGTGGTACAGGCCATGCCTTGTTGGGGGGTCACCATTTAGACTACATTCTATGTGAATAATGTCCCCTGAAGTTGGGCAGTGCACAGCCTGAGCAACTGTACATTTCCACCTTGACTGCTTATTTTATTTTTATTTTTTGAGGTGGAGTTTCACTGTCACCCAGGCTGGAGTGCAGTGGCACCATCTCAGCTCACTGCAGCCTCCACCTCCCAGGTTCAAGTGATTCTCCCATCTCAGCCTCCTGAGTAGCTGGGATTATAGGTGCCCACCACCACACCTGGCTAATTTTTGTATTTTTTTAAGTAGAGGTGGGGTTTTGCCATGTTGGCCAGGCTGGTCTCGAACTCCTGACCTCAGGTGATCCACCTGCCTCAGCCTCCCAAAGTGCTGAGATTGCAGGCATGAGCCACCATGCTCAACCTGCTTGTTTTATGTCTTCCCCATTAGACTGTCAACTTGAGAAGGAGTGGGACCATATCTTTCTTGCTTATGATTCTATTCCCTATACCTAGCACTATTGCTATAAGTAACTATTAGGTAATTAATATTTTATTTATTTATTTATTGGAGACAGGGTCTTGTTCTTTCACCCAGGCTGGAGTGCAGTGGTGCTATCATAGCTCACTGCAACCTCTCACTCCCAGGCTCAAGCTATCCTCCCGCCTCAGCCTTTCAAGTAACTGGAACTACAGTTGTGTGCATCCACACCCAGCTAATTTAAAAAATTTTATGTAGAGGTGGGGTTTCACTCTGTTGCTCAGGCTGGTCTCAAGCTTCTGGCATCCAGTAATCCTCCCTCCTCAGCCTTCTACAGTGCTGAGATTATAGGTGTGGGCCACTGAACCTGGCCAACATTTTTCCTTGCTGATGCCTACAATGGTGAAACTTGTGGCCTTCACACTCGGATTTATCATACCTAAATTTTTTCAAGGCAATGTGTTTTAATCAGATTTAAATTAGTATGACCCCAGTGGATCTTTCCATTTGTGTTTTATATGCTGCTGTATTAACAGGAAAAGAATCCCCTGCCCCCGCCATTTCCCAATAACATTTCACAAATTACTCACTAGAAGGGCAAGCCTTACAATTGCAGGAACATGAACTAAGACCAGTTTTTAGGGCTCAACAACCTATTGACAGGGGATGAAAGGAGAAAATTCTCCCTTGAGGTAGTGCAGGAATAATCAAATATCAAAAGTTCCACCCAACATCATAGGTTTATATCTCAGCGCTCCCTCGCCCTCCTCACCTGCAAGGCAGTCCAGGAAACGAAGTCTTTTCACTGGGCACGTTGTTGGTAATGAGAGTGAATGGATGCCGTATAGGCAACAAGCAGTCCTGTTACAGGCTCTAAAAGAAGGCTCTGCTGGTGGCTCACAGCTGTAATCCCAGCACAGCCACTTTAGAAGGCCGAGGTGGGAGGATCCTTTGAACCCAGGAATTCAAGACCAGCCTGGGCAACATAGTGAGACCCCAACTCTACAAAAAAATTTTTTAAAATTAACAGAGCATGGAGGTGCATGCCTACTGTCCCAGCTACTTGAGAGGCTGAGGTGGGAGGATCGCTTGAGCCTGGGAGTTAAGGTTGCAGTGAGCTGTGATTGCAGCACTGCATTCTAGCCTGGGGGACAGAGCAAGACCCTGCCTCGAAAAAAATAAAATAAAAAATAAAGAAAGAAAAAAAGGAGACAGAGGCTCTGCCAAATACTGAAATGAGAGTAAATGATCACTTTCTACCCACTCAGCTTAGAATATCTACATAAGTGAAAGCTTTTTATTTTATTTTATTTTGGTAGGAGCATCATATTGTGACAGCGACTAGGGTTGAATAAAGACAAATCACCTTCCATATCTCTTCTCCCACAGGCCCCACATATACATAACTTACAATTCTCCACTTTAGTGAATACACTCACCTCTAAAACGATGACCCCAAAGGAGGAACTCCTTACCTCCCACATGGCTCTAGGCTGGTGTCCCCAAGATCACCAAAGACTAATTCTATGTGGAAGCAGGAAAGATCACATGCCCTTTCCCAGGAGCAACGTAAGAATTTGGAAAAATCATGTCCTATTTCCTCCTGTAACTCAAGGAAGCCACTTTCATAATTTACAGCAAAAGCAAAAAACCAAACCCAAGCAACAACAGAAACCTCATGCCTGGAATGCCTATGGAGAAAGGAAGAACAGTGCGAGTTCCAAGAGGCTTCATGCTGGGCTCATGTTGGTTCGGAGGAGGTGATGAAATCATGATGTCGTGATTAGATGACTGCTGGAAACACTGGACTATGAATTTGCTGAGGTTCCCAGAGAATGGATTTGTTCGCTAAGGGAGAAAAGGGGTAATAGAAACAAATACATTCTTGGAGGGTTTCATTCATGTCTGTTCACTTGCCTGGCTGTACAAGTGAACCAGAACCAAAACCCTTATTGGTGAATCCGTGTCTTCAAGGACCCAATCAGTAGACAATAAAAGTGTCCACCCATTTGAAAAGTAAAAGGAATAGTGTATAACTAAAAAACACACATGAAAATGATCTACAATTATGCATCTCTGGTAGCAAATAGGCTAAAGACATGTTTAGATTTGTCATTATTTACGATATAATTGAGAAATGTTTTCTTCCACCCGATATTAAATTTTGCAATTTAATAGAACTCACTCTGATGAAAAGAACATTTATTCAATAAGAAAGTTATTTCTTTGCAACATTAATCATCTCAAGCTCATGGTTTCTCCAGAGGGATGATCCCCACCCATTTGCTTTTCCATTTATGTTATCTTTAACAGGAAACAAATGACTTTGCTGGAGTTTTATCCTCACTAATTCTCTAAGATTAGGAACTTAGAAATATGACAGGCTTTATGACTTCCCCTTGGACATCATAATCACTACTTTAAATGATGACATTTGCTTTGAGTGCAATGAAAACTACATTAATGAAAATGACCAGGCTGAAGTGTACCCAAATGCTGATGGAATTCAAGGAAAAAGCCTTATTTGTGAGCTGCTTACATAATTGGAAGATCATGACTGACATTCACTACTGTAACAATGACAGACTCGATTCCAGAATTTCAAATAACACTGTAAGCGTGTTGAGAAAAATGAATACTCCTTGCACTTTTAGACACCTAGATATGCATTAAACATCTTAAATAATGCTCTTAAATCTATAACTATTTGAAAGGCTCAATCGACTCTTTGCTCTGGCAAAAGCCATCCATCAAAGTAATTCTTTATACATATCAAGTCTTAGGTCCCAGTGAAATGTACATTTCCCAGCAGGTGTATTTCCCCTTTCCTTTCATAGCCAAGATGGCAAACAAATGGTGCACAGGTCTCCAAACGCTGGTCCTTCTCCCATGGCCGGCATCACTAATCAATCTTGGCACCCTTTCTTGCTGAGCCCAGAACAGCTTTTTCGAGATAACACTTCAATGAGCTGCCAGTTGGCTGGTGCTCAGGTGAAACCCATTTGCCATTTCTGTCCCAGAGGGTAGCTCTACATACCTGGTTTAAAAGGTTAGTTACATTCCATATATTCAACTCTCTATAAAATATCTTTGTATTACTGTAAAAAAAGTTTCTCAATGTGCTATTAGAAAACCAGATGTGATTTAAACATGGCCATCAAACTTTTAAATGACATATATAAAAAGAAAAGTATGATAAAGTGGATGATCAGCTTACTAAGTTAAAAACTTGAGTTACACTTTTTGTAAATATATTTGTGTATGATGGCACAAACTAAACAACACAGTCTGTTTTTATTGGTCTCTGAAATAGTGATCTGAGAGGAACTGGATTGATCACGTGTTAACACTCCACTTTTGGCCACAGTGGTAGCTCTCATAACATCACACACCTCCAAAAGACAATCTCATCTAGGGAGATGGGTTTTTTAAATGTTAACATAAGATGTAGGTTGGGTACGGTGGCTCACACCTGTAATCCTAGCACTTTGGGAGGCCAAGGCTGGTGGATCACTTGAGCCTAGGAGTTCGAGACCAGCCTGGCCAACAGGACGAAACCCCATCTCTACCAAAAATACAAAAATTAGCTGGGCCTGGTGGTGCGCACCTGTAGTCCTAGCTACTTGGGAGGCTGAGACAGGAGAATCACTTGAAGCTGGGAGGCAGAGGTTGCAGTGAGCTGAGATTGTGCCACTGCACTCCAGCCTGGGCAACAGAGCGAGACTCCACTTAAAAAAAAATGGTTAACATAAGATATGAGGGAACTTAGACAAATGTATCAGCAAAAGCACAGCTTGTAGGGCCAAGCTCTGTAATCTCTTTATCCTCAAGTCTATTTTTTACAAAATCTTCCCCAGAGAAGGATAACTTTCAGTTCTAAACATTCATCACCCCCCAATGCTGTGATCATTCTTTTTTTCCATCAGAACAATTGAATCATAAGATCAAGGTTACTGAAAACTTATTCAGATGGCAGAGAAATAAACCCAAACATGACTGAAAGATTTCTCAGCCTCTTTTTCCATCCTTAACCTGGGGACCACTTGCTTCATGTGATGTAAGAGAAGCTGGCAGGTGAACAGTCCACCATGATGCTTGCTCCAAGAGGCATGCCAGGGGAGACCTGCTACTCAGCGGTACCTACTACATCACTTTCTCCTCTCTCTTCTCTGTTGAATCCCAGGAAACAATGAAATAGACATGGGAAAGCATGATGTGTTAACTTAAGAAAAAGACTTGTGTAAAATGGAGAGCCAAAAATCTATCATACATACTGGGACGTAAGCCAACCCTTTAGGGTTAAAACAAAACCCAAGGCTACTTCTCTTCATTTGCAGTCACTTGAGAGCTAAGTGTTTGACTGCTGGGTTCTCTCTGCTCTGCTACGCGAGTGGAAAATCACACGGGAGAAAAGTCCCTGCCTCCTGGCCCTGGGATGGTGCAAAACATCTGTCAGGTGTAAGGAATTGCATCTGGGGAAGGATGAAAACCGAGAGTAAGCTTGCCCATTCGTGCTGTTAGGGAATTTAGCAGGATGTGGCATTTTCTTATCTGTATAATGGGATGATGATTTCTGCAGTGTCTGCTTCCCAGCACTGAGGGAGAGAAGGGGGAGTGCGGGTGAAATAACGTCATAGATGTGCAAGCGCTTTGTCAGGTAGGGGAGGAGTCCCAGAAGGACTCCAGCGCTATGTTATTTTATTAGTAGTAATATTGTCATCCTTATCATCTTATGTCTCTCTGGTATACTTCAGGACATGCAGCTGTATTTTGGGAGAGATGCGTGCAAGATGAAAGAGACTGAGATAAAGTGTGAGACTGTCAAACTCACCTTTCAGTTTACTCTCAACTACCACCTACCTATGGTTTTCAACCCAACTCAGCATTCAGAACTAATTGTAGTTTTTAAATTTTTTAAAAAGCATGGAAAACCAAACATCGTATATTCTCAATCATAAGAGGGAGCTAAGCTATGAGGGTGCACAGGCACAAGGATGACACAGTGGGCTTTGGGAATTCAGGGGGAAAGGGTGGGAAGGGGGTGAGGGATAAAAGACTACAAATCGGGTGCAGTGTATACTGCTTGGGTGATGGGCGCACCAAAATTTCACAAATCACTGCTAAAGAACTTATGTAGTCAAACACCACCTGTTCTCCAATAACCTACAGAAATAATAATTTTTTAAAAACCTGTTTTAAACATACAGATGTCTCAGCTTTACCATGTCTGGATGGGATTCAGTCATTTAATTTTAAATTCTACCAGTAATTCTGATGCCCTAGCCGGGGCTGAGAACCACAGGCTCATGGGGATCCAGGCCAGCTCTATCACTCCTCCACTTCTCCCAAACCTAAGTTTCTTATCTTCCATGCACAGGCCTGGGCCCACTGGGAAATGGTGCTAAGATTCTATTGGCAGAGACGTGCCCACTGCCATAGCTTCTTCATCCTTACCTTTCCAGAAAAAGCTGGAGACCCAAATAGCATCTCTCCGCCTCCACCCTACCTCCTCTTGCTCTAATTAATTGTGATGATGAGCTGGAATGAGAGCCACCTGAAGTGAAATGTTGGCTCTGTCTCTCGGCATCTAATATCTGATATAATCACAATATGTAGTATAATGGCTAATGAAACACTGAGCAAAATTTATTACACTAAAAGACATAAGCATGCATTTAAAATAAGTGCCTGGGACTCATTCTGCTGAATTCCAGTTTTAAGCTCAGCATTAAATGTATATGGGGTTTTATTTTATTTATTTGGTTACAGGTAATGGCTGCATTAGCAAGACATGGATACTTTTATTTGTACTATTCTGTTGCTCTTGGGTGAAAATACTTTATTATTTTCAATTGTTTCTCCCAAAGTTACCTTGTCATTGGCATGCATAATTTTTGCAGAGTTAATTCTTATCAGCTCAATTTTACAGCAGGGGTTTTTGAGGCATTATAAACTCTTTCTCCCCAACTCGGGAGTTCATTTTGAATTAAATAAATCTTTGTCTACCTTTTCTATTCAAATATTCTCAGGTTGGTACAGGTAAGACCATCAGAGTGATTGCTGACATCTGGAATGTTGTTGTTCTTTTCATTTACCCTAAGTTTTTCAGCACGTTCAGACAGTAATATCTCCCAGCTGGTAAGAGGCTCAGCTTCTGAAAGAGGAAAACGCAAGAAACACCGCCTCGCTCCCCAGCTGCATGTTATTACGTTATTCCCAGTTCAGAGGAAATGAACAATCATTTAGTCTTGACAGGTACATCCAGAAACTCACTGTCTTCCTTTTCAACCCGAAAATAAAAAAAACAGGGGCCGCAGAAGTTAAGCATTTGTCTTGAAGTAAGTTTCATGCCTTTCTGCCAATGCTATGGGGATATCTTGTGAAAGTTTTTGAAAACTCCCTGGGAAAATGCTGCCAACAGGCTTAGAAACCTGGGAGGAAAAAAAATCATCATCCAAAATACTTTCTGCTCATGAAGATATGTAAGTTAGTCGTCCCTTGTGAGCTGGTGAAGGTTAGACATATGTGATGGCATTTGGAGTGTAACCCAAATGGCCTTTTAAGCAGACTATTCGACTTAACACAAAAGCAAAGTTGTCAGCAGTGAATTCCCTTCCAAATCAGCTTCAGGATGAACTAAAAGCAATGCTAGGGAGGCTTTTTTCTTATCCCCATTATCCTGATGGATTTGTCCCTCCATTGAAAATATTTCCATTTTCTAATGATCGCCATTCTAACTGGCGTGAGATGGTATCTCATTGTGGTTTCGATCTGCATTTCTCTAATGACCAGTGATGATGAGCTTTTTTGTATATGCTTGTTGGCCACATATATGTCTTCTTTTGAGAAGTGTCTGTTCATATCCTTCACCCACTTTTTGATGGGTTTTTTTTTTCTTGTAAATGTGTTTAAGTTCCTTGTAGATTCTGGATATTAGACCTTTGTCAGATGGATAGATTGCAAAAATTTTCTCCCATTCTGTAGGTTGCCTGTTGACTCTGATGATAGTTTCTTTTGCTGTGCAGAAGCTCTTTAGTTTAATTAGATCCCATTTGTCAATTCTGGCTTTTGTTGCAATTGCTTTTGGGATTTTAGTCATGAAGTCTTTGCCCATGCTTATGTCCTGAATGTTATGTAACAAATCTGCATGTTCAGCACACGTATCCCAGAATTTAAAGTAAAATAAAAAAAAATCCATTTTCTGAACATAGTTTTCCAAAGTAGAAATACAATCAATACAAAATAATACTCCCATTTACCTTTCAATTTACAATTCACAAACCACTTCCAGGGACATAACTCTACTTACTCCTCACCACTGTCCCATAACAGAGGCTGAACTCCATTTTACCAATGACAAAATTGGGACAGGACGCGAGGAGGCCACTCAGACCGCCTGGAGTCTCAGTTCACAAGTGGGAACGCCCGGACAGACAGACAGCTGTGTCTCCTGACTCCTGGGCCAGTGCTGTTTAGTCTATCCAGCTGAGGATTTTAAAACATTTACTTCCGCTTAACTCACTTTGTCCCCTATTATGGTCCGTGTGTGTGTCAGTCTTTATCTCTGGACTTGAATCAAAGTTATCCCTTCTCCCACCTCCTCCTGTTTCAGAGGGGGAAAAAAATCAAAGCCTAAATATTGAACACATGTGCTTCTCATCTGGGCTACTTAGCAGGATTGGGGAAATCAGCATTGTTGTTGGCCCTGCCTCCCGATGTCTCAGTGTGCGCTTACACCTGGTGCCCCACTGCTACCACAGTCTAAGCCCACCGCACTCAAAGTCAACCTTCCATGGCATGCCTTCACTCCAGCTTTCATCTTCTTAGCTTCTCCGAGTCTCAGTGGCTCTCTTTACTGGCCTGTGAAAAATCAACTTGGGTTTCCATTTAGGATAGATTAGAAGGTGTGCAGGGAGAGACTAGTAGACACCTTTGCGTAAAGACCTGACATCTTCCGCCGTCTCTCCCACTGCACTGCTGTGGGCAGCCGTGACTCATGGTGAGGTCATGCATTCCCAGGCGAGGTTTATAGGTAACCAGGAGGCTGAGCGATTTGCAGGTGCTCTCCCTGCTAACTCCATTCTAACTCTAACTCACCTCCACGTTGCACTGGCATCTTTTGAAGTAGAACTTCATGGGGTGAACAGGAAGACTACAACATTTTTATTATAGTTGGCTTCCTTTGCTGAATTAGCGTTTATACTTTCCCAGTAGAAATCCCCAAATTGAAAATATAGAAGTGTCAGCTAGCACCACTTTAGTTAAGGTTGTGTCAACATTTCCTATAAACCTTGTTTTTCTAGGGTTTATAACTAGACCATAAAAATTTGCTCAGCTCTGAAACTTGGCATAGTAAGTAAACCTGGGAGTGAATTTTGCAGAAATTGAGGAGGGAAAAATGAGTTCAGCTGTTTTTAACATGTGCCTCTGCTAAAATGGAAATGATTTTAAGATTCATTTTCTTTTTGTGTGACTCAAATGGAGATTCAGCTTAAAAAAATAGTGAACTCAAGGGATTATTTCATTGATACGTGCTAATTGCACTTGTTAATTTTTAGAGAAAATGTTAATGATTGACATATTTAACTCAAACCCACTGACTGTGCATCTGCAGGTACCAGTTTTTGCAGAACAGTTTGCTGTGCATAATAATGTGATTTGGCAAATAATCTGCCCACATTTTAGGGCCGTAAACTAATGCTTTGTAGGAATCCTTCTGATAAAAGGTTAATAGGCTGTTTCAAAATACTAAGTCACTCAGGATCACAACCCTCTGTTCATCTTGATCTAATCGGTAGCTCACATTTAACAGATGATTCCCAAAAGCAGCTCCTGTGATGTTTGTATGAGAGAAACATCCAGTCCCTCTGACCGTGTACCTTTTCTGGAGGATGTGGTAGGTGCTGTGCAGCCCAGCAGCTCACCTATCCCTTTTGTACCACTGGCAAGATATTGGGATGTTGGATGCAATTAGTCAACATGGATGCTTGTAATGCCCTGGCCGGCATTTGCCAGTCTCGGGCCATGAACTCTGGGATGATGGCAGGCACCAGTGACAGGAGCATTATGGAAGAGAAGAAAAAAGTGCTGGACTTGAATGGATTTTGCCAACAACCTTGGGTGAGTCAGTCCACCCATCTGGGGACAGTGATACTCTGCTAACCTAATAGGGTTATTGAGAGAATCAACTGAAGTCATTATGCATATCAAAGCACTTTCTAAACTGTAAGGTGGCATCCAAATGAAAGGTGGTGGTACCTGGCTCAGCATCGGCTTTTCTTCGTAGACACTTACTGAGTGTTGTTAGTAAGGTCATGGTAGCGATGTGCACCCCTTCAGCTGACTCAAGGGGAAAGGCCCTGGGCTTCCCAGCACTTCAAGCCACAACCGTGTGACTCAACCCAGCTTTGTTTTTTCTAACTGCAGTTTCCTGCTTCCACTTCTCTGCTTACCTGTTGCTGGTCACTGACCACTTTTGGAATGAAGAATGTGCCGGAGTCTTGGAGGCTCATTTCCCATGGACGTGAACACAGACAGCCCCAGAGGCCACCGTGGATGTTTGATGTCACTGTTCTGCCCCTGCTCCCAGCTGCCCCCATCGTGCAACTCATCAGGTCCTATTGCTAGTTGCAGGGATTCAATTTTGGGTGCCTTTAGGTTTTCTCTGAGATTGTTTCCCGCTACAACCCAGGGTTTCTTTCCTTGTTTCCTTATGTTGCACATCTTGGGCATAAGTGAGCTGGATTTGTTATGAGAAATTTTCTAGCAGGAATCTCTCTCTCTCTCTCTTTTTTTTTTTTTTGACAGTCTTGCTCTGTCACCTAGGCTGGAGTGCAGTAGCACAATCTCGGCTTATTGCAGCCTCCTCCTCCCAGGTTCAAGCGATTCTCCTGCCTCAGCCTCAGCCTCAGTCTCAGCCTCAGCCTCCCAAGTAGCTGAGATTACAGTGTGTGCCACCACGCCCGGTTAATTTTTGTATTTTTAGTAGAGACGGGATTTCACCATGTTGGCCAGGCTGGTCTCAAACTCCTAACCTCAGGTGATCCACCCACCTCGGCCTTTCAAAGTGCTGGAATTACAGACGTGAGCCACTGTGCCTGGCCAGCAGGTACATCTCTGAAAAGTCATCAGTGCAGTCAGTCCTGAGCAGGGGTAGCTTCGTGGGCATGTGACCTGTGCAGTCACACAGGCCCCGGGCTCGAGAGAACCCTGCACTTGGTTTAATGCTCTGCTTTTGTCATCTTAAAATTCTTAATAACTTTTAGACAAGGAGCGCCATATTTTCATTTTGCACTGGGTCCTACAGATTTGTAGCTGGTTTGGTGCTCTGTACCCTGACTCTTCCTAGAAAGCCCCAAAGACCTTAACCTGGAACCATCTTGCTGAGTGCTAGAGCCCATTTTGAGCAGGATGGGCAAGATTTGAGGTCACCTATTGTGGGCAGTGCAGGGGTTCAGCGTGAGCCTTGCTGCCCCCCAACCCTAGCTTATGTTTTCCCGCCAGTCCTGGAGCCCTCGCCCCACCCCACCCCACCCCTTCCCTGCAGCCTATAGGAGTGGGTTCTGCCTCAGATTTGCTGAAACAACTCTCTGCTGGCTTAGCTGGAGCCAGACTCCCTGTCTACCATTTCCAGCCCCTCTCCCAGAAGCCTGGACACTGATGTGGGCATTTGCAGTTCCCATCAGGGTCTTGTTCCAACACGAATGGAACACTGGGCACCTTGGAGCAGCCACAGTCTGGAACTGAGAACTGTCATTTCTGCATCCAGCCTGCTGGAACAAATACCTCCAAGCCACATGTTTACTCAACCAATGCTACCTGGCACAGGGGATGTATCTGCAAGCAAGACAAAGATGTTTCTGTCCCTGGGGAATTCACGTTCTAGTGGAAGAAGACAGACAATGAATATAATAAATGAGTAAATCTGGAGGTTAAAAAATGAATGACATTGTGAAAAAATAGGCAACAGGGTGATGGAGACCAGGAGGGCTAGGGGGCATTTTGCCTTAAGAAGAGAAAATAAGCGTGATGGTGCTTACCTATAATCCCAGCACTTCGGGAGGCCGTGCCCAGAAGTTCGAGACCAGCCTCAACAACATAGCAAGACCCCATCTCTACAAAAATTAAAAAATTACCCGGGGGTGGTGGTGCGTGTCTGTAGTCTTAGCTACACAGGAGGCTGAGGTGGGAGAATGGCTTGAGCCCAGGAGTGTGAGGCTGCAGTGAGCTATGATCGCACCACTGCACTCCAGCCTGGGTGATTCAGCAAGACCCTGTCTCTCAAAAAAGTAAATAAAAATAGAATACAGGGAGAAATATGATCCAAGATGTGAAGGAGTTGAGGACATGAGACCATGGGTTTCCAGGGAAAGAGCATTCTTGACAGAGTGCAGCTAGTGCAGAGCCCTCATGGGAGCGAGGCTGGCTGTGGCGGAGCAGGCAGGAGGCAGTAGCAGCAGCAGATGCAAGGAGGCAGCTGGAGATGAGGCCCCAGACCCAGGCCTGGGGAAGGTGAAGCCTGCAGGGCCTGGGAGGGACTTGGGCTTTCATGGAGTGAGCCAGGAGCCGTCAGAGGCATCCATTTGGAGCAGAGGAATGACACGATCTGTTTAAAAGGATCCCTGTGGCTGACGTGTGCCCTGGAGAAGCACAGGGGTGGAAGCAGAACCATCAGAAAGCTGCTCAATAACCCAGAGAAAAATGCTCATTCTTATGGGGATACGCCACAGTTTCTGCTCTGCTTTGAAAGCAATTATTCGGGCTGTTGACTGCCCCCTTGTTGCACTTGGGCGGCCTCTGAGCTGGGTCTGCTCTGGCTCCCGGCCCCATCTCACCTCTTCCCACTTCCTTCTCCCAGTCTCATGGTGTGGATACCTCTGCAGCATTTGCAGCCAAGTCTACCCAAGCAAGAGCACATTACTAACTAAGGCCAGGCAGGGTGTCTCCTTGACTAGAGATTTTTTTTTTTTTTTTTTTTTGGTAAAGAAAAAATTAGGCCAGGCCATCTGAGGGGCTCACATCTATAATCCCAGCACTTTGGGAGGCCAAAGTGGGAAGACTGCTTGAGGCCAGGAGTTCAATACCAGCCTGGGGAAGGTAGGGAGACCGCATTTCTACAAAAAATAAAGTAAAATAAAATGAGCTATGCATGGTGGCACGTACCTGTAGTCCTAGCTACTTGGGAGGCCAAAGCAGGAGGATAGCTTGAGTCTAGGAGTTAGGGGCTGCAGTGAGCCATGACTGCACCACTGCACCACTCCAGCCTGGGTGACAGAGTGAGACCTTGTGTTTAAAAGAAAAAAGAAAGAAAATCAGCACCCTAGAAAGGTTTAAAAAAAGAAAAAGAAAAAAATTAGGCCAGATTTCCACCTGTGGATTGTTTACATCCACAGTTGGGGGAGGGTTCCATGCCTTATGCCTCCTTAAGGCCCCTCCAGGCCTGTAATGCTTTCTCCAGCCCCTCACTCTCCGCTGTGGTATGTAGACTATTTGGCTCCCCCATAAGCGTGAGTTCAAATGAGTCCCTGTGGATGTTAACCCAAGTCAGTAAAACACCTTTGCAGGCAGTAAAAGACGTATCCCTCTGAGGTCAGAGAGCTCTCTTGGCAAGAAAGCCAAATGAATGGTTTCTTAAAGGGCAGGAAGAACTCTGCTCTCGATGCCATGCCCCAGCCCGCTGGGCATACCTGTCCCACAGGTAGGTTGCAGGTAAGCAGAAAGGCCAGTGTTGTAAAGAAGGCGTGCCTGTCTTCCTTTTGTTCACCTCCAACATCACCTTTTTTTTTTCTTTCCGATACATCATTGCACTTGTTAATGGAAATGAAACATTTCACGCCAGACCCAGATTGGGTCTGGGATCAAGTAAGAAAAATTGTGGAAGTAGCCAGGCTCAGTGGCTCACGCCTGTAATTCCTGCTTTCTGAGGCTGAGGCTGGAAGATCACTTGAGGCCAGGAGCTGGAGAGAGACTGGGTAACATAGTGAGACCCCATCTCTAAAAAAAATTTTTGTTTTAAATTAGCCGGGCGTGGTAGCATGCACCTGTAGTCTGAGCTACTTAGAAGGCTTAAGTGGGAGGATTGCTTGAGCCCCGGAGTTTGAGGTTACAGTGAGCTATGATCGTGCCTCTGCACTCAAGCCTGAGTGACAGAGCGAGACCCTGTTTCAAAAAAAAAAAAAAAAAAACATTGTGAAAGTGCTATGTAAATATGAAAACACTCTCCAAAGTTAAGATAGTATCATTATCTGGAAAGACAGTCTCCAGCATTCTCATTTAGTGTTTAGAAATACTGTGTTGAAGGCTGGGATATTCCTGCTAGCCAGGCACAGTGGCTCACGCCTGTAATCCCAGCACTTTGGGAGGCCGAGGCAGGCGGATCATGAGGTCAGGAGTTTGAGACCAGTGTGGCCAACATGCTGAAACCTGTCCCTATTAAAAATACAAAAAAACAAAACAAAACAAAACAAAACATAGCTGGGCACGGTGGCACGCACCTATAATCTCAGCTACTCAGGAGGCTGAGGCAGGGGAATCACTTGAACCCAGGAGGCAGAGGTTGCAGTGAGCCAAGATCGCGCCACTGCACTCCAGCCTGGGTGAGAGAGCAAAACTCCATCTCAAAAAAAAAAAAAAAAAAAAAGGAAGAAAGAAAAAAGAAAATCCTCTGTGTGTTGAAAAGTGTCACTGACAAGCAGTGTCAGTCAGCTGCTTCCGGGGTTGATCATCTGTAAATGCAACCACAACCTGAAACTCACCAGTGTTTTTCCTCTGGAAATTACAAAATGCAAATGCAGGTTCCATAGAGATATTTTAGCGAGCTATCTTCTGATCTCATGGTTTTATTTGTTTGTTTAGAATAACAAGAAAGCCAGGTTGCTGGATCATCCTGCCCATCTAGGTCTTTTGGTAATCTTAAATGAGAAACCCTGTCACAGGTCACTGCAGTGATTTGTAATCATGAATAGGAGCTAATGAATTCCATAGATTAGCAGCAAGTGGGAGAAGGGAGGAGAAAACCCTCTAGTTAAAACCTGAGTCAACAATGTTACAAAATGCCTGCTATGTCAGGTTTCAGGGGGTTTGGTTGCATTATAATGGCTGGCCCACTAATTAGTGTGTTTAAAACATTTTATAGGAGTAGCTGATTTCTCACCCACCACCTCCCGCCCGCCACTCTTGATCATGAGGTGCTTTCAGGGGTCGGGGTTTGGAGGACTGAAACATCATGTGATCTTGGAACACCTCTTCCTTGTTGGTGATCCCTTATTAAGAAGCCCACCAGCCTGACACTGCTGAAGGCCTGGAGGTTGGAGTCACTCAGGTAGTTACCAGCCACCTTGCTCCTAGCGCTATAAGGTGGCCACATCTTATGAACAGATTAGGAGGCCTGCAGGCTCTCAAAATACCAAGAGGTGAAAAACAGGAGTGTTGAAGGAAGCATGCAGCCCCATAGCCCTGGGCTCAGCCCCAGCTCTAGCATATTCTCTACAGCTTTCACTTGATTGTTCGGAGCCCCCGATTCCAATGGGTCATGGTGAGCTTTGGACAGGAGGCTATGTGCAACGGCTTCAGGCATGTATTAGTTCATTCTCACATTGCTATAAATACCTGGAACTGGGTAACTGATAAAGAACAGAGGTTTCGTTGGCTCATGGTTCTGCATGAGCAGAACCTAAGCTGGACACTAAGTTTTGGCCTATGAAATTGACATGAAACCTGATGGGAAGCATGAAGCTAGCATCTGCTTGGCTTCTGGTGAGGCCTCAGGAAGCTTATAGTGGAGGGTGAAGAGAGAACAGGCATCTCATATGGCCAGAGCAGGAATAAGAGAGTTAGGGGGGAAGTACCACACACTTTTAAATGACCAGATCTCACATGAACTCACTATCACAAGGATGGCACCAAGAGGATGGTGCTAAACTATTCATGAGAAATCCACCCCCATGATTTAATCACTCCCCACCAGACCCCACCTCTAACATTGGAGGTTACAATTCGACATGAGATTTGGGGGGAAGCACAGATCCATATCAAGGCGCATGCACAAACACCATGTATCGAGTACTTATCTTGTGTTAGGCACTGTGCTAATCAGTTTTACATGGGATAGTTTATCGAAGACTCCCGTAACTCTGTGAGTGAGATGCTAATCCTACCTTCACGTGTTAGAAGAACCTGCATTTAGGACAGCTTAAATTGTCCTCACTTATACGATATATCCCTAGTCCACTAAGGTCATGTTCTTGTTTAATGAAAATATATGCCTTCAGGTAAGAATGCCCAAGTATTCTTGGGAATGTCTGTATCTTCCTCAGTGGCCACACAGCCATAAAAGGACTTCTTCTGCCCATGGAATTTAGGAAGAATTCATCTCTTAGGTATGTAAAATTGTATACTTGCTCTGGAAGTGAAGCAAGGGTCTCTTAGCTAACAATTAGCTTATTACATGGTAAGTACTTTACAGATATTATACATTGATTATCAAAACAAATCTACAAGACTGCCTGTTATTATCTTTATTTTACAGAAGAGGAGACTAGAGCACAGAAAGGTTAAGTGAAATGCCTGAAGTCACACAACTGATAAATGGTCAAATTGGGATTCAAGCCCAGGCAGCTCTGAGTCATTGCCATTACTCTGTCCTGGCAGGCACTCGACAGAAAGGGGGTTTGTGCTTCCTCCATCCCACCCAGCTTCTGAATGGTCCAGACCCCCGACTGCATTGCCATGAAAAGCCCTCAGAAAATGTGTGTGCACACATCAAGATTATAAGCCAGATCCAAAATGTATCAGGTCTCCTTTATGGGGAATAGTGAGAAACAAATGGAAATAGATTGTCTTCCTGCTTGGGACTGTTAACACAGCAGCCAACCTGAACTGAAAATATTTTATTTTATGAGAATTTTAATGAGAATATTTTCTTCTCATTATACTTTGCCAGAAGTTGCCTTCTAGAGGGATTTCTTTGGGCTTTTATCTTGAATTCTAATAAAGAATACCTTGACTACAAATTTGGCCTTGAGATGTCGTTTAATGAGGAGTCAAGATTTTAGTTTCTTGTAGAAAACTGGACACTAAGTTTTCTCCTATGAAATTGACATTCTTTGTGCCAACCTTTTAACACTCTCTAAGGGTACCTTCTAGTGGCTTAATAAAATCATCACTGTGATGATGTACTACATACTTATGGAAAGCAAGGTTATTTTATGAAGAGACATTATGCTTTATATAGGGAGTTAGATGGTACCAGTAATTTAAGATAACAAAGGTCCTCATTTTGTCCCATAACTGGCTTTTCTTGCTGATTCAGCTTTGGAACCTGTGTCTGTTAAACAAAGAAGGAAGGCAGAGAGCATTTTAACGTCACCTGGTGTCTAGGTGCTTCTGAAGTCAATGGGAGTGCTGTTTGCAGAGATGCTGTGGCACCATTATGGTGTTAATGGTACTATATTCTTTGGCCATTAGTGTGCACTGCTCAGATCTCTGCAAAATGCTAATAACCAGCTCTCTGGGATTCTCCAAGTAATGAGCCTGTGAAAATTCATGTCCAACCTCCAAATCAAGTTACTCCAGGACCCCTGTTGCAAATGTATTTCCCCTAATGCTCCCCTACCTCTCTTACATGTCAGGAGCTTCTCAGAAAAAGAATTGATTCTCAGGATAGAAGCAAAGATGGGTAGGGGCTTTGCTTTCTGGGAAGATCCTGCTTGGCTATGAAAACATCGTCTTGGGATGTGGCCACATCAGAGCTGGCGGTTGCAGCCAAGCTGGGGCCACTGATGAGTACCAAGTCTGGGAGAGGCAGCCAAGAGAATGTGGTTCAGTTATTGGAGGTCAAAGTTAGAAGGGGTGAGATAGCAACCCGTTTTCAGAGGTCTGGCCAACAGTAGGTTAGGAACTAGAGATGGACTGCTTGCAAGATGATTTCACAGTGGCAGGCTGCTCAAGGTGACCTTGAGATTTAGCATCCTACTGTCCATCCTTTTGTTAAGTCTCTTGCTCAGAGGTAGAAGCCAGCTTCTCTGCTGGTTCCTAATCAGGTCTATCAAAGGCCTTGCAATATGTCCCCACCTCCTGGGATAAAGCCTTGCTCATGGAAGCCTCTTAAAGAAACATCCCTGACAGCCCAGAAATGCCTGCAAGGTTTTACTCAGCTGGAGGATTGCAGGTCAGGTAAGAAACTGGGAGAGAAAATGGGCTCTTCTCTCTTCCTTTCAAGGTTGGAGCTAACCTCAAGACCAGCCAGCACCAAGAGGACAGGTAATGGTGGATAAATCAAGCCTGTCTGGAAGATAGCTTCCTTTTCCCCAAGCTTTTTCATCAAGAGTTTCCAGGGCCCTGAATTTTCAGGCTCAGGTCCATCTACCTCCTGAAATAATTCTGGCCAGGTTTGTTAGGAACCTTAGTCTGCTGGCAGACAGGCCTGGAGTTGGGGCTGCTGTCGTAGGCTGGTATTCTTAGGCTGTTCTTGGATTCCCTGGGCTTTGTCAAAATGGATTCCAGTGCCTGTAACTTTTCGTGTAGCGTTCTGTGTGATACCTTCCAGTTCAGTAAACTTCTCCTCAGCTACATTGAAACTGTTCTTTTACAGGTGCACGGTGTTTTTACCTTCAATGACTACAGTTCTTATTTCTATAATTTCTATCTGATTCTTTTTTAAACCTGTTTTTTTAAGTGTAATCTTTCCTAATGATTTTTATATCCTACTTTATATTTTTAAAACGCTTGTGTTGTAGTCTCTTCCAACTTGTTCACTCATCTTCAGGTTTTGTTTCACTCACAGTGTTTGAGTTATGTGTGTGTTTATGTGCGTAAGTGTGCATGCATGAGTTTCTGTCTGAGATATGGTAGGAACTCATCTTCAGGGGAGAGGGGCTTTCTTTGGAGTCCATATACGGTGGGCTGTGACATATCTGCCCTGCTTCTGTGCAGCACCTTCTGGACATGAAACATTCTCCAGTTAGACTATTTTTTCCTGAGTGAGGCATTCCCAATCCACATGAGTAGTATAATTTTGGAGTCCACTCCTGCACATGAAATGAAAAGTTGGATTTTAACTTTATTCACAGTAGGCATTTTTTTTCCTTCCTAGAGCTTTGGGCCACCTGGAAAGCTTCTTTAATGCCTAACAGACTATGGGTGAAGTTTTCTGGACCCCTTCTCATAGACCAGCAGCCCTTTAAGAGTTCTGGTGTTAGGCTGAGATCCCTCTCTAACTCCTCACCTTAAGTGGACTCCAGGCCATGTTTCTTCTCTGTGCATGAGAATTAAATGCCTAGCTTTTAGCCTCCTGGGATGCTGTAGCTACAAATTTTGATTTGAGTTCACTTTTTGCTTCTGGTATGTGGGAGTTTCCTTCCTTTCTTTTGATTTTAACTTGCAGTAAAACAACAACAAGCTGGTCATGGTGGCTCACACCTGCAACTGCAACCCTTTGGGAGGCCAAGGCAAGAGGATTGCTTGAGGCCAGGAGTTTGAGACCAATCTGGGCAGCATAGGGAGGCCCCATCTTATCTCTACCAAAATAAATAAATAAAAAACAACAAAAAAAAAACAATTCACTGGGTGTGGTGGTGTGCACCTGTAGTCCCAGCTAGTGGGGAGGCTGAGATGGGAGGATTGCTTGAGCCCAGGAGTTCAAGGCTGCAGTGAGCTGTGACTGTGCCACTGAAGTCCAGCCTGGGTGACCCAGTGAGACCTTATCTCAACAACAACAACCTTTACACAAAATTCTGTTTCATCCAACACTTCTCCATGTTTGGGGTAGTTGGAGTAGCTGAGCCAGCTCAATCCACCACGCTGCCAGAAGTCAAGCCCATGCACGCTGTAGCTTCCGGTGGTTGAATTTGACCTTCCGGGTACCCGGTCGTTGACCGGGGTTCTGCTCTGAGCCAGCTAGTAATCTGCAGTGACAGCATGCTGCCCACCGCCTTTGAGCAGCACGGCATCTGGGTCCTCCGAGGTCTGATCATACTCGTGACTCTGTCTGTGTCAACCAAATCATGAGGATTTTCCCTTCCTCTGCGTGGCCAGCCTTCTGCAGAACCGCCACTGAGGGAACAGGGAGGAAAGGGAGCGTCTTTATTTTCTCTTTAGGAAACTTGGTTGGAACAGGAATATTTCACCATTTAGAACCTCATAACTTTTGCGGGGCGGGGGGACCACAAATCCTTTTGGGGATCCGAAAAAAATGATGTATCCTGCCCTGAGCACAAAAGCACACCCACGGAAACTTCCACATGGACTTCAGGAAGTCACGAACCCCCAAATCCCATGTTAAGAACTTCAGTTTGGAGGCTATCAGTTTCCTTTGGGAACTGGAAATCTTAGTTTGCTACCTTTCTTAATCACCTTTAGTGGGCTGGGAGCAGTGGCTCACACCTATAATCCCAACACTTTGGGAGGCTGAGGTGGGAGGGTAGCTTAGGGCCAGGAGTTCAAGACCAGCCTGGGTGACATAGCAGGACATCTGTCTCCACACACAAAAAATTAAAAATTAGCCAGGTGTGGTGGTGCGTGCCTGTAGTCCCAGCTACTCAGGATGCTGAGGTGGGAGGATAGCTTGAGCTCCTGAGTTTGAGGCTGCAGTGAACTATGGTGGTGCTACTATACTCCAGCCTGGGCAACAGAGCAAGACCCTGTCTCTAAAAACGAAAGCAAAACAAAAAAACCACAAATCACCCCTAGTGAAAAACAGTGTTAAAGTGAGACTCTGACATACTAACAATCTTTCCATGGCTCACTCCTTTGCTGGCATCTTGAAATACAGCAATGGCACCGAGAAGAATGTAGATAATTAGTGACAATTTCCTAATCAATATTTTTCTTCCTCCAAGTGCTTTTTATTAAGTAATATAATATTGCTAGAGCATAATTTCCTCCTTTTCGACTCAAACTTATGTCATCTCTGGGGCAGAAGAAGCCTTATGAAACAATACAGAACTGAGGTGACCCGGCAGAAATAAAGCTGGATGCTGGATTCCATTTCCGGGTTTGGGATCTGGCTTTGCTACTAGTTTTCTAGCGACTTTGGGAAATACACAGTCTTCTCAGGCTTCTTTTTTCCTTATCTGTAAAGTGAGGAAGTCGGACTAGATTGGAGGCTGGCCGATCCAGCGTGCAGCCCGTTTTTGTAAATGAAGTTTTACTGGGACACAGCCGTGCTCATTTGTTGCTGCATTATCTATGGCTGCTTTCTGCTGCCATTGTCAGAGTTGAGGAGCTGTGACAGAGATCAATGTCCTGCAAAGCCTGAAATATTTACTATTGAGGCTGGGCGCAGTGGTTCACGCCTATAATCCCAGCACTTTGGGAGACCGAGGCAGGCGGATCACTTGAGGTCAGGAGTTTGAGACCAGCCTGGCCAACATGGCTAAACCCATCTCTACTAAAAATTCAAAAATTAACCAGGCATGGTGGCACATGCCTGTAGTCCCAGCTACTCGGGGAGGCTGAGGCAGAAGAATCGCTTTAGCTCAGGAGGCGGAGGTTGCAGTAAGCTGAGATCATGCCACTGCACTCCAGCCTGGGTGACAGAGCAAGACTCCGTCTCAAAAAGCAAACAAACAAAAAAGAAATATTTATTATTAGTCCTTTACAGAAAAGTTTGCCTACCCTTGGCCTAGATGAGCTCTCTGTCCCTTCTCACCTGTTGATGATCTGTGACTCTCACAGTCAGAGGGAATGTTACCCAACCCAATTTAAGGGCAGACATGGAATCGAAATACTGGTAGATGAGCCAAGATAAAATCCCTCTACTGTTTTGTTACGCAGCTCCCTCAGTAACTGCTGCTTAAGGAAGTGTATTAAAGAGTCAAGTGGAATTACTTAAAACAATCAGTCTTCCTTTGTGCTCAAACTTGCTTCATAATCCAGACAGTCACGGATTCAGAATGATTTTCTCTGCCTAGTGTATCTAAATCAGTGAGGTTTTTTGTAAAAATCACCCTGATAATATACATTAATAAACGTAATTAAGTTTAGGAAATAACCGACAGGAGAGCACATACAATCTTTTTTACCCAACTCAAATTCTGTTTTGAAATGAACTCCAGCATAAGCCAATCCGCAAAGCAAGCAAGTCCTTCTGATATGGACGGTGAGGGGAGTGTGCACCTGAGCATGAACTTTCTGGGCTGAACATTCCACGGACTGATATATTTTTATGATCCATGTTGCCTGAACCACGCTTTTCAAACATCGTGAGTTGAGAAGTCACTGCACCGCAAGGGCACAGCTACAATGGCCGTCGTCCCAAGGTCTAGGGTTTCTCAGAAAGTCAGCGTCCAACACTCTCATTAGATTGGAATGGGTCTTTTTTTTTTTTTCCCTCAATCGCCTTTCCTATTCCTCGTCACTTAATTCATCCAAGAAGGGGTTATTTGGAGCTAAGTAGCTAGCA
Source organism: Macaca nemestrina (assembly GCF_043159975.1). Classification (NCBI taxonomy): domain Eukaryota; kingdom Metazoa; phylum Chordata; class Mammalia; order Primates; family Cercopithecidae; genus Macaca; species Macaca nemestrina. The sequence goes on along the minus strand of NC_092133.1, from coordinate 112,855,210 downwards.
AGGTTTTTTCCTAAAATTAGCATATTTCAAAGAGCTAAGCCTCTACATTAAGCGCTGAGAAAATAAGCTAGAGACTGTCTTACAGATGCTCAAAATCTCAGGTCCAGAAGAACAGGAAAATCCTCCTACTATTGATATAAATTTACGCTTTCAATCTATCTCAACCATCACACTACGATTTCTCTTTTCTCGTCTAACAGCATCTCTGCCTACTGTCCCTTTAGTGCTTTGGTGCAGTGGAAATCATAAATTATAGCATCAGGCCTTTTCCTAACTGACCCTGAGAAGCGTTTTTCAAACAGCTTGGAAAAATCTCTCCCTTCTGCCATTGTGTTTTAATGGTAGGTAGCAAATGGAACAAACAGTCCCAAATGAATAACTGTCCCAAATGAGATGACAAGGAATGTAGTGTATGAATTCCTCTCCACTTCCTCAAAATCAAAGGGAGTTTGCATCCCAACCCAAAGCCACTGGGGTCCCCCGGGGTCAGAACTAGAGTTGAGGTTATAAACCCATGATTCCCGGAGGTGCCCACACTCCAGTGGGGCAGAGTGATCAGAACAGAAAGTCAAGTGGCTCCTGAGTAGCTTGGAGAGCGCTGGTACTTTCCTTGAGCCTTGGATATTAGATAAACTGGGCCCCAACTCCCAACTTTGGCAGCCTGGGAGATCTCTTGGTTAGCTTCACAGTTGTTGTTCCTGATTCATAACTTACCTTCTGCTCCTTCATGGCTGCCACAAGAGATTTGACCTCATCACATAATTTTTTGTTTTTTGAGACAGGGTTACCCAAACTGGAGTACAGATCATAGCTCACTGCAGCCTCAAACTCCTGGGTTCAGGAGATTTTCCCAGGTAGATGGCACTACCAGAACATGCCACCATGCCTGGCTGATTTTTGTTTTAAATTTTTTTGTAGAATGGGATCTCATCCATGTTACCCAGGCTGGTCTCCAGCTCCTGGCCTTGGGTGTTTCTCCAGCCTCAGCTTCCCAAGGTGCTGGGAGTATACAGGTGGGAGCCACTGCACCTGGCCAACATTTTTACTGTTTTTTGTTTGTTTGTTTTGTTCTGGAAGAGTCCACGCACTATTTTATTCATCTTTCACAGCATTTTCCTGCCTTGCTCCTGGAGCCTCTGCTGTAATTCCTTTCTCCAGAAATCACAACTTACAGCCTCTCTCTCTTCCAGAAGGACCCTTGCCCCTGACAACTTCTTACACTGATTCTTGTTTTTTCTCATGGGTCATGGCTCCATCTTCTGCTCTTTGCCCACTGTCTCATCTCACTCCTCATTCTAGCTAAAAATAATTCTTGATCTCTCTTGCCATGGTGGGGGTTGGGGAGCAAAAACAACTAGAGGAATTGTCTAGAACAAGAGCTATTGCCCACAGCTTGTTTTGTTTTTGTTTTTTTTGGTGGGGGGCAGGGAAAAAGCAAGTAGCTAAGATGTGGCTCAGAGAAAGTACTTGTGATCAGCATCACAGTCCATTGCTTCTCAGCCCTTGAATTTCTTTTCTTTTTCTAGTAAAGAAATGTTTGCATTGCCTTGTTTGGGACTGGAATATTGGTCTTGCTCAAAGCCCTACTATGACGTTCTTAGTTCCAGTGTTTATCTCAGAGCAAATCTCTGTTCTATATTTTGCTTCACTGTTTATGTTTTCTTATTCAACTTCCTGGTCTAAGCTCTGTAGAATTCACCTTTAGCCTAATCCAGTTGTAATACTTTCTAAATTAAGTGCTGGCAGTTCCTAAAATACAAACACCAAATTTACAAACGTCCCTTACACAAAGATGGCTGCCCCTTTTTACTTCTGGGTGGTGTCACCAGAACGGTTGGAAGGAATTCTTTCTTTTCTGTGAAGTTTTGGCAGCAAGAGGAAAATTTCTCACAGCCAACTTTTTGAGTGAGGACTAATTTCTCAGAGAAACCATTGCATATAGCGGTCTAGCTCCCAGACGAGCCCATCAGAAAACCCATTTAATTCACAATGTAGCTGAAAAAGCATGGCAAAAAATGCAGTGGATAAAGATATTTTTGCTTATGTGTAGGATTTGGTTTTCATTAGGGGTTAAATTTGCACAGCCACATTTATTACAATGTTTCTATGGGAAAATGTTTGCTCCAGCTTCCAAAAATTGATTTACAAATAAACTCTTGGAAGAAAAATCCAGTCTAAATTTAGAACTTCCTAGATTAGCTCTAGTTTTCAGCACATATTTTTCCTTTTGTTTGCACAAGTCATCTGGGGACGGCTTTACTGGGGTGTGTCTCTGCAGGTAAGCCGAAGCTGTGAGGCCGACACCTGTCTGGGGTAAGCCATCCAAGTGTACCACGTCGAGGAGAGGGCCTCTGTAGCTTGCAAAAGGAGGTTTGGTTTCAACTTGGACTGCATTTTCTGGATTACTATAAATGCTGTCATCACTCTGCCTGTGTAGGAAGAACATTAGCTCGATTTCATAAGCAAATTCTCCCTATAAAGGTATAAACCTTCTCAGTCAACCAGTGTATTGCGAATGTGAGTCTTCCTTAAACATTTCAAACTCAAACTCCAAATTGGTACATCCAGGAGTGATTCGCTACAGTAAGATGGAATTAATAAAAACTGGATTTACCAAGAAAAATTCCTACTGCAGCCAGGTTGACCCTATGAAGACGTGGGTTTAGAGCCTTTCTTCTGGTATGTTCCCCTAAAGAACAGAGCTGTTTCTTGTGTCTAACCTCAACTGAAAAGGCTTCCTTGTGTAGGTTGTTCTCAGACACAAACCTGGTTTCTGGGCCAGCTGCTCTAGGGGTACCTGCTCCCTGTGCCAAATCACCACAATACTCAAGGTATACCTTCCACGGGCACTGTAGCTCTTTTGTTCAGGAGTGTTGTAAGTGGCATTTTATTTAAGCAATAATGACTGCTAGAGAGGACATTTCCTAATACTTAATGGCCAACGGGAGGGATTGTGGGCCTGAGGCAATGCATATAATATGCTATTAAACTCTGAAATTTAAAAATGTAAAGAAAAAATAATTACCTTCTTATGCATGTTACCATGGATACTGAGTTTTGTTTATAGTTTTAGTCTTTTCCTAGAGGTTAAAGTCCAGTTTAGCAACCAATAGAAAATAAGCACTTCAGTCTCAATTTCCACTCCCTTTATAATGCTTGACATTACCTAGTTAGTGTATGTTTCTTTAAGAAGATACACATCACCCCTGAAATAGGATATGTAACATGTGATGCGGATTGCCATGATAAGTATTCATATTTTATTGAAGAGTTTGGCAATCAGTATTTAAAATCAGCTAACCTTGTAGATAATCACGTTCTGTTCCCCCCGAATGGTACTGACTTTCACACCATTCTTTCTCCCCCAAAGAATGATTCATTTTTCAGCCCTCAAATTGCATGCACATATTTTATGCATTAGTGCCAGAAACACTTTTTTTTCAGTTGAATCTATTATTACAGTGCATAACTCAGAGACTAACATTTTAGCATGAAGGAGGAAATGCCCAGAAAAGCACCTAATACTCCAGAATTTACACGGTAACTGTTTGTTCTATACTTTAAAAAATCTTCAAACACTTTTTCTTTCCTAACTCTTACAGAAAGGTAAGACTTAATCGAATCCATTTTATAACTCTGCAGAGGTGCTGGCCCAAGTTAATACAACTCACTCCTAACTGTTGATTCTAGGCACAAAAGAACTCTTAGGAACATCTAGAAACTTAATTACATCTGTAACTTCACACTTCATCTCATAAATATTTTTTCCTACCATTAGATTGATCTGCTTTTATTTTTATTTTATCATAATAAGCATATACTATAACATCCCTTTATCGAATACGTAATACAGAAACACCATCCCTTCCTTCCTTCATTCATTCATTTATTACCTATTAAGTATTTTTTTGGCCAGGTGCGGTGGCTCACACTTGTAATCCCAGCACTTTGGGAGGCCAAGGTGGGCAGATCACTTGAGGTCAGGAGTTCGAGACCAGCCTGGCCAACATAGTAAAACCCCGTCTGTACTAAAAATATAAAAATTAACCAGGAATGGTGGTGGGCACCTGTAATCCCATCTACTGGGGAGGCAGTCGGGTGAATTGCTTGAACCCGGGAGGCAGAGGTTGCAGTGAACTGAGGTGGCGTCATTGCACTCCAGCCTGGGTGACAGACTCCATCTCAGGGGAAAAAAGAAAGTATTTTTAAAGTGTACTGAGCTTTGCTGTGACTCAGGTCCTAGCAGCACACAGCAAATATGGAAGCCCAGCTCCCCATCCTTGAAGAAGTCTATCTGCCAAGAAGTCAGTATGAAACATCAACCACAATACTTTCTTGGAGGTGCTACCCTGAAGGTGTCACAAGACACATTGGGAGCACAAAGTGACAACCTGTCTCCTAGGAATTCAGGAAGGCATCTCAGCGGAGGTCACATTTACTTTGGATGTGAACTGTAATGCACTATTCACAGTTATAAAGTTGTTATTATTATTTTGCTTCCTTAACTATTCTATTGAAATGCAAAGATGGAAACATTCCTAAAGAAACTACAACTCAGTTGGGAGTCAAATACAAAAACCCAACAGTGGTGGTAACAGTGGTGATAAAGCCCATTTAATACATCTCCCATCCAGATCCCCCTTCTCCAAACTTTTATATCTATAAACAGTGCTAAATTTACGTAAAGAAGTGTGTCTGTGACATGTCACGTTGACATAGTGACAATGGGGACACTAAGAGTCCCTGCGAAAAGGAAGTAGTCACCTTCCACTGTGTTGATTTCCACATTGACGTGCAGTGCTGTGCACACTACATTTCCTGGCTTTATAAAAGTACATGAGGAGAATCCGGATACCTTTCTTGGTATTATTTTTATCTATAGACATCCAAATCATGCTCAATGCCAGTGTGATTTATCTGAGTCCACAGAATTACACTGCACAAGCTAAAAGCCTAAGTTCTGAGTAGGAGGGAAATAAAGGGATCAGAAGAGAATTCACTAGGAAAGGCTGCCTAGACCCCATGGGTCTGAGCAAGACCTTTTGGGCTGTAATGAACATATATTCACAGAGATAGGCTAGCATGGACAAAAGCAGCCACACAGTACCCAGCAAGTCCTTGGGGGTTAGAGAAAGCAGATTAGCGTCCCTGGAACAGAAGGTCTGGCTTGCTGGGAAGTAAGGAGAACTTAGATTAAAAAGATAAGGGCAGGAGGAGAGCAGATGGCAAATAGCCCACAGTTAGCGGAGGAGTGTGGCGGGATTGGTGAATTACTACTACACAAGGCGTCACCTCTGCATTCCTGCCCCAGGTGTGCCTCAGCCCATAGCACTTACTAAGTTGTACTGAAGTGATCTGGTTAACCATCAATCCCTCCACTCTCCCCGCATCCTCAACTCTGATCTTCTGCAAGAATGGAGGTACTGCATCCTAGTACCTACTCAGAGCCTGGTGCTGTGCCCGTCAGTGAGTGCTGGTTGAGCCTGAGGCAGCATTCACTGATTCAGCCAATGGTAATGGAGCGTCAGCCCTGTAACAGCACTGTCCAAGCAGCTAAGGAAACAGTGGTGAAAAAGATCAAGTCCCAGTTGTATGGAGCTTATACCAGGTAGGCACTAGGGTGCCATTCTAGATTCTTACGCAGTATGCCTGAAGGAACTGAGGAAGGTTCCTTTGATCTGAGTATAGGGAGCAGCCTGAAATTCCAGTCAGACACGCTAGCCTGCAGCTGCCACCTTACTCCAGTGTGAACATATGAGGAGCCGGATCGGGCCTGACAAGAGGGAGAAGCCCAAGGCACAGACCATCAGATGGCTAATCAGAGCTGAAAATGACAAGCTTGCCAAGACTGGGAAAGATTACTTTTAAAAATTTAAATAGTAAGCTTTTCAATGGAAAAGTCCAGGAGAAAGTATAAATGTTTTTGCAGGGAAGAGGAAAAGTGCTACTGCAAGTACTTTGACATCAAAAGGCATATTGAGGAGGCAAACACAAGGACTGGTTGCAATAAGTTTCATAAACCAACTCCCTTGTCATGGGCTAAATCAATTGTGAAGGCTGTCTCAGTGGGAAGGATGACCTAGCCTGACTGAGAAAGCACACGGGCCCAGAAGACGTTAGTTCTTACTCAGGCTCTGACGGAACCTGGACTCAATCACCCAGCCTCACTGCTTGGTTCCCCATGCCTCTGCAGGTTATGTCCACGCACATGCCCCTGGCCTCTGCAGCCTTCCAGCATCACAGCAGGAGCATGACCCCTACCTTTAAGAGCTGGGGGGAATCAGAGAATGTTCTTCCAGTCCTTTTAACCAGAGGCTACTTGAGCTGACAGTATTATCTAAATCACAAAGGACAGAGTTTGGGAATGGGAGGAAAGTGGGGAGGAAAAGGGAGAGAAGCAACCAACCCTACTTGAGGTGTGGCCTGCCTGGGACCATGTGCAATGCCATGTGCAATTCATAGAATGAATAAGCCACATGCCTCTTCCAGTAAAAGATCTGGGAAGTTTGATCCAAAGAGGAAATTCATGTGTCTCAGAAGGCTTATAGGAAAATGGGGGGAAGTTCTCTTCACCCAAGTCAAGAAAACAGATATGCATGCCCAACTTCCATTGCATCACTTGTCAGGAGAATTTGTGCAAAGCTGTGGAAGAGGCTTCCTGAAGTATTTTCTCAAATCAGTAACTTTTGGTCATAAAAGAACTCAGAGGAACCACTTTGTTATTTTCTCAAAGGCCCCCAAGATGGAACTTTCTCATTGATGAGTCAAGACCGGAACTCAAAGTGGCAAGGAAGTAAACTCATATTACTGATTTATCCAGATACCCTGATGTAAGTTGACACGTGAGCACGCACATGGCAGCTGGGGGCATACTGATTCCCTTTTCCGATCTTCCCCGAGCTCCACAAAATCTCCAGAGGTTTTAAGGAGCTTCTATTAGGTGAATAGGAAGTTATAATTGAAGAAAAGATTCATAGAGTTTGATTTAAAAAAAAGAATCATGGTTTTAAGTTTCTGTAGTTACCCACAGAATGCTAACCTCAGCATATATCTGAATTATTAAACATATGCTATATCAGTAAGGTTTGGTTTCAAGAACTGATTGGGCTGAAAAACAAGCCATGCATGCAAAGAAGGTACAAAACCTTAGGATCCTAGAAATGAATATATGAATCCACAAATTCTCATAAAGTTTCTGACCATGTGTCAAAACTCTAAGGAATGTTTGCATCTACTTAGCTCTGTGAAAGTGCATTATCTTTCAGGAAATGGCTGAAATCCAAACTGAGAATTGAAATCAGGGTTGAAAATCTGGCATCTAAAGTTAGATGTGCTCAGACTGAATGCATCCAGGAGTTCTCAGAAAGAGTTCACCTTGCTATGTATATGTATATTTGATCAGCATCAATTGACAACTAGCAAGAGGCTTACAATTGTATAGTTTGGTGTTACTGAAATTGGCTATTTTTAGAATAAAAGTTTTTTCTTGACCTTATCAGCCTATGCATGCAAATCATTTCATATGATGATAACCCAAATTTCACTGGTTTTTGCAGGTAAGGGTCCCAGGGAAACAGTTTATTAAGGAGTGCTCTGGGGATCAATACCTGTGAAGGGAGAAGGACAAGTAGGAGGAGACAGAGGGGCCAGTTAAGATGCGATGCAGTTTTCAGCAAAAACATCAGCCAGTCCACTTGAAGCTCTGGATCTGGGATTTAGAATTGTCTCAAGGTAGAGCAAGAAGGTCAGGTCTTTCCACTGTCATATTGATCATTCGGTACAAGTCATTCCTGGCAGGAGGTGTGATCTTCAGATCATGCAGGCTGTATTCTCTAGGTGGGGCAAGCCCCACAGGCTAGCAGCTGAGGGCTATCTTCCGACAGCATTCCCAGCATCTTGGAAATAAGACTTTCATTTCTCAACAAGAATCTTCCTGAGTAGGAATCATGACAATGCATCAAAGCATCCACAACAGTCCACCCCTTGCGGCGCTTGTATCCTCTTATAGACTCTGGGAAAGTTTCCTTCAAGATACTAGTGAGCCTCTGTTCCTAGTAGGAACTTATAAGAGGAAGAGTAGTGGGACAAATTATAGATCCTGATGCTAGAGCTGACTTAAGGGTGATACTAACACTTATCTTCTCTCTCCTCTGTTATCCATTGAAGATTTCCATCACTCTCAACAGGCACCTCTTCTGATGTCTGTGGCTTTCCTGATGTTAAGACCAGTTGCTCATCCCTGAGGGGTCTGAACTTCCTGGTCATTATGCCCTTCACAGGCTACAGTCTATTTTCTTTAAAAATCAGAGAAGAAAGTACTGAGAGGCGCCTAAGTAAATCACTGAGGTCATTTGTGTATTCTTCCCTTCTTTGTATGTTACAGTAGAGTTCCCTCTTCCCGATGACTTTGATGATCAGGTTCAATTATCCCTTCCAAGATGGCGATTCCTCTTTCTTGCCTGTGGTCCCCTTGGTGCAAGCAGTGCCTATGGATCAGCCACAGCTATGATTCAATGGGCTGTTGCTGTGTCACCTGTCAGAAGCATTCTCCCTTAAAAAATGAGCACCTCAAAACCCACAGAGCTCAGCGTTTGGAGGATTCTCCAAGTAGGTCACTGGGAGTGATGGCTGGCAGAGACACTCCTGTTTCCACTCCTTGGTTCCTGGACTCATGTATTTTACCCATGTGAACACAGTGCCATATAAAGGTCTTTGATTTAAGATGTATTCTGCCTCCTGGAGAATGGTGCTCCATCCTGACAAGGCATCACTTTTGAGCTGGCATATTGGCTAAGTCCTAACAGGTCTGTCTATACCATTGCTTTATGGGGCTGGAAGCCCCTGGGTGTTGTAGCATGTGCTAGAACCAGTGGAGTCCATGGGCGTGCGCCCATCCTAACAACTCCTTTGCTGAAAAGTGGACTCCTTGCCCTGATGTGGTATTATACAGACTCCATGAAAGTGGATTTAACACCATGGAATCCCTTGAATAGTAGTGCTGGTCAAAATGCTAAGGGCAGGAAATGTGAACCCATGCCCAGGATATGGATATGTGCCCATTCAGGCTAAGATGAATTGCTGCTTCTTCCAGGGTGGAAGGTATCCAGTGTAGTGAATTTGCCAGAGTGTCCGGTTGGTCTCCAGAGGGATAGGCTCTACTGGGACCCCAGTATCACTCTCTGCTGCTAGAATGTTAGACATTTGGCAGTAGCAGTGGCTGGAAAAGCTTTGGTAAGTGGGAGCCAACACTGGAGGGCCCATGCATAGCTTCCATACCTGCCGCCATGGCTATTCTATTCATGCACTGTCATGCCAGCACTGGAGTGGATGATGACAGAGACTGCTATCAACTGGTTAGTCATTTTGTCTACCTGTATGTTTAGTGCCTCTCTCGTGGGTGTTAACATGTGATACAAAGACCTTCAACACTCCTGTAGTCCGTGCATGTGTCTCTACTCCAGACCTCCTTGTGACCAATCTGCCAATCTATCTCCTTCTAGGCCCCTGCCCATTTGGTCAAGCCATTTGGTATGGCCCATAAGTCTGCATATATCACAACCCCAGGCCACTTCTCTTTCAAAACAAGGGGTATGACCAGGGACACCACCATCCACTGTCTTTTTAGACCACCCTTGAATGGGGCTGTAGTGCAGTTTCCATTCATTTTCAGCTTGCACAGATGTACAGAGCTGGCCCATCCATGAAGGAAGCTTGAGCTCCTTCCTCTTGAATCAGCTAATCATAAGGGTCTTACATATGGCCATGGGCGTGAGCTGAGAGGGAAGTGCTGGTATAGTAATAGTGGATGGCTATCGTGCAGCTCGACTGTGCCCTCTGGTCCTGCTTAGGTTTAATCCCAGATGTACCAGTTCAGTCTTACAATGGATTGTTCCAGGGCCTGTCCAATGACATGACATAGTGGTTCTGACAGAACCCAGCTCTTGATGGGCTGCTTTGGCCTCATGGTAACTTTGTGTCTCATGGTCAGATACTGGGTCTCTACAAGGTCCCCATAGCATGCCAGAACTGTTGTTCAAAGTTGTATAATTCTCTGCTGTGGATGGCATAATCTTGTTCCAGGCTCGTTAGTGATTAAATAAATTCAATAAATCATCTCCAAATGAAGACAGTTAAGTTTTTACACTTTTATTTTTCAAAATCACAATTTTCTCATCATTTTTTAAAAGTCACATCAATATAGTAAGAGTATTCAGCGTGACTTTGGGACTTTTAGACATGATTTTTTAAAAAAGTCTCCTCACACCAATCTTTGCTTATTTATACCCCTCAAATCTACAAATAGAGCAGGATGAAATTAACAAATAAAAAAACTTAGGAGGAAGTTAAAAATATGGCTTGGAAAAATAACACAGGGCCAAGTTAAAGTTAGCAGACAAAAGCACAGGGCCAGAGTTCCCAACCAGTTGCTAGATCTGCACTGCAAACTCCATTCTGGGTCCCGCTGTGACTGTTGCCAAGTCACCATGACTCAGCACTCTCCCTGAGACCCACCACATCCAATGCAAGGAGACAGGTTATCCCATCACCCATTTCATGCACACAGTAGGATGCAGATGCACATGGTGAAAAGAGGGCTGAGCTTTCTGCATTTGGAAAACTGCCTGAGATGGTGGGGGTGTGTAAAGATAGCCTAGACAGTGTAACTCCATTTGGTTAAAAAAAAAAAAAAAATGGCAGCTGGACTCAGTGGCTCATGCCTGTAATCCCAGCACTTTGGGAGGCCGAGGCGGGCGGATCACGAGGTCAGGAGTTTGAGACCAGCCTGACCAACATGGTGAAACCCTGTCTCTATTAAAAATACAAAAATTAGCCAGGCATGGTGGCGTGCGCCTGTAATCCCAGCTACTCACAAGGCTGAGGCAGGACAATCACTTGAACCTGGGAGGCAGAGATTGCAGTGAGTCAAGATCACACCACTGCACTCCAGCCTGGGCAACATAGTGAGATTCCATCTCAAAAAACAAAAACAAAAACAAAAATGACTTGAACTGAGTCTGGGTCCTCCAGACAGCAGATCCTGAGACAAAGGCTTGAGTGCAAATACTTATTGGGATGTGTGATCCAGCGAGTAGGAGTAAGAGACAAGACGGATGAAGGACAGAGGATGGAAACCAATACAAGGATGAGTTATTAAGTTGGCCACAGCTCCTGGCGAATGGTTCCTGGCTCTTCCTGGGCTGCCTGAGGAGTTGCATGAAAGATGTTTCAGGGCTGTCCATCTGGGGGAAGAAAGGAAAACATTAATCCATTAGCACTTAGGCTCCATTGCTCACTCCTAGGTTGGGCAAAATGCATGGGCCCCCTATGGCTCAGAGAAGCTCCAGGGCAGACTCTGGAAGCTCCAGCAGAGGTGTGAGGCAAAGGCATGAGGCAAGGACCCAGCAGGAAGCTGTTCAGAACCTGCATCAGTAGCTGGAACGAGGGACAAGGAACACCCAAAGGCACTGAAGTCATACCCAAGAGGTGCCTGATGCACAGTCCAGATTTAAAATTGGTTATTGCTTGAAAACCATCTTCTTAGAATATGTTCATCTTTAGCAAATTGCTGGTCCCTAAGTAACGACCCCTGTAAGAGTTAAGTAATGTCAGCAGGACACTTGTTTCAAGCACCATTCCATCCATGAACAGAGCCAGCATTTGCAAAATATGTTCTTTGCTTCCTCTGTCAAAATACGAAGCTTTCATGAATGCTCCAGAGATTATATCTGAAAACAGATTTACTCCAGACATCTAGTCTAGCACATGCAGCCCTAGTTAATATCCTATAGATAAAATAAAGAGTTGAAAGAATAAAACTGTTCATTTTATACACATGGGTAAGAAAGCATATCTTCACTCATTTCCAGAGCATCTTTGACTTTCCAGAAGCAACTTTCTTTTAGACTGGGTGGTTCAAATACAGTTTGAAAATAATGTGAATTTGCTCTCATATATGGCCCCTGAAAATTTTTCTTCTCTGAAAATACAGTATTGATTCTTTTATGGCCAAATTAAGCTACAACAAATAAGGTATGGTTCTATTTTCTTTTTCATTGCAAACAGTCTCTATTGTTTAAAATAATATGATCCTCTGGAGGCCAAGGCAGGAGGATTGCTTGAGGCCAAGAGTTTAAACCCAGCCTGGGCAGCATAGCAAGACCCCCGTCTCTACAAAATATTAAAAAATTAGCCAAGTGTGGGGGTGTACACCTGTAGTCCCAGCTAATAAGGAGGCTGAGGAAGGAGAATCACTTGAGCCCAAGAGTTCAAGGCTGCACTGAGCTATGATTGCACCACTGCACTCCAGCCTGGGCAACAGAGCGAAACCCTGTCTCCAAAAAAAAAAAAAAAAAAAAAAAAAAAAAAAAAAAAAAAATTGCTTTTCTGGCTCATAAACCTGTTGCTGAGAAACTTGCCACTGGCTACTAAGCCAATCCTTGGAAAACTGATTGTAAACAAAGTATTCTGGATCTTGCTACACAGCTGCTCAACTCTTCTATTTGAGAATGAAGTGTAATGAAATTACAACTTAAACTTATTGAGAGGAAGAGCTCAGTAATGCTGTTGAAGACTTGGAATCATTCTAGCTGGAAAAGCAACACATGGCCAAGGCGCAGAAGGCTTCACTCAAGCTCAAAGGCAGCAAGCAGAGAGAACCTAGTCCCTCAGACTATTGGCCACTGTGATTCCTCTCCATTAATACACCAGGCTTAATTAGTTAAATTAACCTATTAGAGGTCAGATATTTAATTTTTAATTAACCAATTATTAGCAATTTAAATAAAATTTATATCTACCATGAGAATTCTACATGCCTAGAAGAGCTTTTAAAGTCTTAACAAGCCTGTAAATTAGAAATTATTATCTCTATGTACAAATAAAGTACCTGGGCACAGAGATGCTAAGGAAGTCCTCCAAAGTCATATAGCTAAGAAGTGCCACAGCTGGATTTAAACTCAGGTGACACTATAGAGTACCCCAATGCCTCCTTAATCTACATCTTCAATGCTTTTTTTTTTTTTTTTTTTTTTTTTTTGAGATGGAATCTGGCTCTGTTGCCCAGGCTGGAGTGCAATGGTAAAATCTTGGCTCACTGCAACCTCTACATCCCAGATTAAAGCGATTCTCCTTCCTCAGCCTCCCGAGTAGCTGGGACTATAGACTCATGCCACCATGTCCAGCTAATTTATGTATTTTTAGTAGAGATGGGGTTTCACCATGTTGGCCAGGCTGGTCTCGAACTCCTGACCTCAGCTGATCTGTCCACCTCAGCCTCCCTCAATGCTCTGTTTGTCAAAAACAACAATTTGTCACATGGCATGACAAAGAAATCAAGGGGAAGGAGTTGGCCTTCATTATGGCAAATTAATCTTGTGCAGATCCCTTGATCCCAGCTCCTTCCATCTCTCAGAGCCTAGGAGGAGTTGGGGGGAAACGGTGCCACAAAGTTAACATTGAGCTTCATCGATATCCCCCAGCTGCAAATGTTACTAGATGCTTCTTCAACAAACTATCTGCCTGAGGACAGTGCACATGAGCGCATCACAGGCTCTGTGAAATCTTGTGGTAAAGAAACCTGTTTGCCTGAGGATCCCTTTTTGAGAAGCATCTACTTGACACTCATTTGGAAGAAGGCAGTTTCAAAATCATCGAGGTGCAGAATATCACAAAATAATAAATTTGAAATCACAGCCCCTTGGTACCAGGCAATTCCCACTGGTACTCAGAGTGCAGCCGTCACAGCTTGTCCTGGCATCCCAAACAGAAAATGTATGTATGGGTTTCTCATTAACTTAAGAGGAGTCAGACTATTCATTGGCTCAACAAGTATTTATGGGGCATGAGCGGCCAGGCACAGTGCTGGGTGTGGCGCTTCCATCCATGAACAGAATGGCCAATTTCTGCCTCACAAAACTTACAGTCCAGTGGGGAGGGTGAGCTTTGCCCAGTTGTACATGTGATGAGTATTACAAAAGAGAAGACGAAAGAGCTACAGGATCCTGTAACTGGAGGAACTGATCCTGCCCAGGCACCAGGGAAGTGACATTTCATCTGAGGCCTGAGGAATGAGCGGGAGGGAAATGGGTTGGGGTGGGTTATGCGGAGAGACCTATGTGGGCAAAGGGCCTTTCTCCTGGTAACTTTCTACTCACCCTTCCAGCTTCCACCTGGACATCCTGCCTCCCCAGGAGCTGGGCTGAGGGCCGCCCTACTGCTATCCATGGCACTTGTCACCCAGAGCCCTGGTGAGCTGTTTGCTTGTATGCAGCACCCCTCACCACATGATGAGCATCTCAAGAGCTAGGAGTCTTTCTTGTATCCCTGGTCGATCGCCTGATCTTCAGCACACATAGGGCACCCATCAAAATGTTAGTGAAAGTAAAGGAGGAAGGGAGGGAGGGAGGAAAAGAGGGAACCAAGTAATTAGGGAATCTCTAGCTACAGGCACAGGTTGATTCTCTGCAATGTCTCCTTTTCTGTCATACAGAAAAAGAGCACAGTTAGAGTTCACAGGGACCGCGCCCCCGCCACACATTAATTTATTCTCCAAACATTTGTGGAAGATGCTAGAGACACAGATGCAGTGTGTTTACAAGGAGCTTATGATCTAGCGGTGGAAGCGCAACAGAAGTGCAATTCTTTCATCCTTTTGCCCACATAAAGCAGCCAAGGCACGATTAATTTTGATGTCAACTACCCAGGCAGGACTTTGCCCAGCCCAGGGACCCGCACGAGGCCAAGGGCATTGATGAATCCCCCTCTCCACTGTAGTGCAGCTTCCTGTTTATTCTCGCAGTGCCTTTAATGTTTCGCTGTTAAAAGCAGTTGACTAAGACTCTGAAACAATCAGCAGAGGTTCGCAGGTGAATGGCAATATACCCTTCTGCCCACTCCCTTGATCTTCCCCTCAAGGGGCGGGGGCAGTCTGAAATCCATCTGCCCCGAGGAGAAGGGCCTCCCGGGCCAGCGCAACTTGCTCCTCTGCAGACCCCGCTGTATTTGTGCGTCCCAGGCGTGGTAGGCCCGGCGCCCACTCCGCCCTCCCGCCCCTCCCCCGCGCCACGTCACCGGGTCACGTGGGTGACCAGGCTCCGCACCCCAACCCCCCTCCCTACTCCCGCCAGACTCAGCTGCTCTCTCCGGGAGCTGGGGAGCCGGGGGCGGGCAGCCGCGTCTGCCCTGCCCCTCCTCGCCCCTTCCCCCGCAGCCTGAGGAGGGCGTTAAGCAAGGGGCTTCGGAGAAATTAGAACCAGTGTTCTAAATTAAGGGGAGCAGATGTCCCTGTTTTGCTTGCGAGGCCTGGGTGGCCTGCTGTTCAGACAGAAATGGTTGAGGCGCTGACCTTCCGGGGCTGCTGTCAATCTCCGCGTGCAGATGGCCAGCCCGGAGCCTTGCCGCTCCCCTGCGTTGGAAATGCGGCAGCCGGGGATGCCGGCAGCTTGAGAGAAAAGTCTGCGTGGAGGAGGGTTGGGGGTGGTGAGGGGAGGCCCGGGGAGACAGAGGGCAGGAGAAAAAGGCCGGCCCCGCTCACAATGGAGCCCCTGTGGCGGCCCCTCCGAGGACAATGCGGTCCCCCGGGACCCGCGGTGGGTTGCGCCAGGCCGGTCCGCGCTCCAGCTGCCTCTTCAGAACAAGGCAGTGCAAATGTGCCCTCTTGATTCTAAATCCTCTTAGGCGCTGTCCATGTGAACAAGGAAAGGGGTGGCCCTAGGATCCTTTACAATTGGGAGGCCTGAGGAGGCCTGGGAGCCCTGGAGCTCCAGAAAATGTCTGCACCACGCATGCAAATAGGTCATTCGCTTGGAGAGAGGCATCTGGCGGCATCGGCAGAAAGGCTCTCTGCCCAGTAGACGGTGAACAAAACCCACAAAACCAGCCAGCCAACAGCGTGCAGTAAACGCTCCTCTCTGGCCCTTCAGTGCCACCGGAGTCCTGAAAAATTTTCAGGGTGTTTCCCCTGGGAGACAGCCCATGAAATGTTCAGAAAAGCCAGCTGAGCTGTGCAGTCATTAGTCACCCAGGTATTTACACTGTTTTTCCTATTTCCTTTCTCTTTTGGCCTCTGTGGTCAGCGGTATAAAATTCCTAGGAACTCCCACCTAAACACCAGCTTCCTGTTTATTCTCACAGTGGCTTTAATGTTTCACTGTTAAAAGCAGTTGACCAAGACTCTGAAACAATCAGTAGAGGTTCGCAGGTGAATGGCAAAACATTTTTTAATTAAAAAGTATATCTATCGGTCAGGTCAAAGGTCCAGGTTCATTTTTACTGCTTATGTCAGAATCACAGAGGGGAAAAGGTAAAATTAAAATGTAACTTAATGCCTAAGATCTTGGTTTAGTTTCATTTGGCCCCTGTGTCTACATGAACCTATAAAATACGATACACTAAAGTATGAATGTTTTCATTTCTAGCAGTGGAAGACCTTTCTTTTTCTTTCTTTTTTTTTTTTTTTCCCAATGTGGCATGACATTCTTTTGTTAGAGAAGGTTAAAGTTCATGCATTAGCACAATCTGTGTGCTCCTGCGTGTGCCTTACACCTCGCTATGCCTGTTCTGCCTTAAGTTCCTGCGGTAAAACCTTGCATTTACAGAGCCATCTGAATTGCAGCCTCTCTGGCCTGGAAAAGAACCCTTGAAGTCACCTCATTCAACCCTTTTCCAATACAGAATTCCTTGTATGGTCCCTAGGGAGTGCATAACGATTCTCTGATGGGATCCCTTAGTGATGGGACCCTTTCTACCTTAGATTTTTTAAATTTATTTTTTTAAAGTAATCAATTTATTTTTTAGAGACAAAGATCCACTCCGTCGCCCAGGCTGGAGTGCAGTAGTACCATCATAGCTCACTGCAGTCTCTAACTCCTGGGCTCAAGTGGATCCTCCCATCTCAGCTTCCTGAGTAGCTGGGACTACTCATGTGCCACCATACCTGGCTAATTTTTTAAAATTTTTTACAGAGATGGGTTCTTGCTATGTTGCCCAGGCTGTTGTTTGTTGTTGTTGTTGTTGTTGTTGTTTTGTTTTGTTTTGAGATGGAGTCTCGCTCTGTCAACCAGGCTGGAGTGCAGTGGCGAGATCTTGGCTCACTGAAAGCACCACCTCCCAGGTTCAAGCTATTCTCCTGCCTCAGCTTTCCAAGTAGCTGGGACTGCAGGCGTGCGCCACCACGCCTGAGTTATTTTTGTATTTTTAGTAGAGACGGGGTTTCACCACCTTGGCCAAGCTGGTCTCGAATTGATCCACCTGCTTAGGCCTCCCAAAGTGCTGAGATTACAGGCGTGAGCCACTGTGCCCAGCTTCAGGCTAGTTTTGAACTCCTGGCCTCCAGTGATTCTCCTGCCTCTGCCTCCCAAAGTGCTGGAATTACAGGTGGGAGCCACCGTGCCTGGGTAACAATCTTATTTTTCATAAATGTTTTCTATCTACAAAACCAAAATAAGTCTCCACTTTTGAAGTCATGCAGAATAAATCTAATTTCTTTTACACATGATATTACCCTACAAATATTTTGGAGATAGCTCTGCTGTCCCCACACAGTCTTCTCCCTGCTAAACATCCTCAGATCCTGCAGCAGTTTCTCTCATGGGTATGACTCTGTCGCATCACCCTGAGTTATCTAGCGATGCTCTAGTTAGTGTAAATCCTTTTGAAACTAAAGACAGAAATTCAACTCATGCCGAAACTCAGCTTCTCAGGTAGCACGAGGGAACATGGGTTTAAAACCAAAAGAAAGATCGATCGGACCATGTTCGAGTTACTCAGACAAAACTACATTTCAGTTTCTCATTTTAGTCCTTTTCTCCTCTAGGTCAGTTATGCCACACTCAGTTATGAAGCCTAGGAAAGAAGAAAAAAGCCCTACTGTGTGCTAGTTCATGTGCTTGCATTTTATCCTCACAGAGAACCTCTGAGTGGGTACTATGGTGTTTCCCCTTTTATAACCTCAAAGGTTAATTCATCCACCCAAGGTCACACAGCTAATAGGTAGGAGAGTTCATACGTCTGACCTGCGACTTACTCTTTACATTATGCAAAACTGCTGCTGCAGATGTTTCCAGCTAAAACTTATATCCCAAATTTGTTTTTCAGCATATTCTATGGCATACAGTTTTTATTCAAGGCCAGCTTGTAGATATCATATTTATACAGTGACAAGAACTTTTGAAATACAAGTTAAGAACTTTAAGGAGAAAAAAAAGTTCTTTTTGGAAGCAAATGAAACAGAAATTCCAAGTTAAAGCCAAAAGTCATCCTGAACATGCTTTTAATCCAATGGCATTACTTAACAGCAAAGTGTTATATTACCCTTGAATTTCCTGCCTAAGCTAAGGGTAGGCCAGGCCCTTGATGCTGTTTAAATTGTTCCATGTAACCCAGCTATATCACAAGCAATGCCATCACTCTTTACTTGTGCCTGATCTCCAACTTGTCAGTTAGTCAAGAAGGAGGAAAGAATCTGTTTCCCTTGCACACACTGTAATTTTTTTTTCCAGTGTTGCTAAGCCTGCCAGAACAAAAGTAAAACCACAAAACAAGATTTAGATCAGTGTCTTGATCAGCCCACTGCTATTTTACAGTTTTAGGAGGGTTGGACATCAAACACTTGAAACTGTCATCTACACATTCCTTCTCAGAATAAAGAAGCATTGGCCTGTACCCCTGCTAAATTATTCTCTACCCCCAAATGTTGGAAACTTTCTCTCCAGGAAAATGCTCTACAGAAGGCACGTTGAATTAATGGAGTTAGTTCTGAGAAAGGTTCTTACTGTCTAAGATGAACTGTCATATGCTGACTTCCGGCCAGGTGGACTCAACGCCTTAGCAGGAATGTTGCTTAGACATTTAGCTTTTTCTAATTTGTTTGCTATTATAAACAGTGCTTGAAAAACCTAAAGTACCCCCCGCCCCTGCTAAAATTACTATCACGTAGATCTGTTTATCTTCTTTATAATTGCTTATCCCAACTGAATGTTTCATTGCTTGCATACTTGTTTATGTTCTACTTTCTTTCTCGGGATCATGACTTGGGCATGACACTAGTTACCTCTTCTATCTTGTTTATTACCACATAGTAAGGACTCAGGAAATATTTTTGAATGAATGAGTATATCTTCCATACACATGTGTTTTACTGTTGTACAATTATCTTCTTAAGATAAATCTGTTGAATAGTCAAATTCATAGACACGGAAAGTAGGATGGTGGTTGACAGGGGCTAGAGTGGTGGGAGGAATGAGAAATTAGTGTTCGATTATTTGCTTTTATTTTATTACTATTATTACTTTTGAGAGAGGGTCTCACTCTGTTGTCCAACCTGGAATACAATGGCGTGATCATGGTTCACTGCAACCTGGAACTCCTGGACTCAAGCAATCCTCTTGCCTCAGCCTCCCAAGTAGCTGGGACTACAGACGCACACCACCACACCCGGCTAATTTTTTAAAAATTACTTTTTGTAGAGACAGGGTCTCACTATGTTGCCCAGGCTGGTCTCAAGCTTCTGGTCTCAAGGGATCACCTTGCCTTGGCCTCCCAAAGTACGGGGATCACAGGCATGAACCACTGCACCTGGCTGAGAGTTAGGGTTTAGTAGGTACAAAGTTTCACTTGGGGAAGATTAAAAAAAAGTTCTGGAGATGGACGGTGGTGATGATTGCAGAATGTGAATCTACTTAATGCCACTGAGCTGCACACTTACAAATGGTTAAAATGTTAGTTGCCTCACAGCTTGAACAAGTAAAATTGAAGCTGTAATTAACCTTAAAAAATATATATGTGTCCGAGATAGAATTGTAGGAATCTCCCTTCTGATCCGCCTCATTCGAGATACTGCTGGCTTCCACAGTTAGGGCAGGGTTCTGCTCTACCTAACAAGCCTTCCTTCATCCTCTTTTTTTCCTCTACAAACATTCTTGATGTGTTAGTACCATGATTTTTATTTTCTTGCAAGGGATGTCTTGGTGGTGGGTTAGGAGGTCTGTTTGGCCTTAAGTCTCAACCACAGGCTCCAACGCAGCTTAACCAGTGAGCATCTGTTGGGGGCAACTGGGAAATAACAATACAGTGGTAATTTGAGTATATGTGTACAGATATGTAAAATATTTTTTAAAAAATAAACTAGAACAAAACTATTTTACATTTACCTGTAAAATGGTTAAAATGGTAAATGTTATAGTATATATATTTCACTACAATCAAAATAATTAAATTTGTTGAATTGCCATTCTTGGGCTAAGGGTAAGTGTGCATATTTTAAGCTGTGGTATGTATTTCCAGACTGCCCTTCAGAAGAATGATGCCAGTTTACGTAAAAACTAAGCAACCATCAGGGCATGAGAATACCCATTTCAACAGTAGGTTTTCTCAGTCTCTTTATTCTTTTTTTTTTTTTTTTTTTTTTTTTGAGGCGGAGTCTTCACTCTGTCGCCCAGGCTGGAGTGCAGTGGCACCATCTCGGCTCACTGCAAGCTCCGCCTCCCGGGTTCGCGCCATTCTCCTGCCTCAGCCTCCGGAGTAGCTGGGACTACAGGCGCCCGCCACCGCGCCCGGCTAATTTTTTTTTGTATTTTAGTAGAGACGGGGTTTCACCGTGTTAGCCAGGATGGTCTCGATCTCCTGACCTCGTGATCCGCCCGCCTCGGCCTCCCAAAGTGCAGGGATTACAGGCGTGAGCCACCGCGCCCGGCCTCAGTCTCTTTATTCTTTGTATTTGATAGGCAAAGACAAAGACAGACACAGACCCACACACACAGACACACACACACACACACTCTTTACTGTTTTATTTGTTATTTTATTTGTGAATATTAATATAGTTCAAACTTAGGGTTGAATATCTTTTTTTTTTTTTTTTTTTTTGAGACGGAGTCTTGCTGTCGCCCAGGCTGGAGTGCAGTGGCTCGATCTCACTGCAAGCTCCACCTCCCGGGTTCACACCATTCTCCTGCCTCAGCCTCCCGAGTAGCTGGGACTACAGGCGCCCGCCACCACGCCAGGCTAATTTTTTTTGTATTTTCAGTAGACACGGGGTTTCACCATGTTAGCCAGGATGGTCTTGATCTCCTGACCTCGTGATCTGCCCGCCTCGGCCTCCCAAAGTCCTGGGATTACAGGCGTGAGCCACCGCGCCCGGCCAAGGTTGAATATCTTTTCATATGTTTGGCATTTCTTCTTTTATAAGCAACCTACATGTATCTTTTCTCATTTTTATTGGGCTCTTTAATTCTTTTTATTGATTTGTAGGAGCTCTGTGTATAGTAAAGGTATTAATTCAGTCCATCATATCATTTGCAAATAATTTTTCTCCAGTTCTTTATTTCTGTTTAAATGTCATTTGTGATCTTTTGCCACAGGAAATTTAAAATTATATATTGTTTCAAGATAATCTTGGGGTAAGAAAACTCCTCATTCCAAGATTATACAAATATTCATCTGTGTTTTCACCCAGTACATTTCTGGCTTTGTTTGATGCATCTGTATATTGATAATAAGGAATCAGGTAAAGATATAACTGAATTGTTCTTCTTGCAAATCCATTATTTGATCGTAATTTGTTATATAATCCATGCTTTCTATCAGTTATTTGAAATGTCATCTTTTCTTTATAACAAGTAACCATATTCTTAGGTCTATTTCACTGATCTGTCTATTCCAGCACCTAGACCATGCTGGTTTACTTACAGTGAAAGCTGTTATACCAATCTATCTAGATGGTGTCTGTTGCCATAAATCCTCAATTAGTGAGTCATCTCTGTGTTTGGGAATTAATGGAAGATTGGAAAAATTTTAAGTTATATATAATCATAAATTGGAAAGGCCCTGTGAGATCAAGAATTTTCTGTAAATGGGAGTCGGCCAGTGTGTTAGAGGTAGGTCCCTAGAAGGACCAGCAATGGTAGGTAAGGAGAACCGTCACTTCCTGGCAGAGCGGGACACCTGGCACAGTGTCAGGCTTTGTGCTTAGATCCAATGTATTTCCCCCAGCTAGATTCACTTAGCAACCAGTGTGTTGGACAGCAAGCTGGTGGGCTTTGCCCTCTTGATAGTGAATGGTCTCTCTGCCACCTACTTTGCAATCTTAACCAATCTGCTAATTCCGAGACTAATAGCAGCTATCCAATATGATTGTTATAAAGATTAAACAATACATTTAAATGCACTCTGAAAGTGATCATATTGAAATATTGATCGTCATTATTTTTAACTACTACTACTGTTGGGGAGGGATGCTTCCCTCCCATGTCTTCATGCTTGTGCCCATTCACCTGCCTCCTGGCCTTGCTGCTTCTTGTGAGACAGACTTCTCCAAGCAAGCGCTGCTATCAGGACAGTCAGACTCAGAGGCCACCTGTTGACCTCCTTTGATGATGGATGGGATTGCTGCTTGCAATGTGATGGACACTCCAGGAGTCTCCCTTCTGATCCACCTCATTCAGGATACTGCTGGCTTCCACGGTTAGGTCAGGGTTGTGCTCTACCTAACAAGCCTTCCTTCATCCTCTTTTTTTCCTCTACAAACATTCTTGATGTGTTAGTACCATGAGTTTTATTTTCTTGCAAGGGATGTCTTGGTGGTGGATTAGGAGGTCTGTTTGGCCTTAAGCCTCAACCACAGGCTCCAACGAAGCTTAACCAGCGAGCATCTGTTGGGGGCAGTTGGGAAATAACAATACAGTGGTAATTTGATTGCTATTCCTTGTGTGTTTTTAGACTCATTCCCCTTGTGTTATTACACACAATCAAACCTCATGGGAGGAGGACCGATTGACAGGGTATTTGGCATTCCTAGTTCTCCAGCACAAATACCATCCTGACTGTCAAACCCTCACCTCTTTAACCTCTGACCTCTATCAATGACCAATCCTTAGCATGGATCAATTACTCCCATAAGGAGGATACTCTGTACAGCACAGTACCCATAGTAAGAGTTCAGTCCATGTTTGTTATTCTGATTGCTACTGCTTTTAGTTGCTACTGCCCATACAGAAAGCACAGAAGTGGTGTGCTCTGTGAAAGTGCCCACGTCTCCTTCGCTGTAACCTTGGCCTTCTGCCTGACTCCTTGCCCTTCATATGGTCTTCCATCTGGCCCATCAGGCCTGGGACTGCATACCTGGCTCTCCCTTGATCATCTGCCCTCTGAATCCAGCCCATTTTTAAACCAGTCCCTGCCTTTCCTTCTTGGGTTTGCCTGTGTGCCTCTGCCTTTTATCTCCATTTCTCAGGCAGCTTGCCCTGGTCAATAAAAGAAAGCCGAATTACTGTTCAAGGCATCCTGGTGATGAGATGGGGAGAGCTTCAAGGCCATCAGGGAGATCTATGAGGTGCAGGCACACTGCAAACGGTAGGCCTGGGGACACTGACAACCCCGCGGCCTGCTCTTATTAGAGGAAGGCTGCCGCAATCCTCAGGCAATGTCCAATCATTAGTTTAATGAGCATTTACATTTATTGAATATATGTGCCACAAACTGGGAATAAGAGGTGGGCAAGACAGACATGATTCTTTCTTTCTTTTTTTTGACTGAGGGTCTTGCTGTGTCACCTAGGCTGGAGGGCCGTGGCATGTTCTCATGGCTCACTACAACCTCAACCTCCTGGGCTCAAGCAATTCTCCCACCTCAACCTCCCAAGTAGCTGGGACTACAGGCCTTCACCACCACGCCTAGGTACATTTTGTATTTTTTGTAGAGATGGGGTTTAGCCATGTTGTCCAGGCTGGTCTTGAACTCCTAGGCTCAAGCAATCTGCCCATGTCAGCCTTCTGAAGTGCTGGGAATACAGGTGTGAGCCACTGTGCCCAGCCCAGACATGATTCTTAGCCTCGAGGAACTTACAATCCAATGAGAGAGACAAATGCCATCAAAACTAATGAATGAAATGACCGACTGTGGCCACTGTGTCCAGGTGAAACAGGGTGCTGAGATCAAGACCGAGGGGCTGGCATGGTGGCCCACTTTAGATTTGATATCAGGGATGGCCCGAATCTGAATCTCTTAATCCAGCTTTCAATATGAACAGTTTTTTCTCATCCCATAAATATTTGGAAAGATTCCCACCAACTTTTCCTACATTTGTGAGTTTTCGCTTGACAAAAGAAAAAAAAAATCACGAGTCAGAGAAACCTGAAAAATAAAGTGTCACTGTTCCCAGTCATATTTTCCTCTTCTTTTACCCTTTGACACCTTTTACTTTATTGCTTTTAGACCTAGATTAATTTTGTCTGGCCCGAGCCCCATGCTAATTTGCATGGCTATTCTGTATACGGGTCAGATGCACGAAGACAGCAGGCCAGCCTGAATTCACAAACCGATTCACATCCATCAAGTGGCGCTGAGCTCAGTGTACTCACTGCAGAAGAATGGAGGATAATGAAAAATCCTACCACGGCCTAAAATCCTGACTCATCAGGGTTGCCCTGTGGTCAAGCTTATGGGTAAACCACTCCATCATCCTTATGTTCTACTTGTCAAACACTTGTGGGATTCCATTTTGGGCTTTGGACATGTAATTATGGTTCCCATTATTTCCAAAGCCAGACTTAAGCCTCAGATTATATAATTAATTGTGAGTGGGTAGAGTGCCTTCTTGTATTTTACACTCTCGTCCATGATGTTAATACAAATCCTTCTTTCGTTCCGTAATACCACATATTGCCAAGCCACACGAGTAGATAAAATGCGCATTAGTGTTGTATTTGTTGATGCTGTGAATGGGTGACTGGGAGACTTGTTTACAACTGGAAAGTCTGTTTTTTTTCCTGTATTTGTTGACATAGTCTACATTCTTTTAGTCTCCAGAAGTGTCTGTTCATTCATTCATTCATTCATTCATTTTAGGCCTATCATGCATGAGGAACTATGCTAAGTGCAAGGTAAAAAACTTGGTCTCTAGCCTCAAAATCACACAACCAAGATGGTGCCCATCTTGAGATGGGATGTGGTGGACTGCTGTATCTGAATCACCTGGACAGCATTCTAAAGTCATTAGTGAGTCAGGCACAGTGGCTCACATCTGTAATCCCAATGCTTTGGAGGCCAAGGCACGAGGGTCACCTGAGGCCAGGAGTTTGAAACCAGCATAGGCAACACAGCAAGACCCTGTCTCTACAAAACATTTTATTTTAAAATTATCTAGGCATGGTGGCATGCACCTGTAGTCCCAGCTACTCAGGAGGTTGAGGCAGGAGGATAACTTGAACCGAGGAGGTTGAGGCTGCAGTGAGCTGGGATCATGCCACTACACTCCAGCCTGGGTGACAAAGTGAGACCCTATCTCCTAATAATAGCAATAATAATAATAAAGTCATATATGCCTGCCCATCCCACCCCAAACTCATCATTTGAGATTCTGATTTGATAGGTCCAGAGGGAAGTCCTGACATGTGGATTTTGAAAAAACTGTAATCAGAATTACATCCTTGGGTTATGAACTACAGGTCTAGTCGTCTTCCCGGAACTCTGCAGAACTCAGCTGCTTGCTGGAGATGTACAGCCATGAGCTTCTTTGAACCAAGCTGGATAGTCAGAAGGCTGACGGTGCCTGAGTTGGTCTGGTGGTAATCCTGGGCTCCTGGTCTTGAGAACCTGCCCTCTGTGAGAGACTGGGCCCAGTCCTAGGGTCCGGCCTGCTCTGGTCACCTATTCTGATACAGTTTCGATCTTTGCGCCCTCTAAATCTCATGTTGAAATATGATCCCCAGTGTTGGAGGTGGGGCCTGGTGGGAGGAGTTTGGGTCATGGGAACAGATCCCTTACGAATGTCTTGGTACTGCCCTTGTGGTAATGAGTGAGTTCTTGCTTTGTTAGTTTCTGTGAGATCTGATTGTTACAAAGGGCCTGGCAGCTCCCTCCTCTCTCTCTCTTGCTCTCTCTCTCACCATGTGACACACCAGCTCCCCTTTCTCTTCTGCCAGGATTGGCTGCTCCACAAAGCCCTCCCCAGAACAGATGCTGGCACCATGCTTCCTGTACAGCCCGCAAACTGCGAGCCAAATAAACTTCTTTTCCTTGTAAACCTGCCCAGCTTCAGTATTCCTTTATAGCAATGCAAACAGACTAGTACAGTTCCCACGCCAACTCTAGCCAGGAGCATCTTTGCTGTTCTTCATCCTGGGCTGTTTTGGCCCCACTATGCTCAACTTACCTGATCGCCTGGCCTCTGAACTCAACTCATGACCTTTACTTTGGCCTCTAAAACCCCACCTTCTGATGTTGTCTCTGCAGTGACACCTCATGCCTGTCTTGTTCTCCTTCTGAGCCAAGTGAGCGCAGGTCATAGATGTCAGACATTGGGCTGAGCAGTTACTTTTCTGTGGGCCCCGGTGTGGGGAGCTGACAAAGCAGTCAGAAAAGTAGCATTTAGGAAAGTGTTGAATCCCAAAGGAGGGGATGGATGGGAGGGCTCAGCTACCCAAAGGGGCTGGACAGAGCGGGAGAACTCAGCACGGTGTCCCAGACAAAGAGAAAGTACCTTCTCTGGCAACAAAGGAGAGCCAAATTAGACAGTGGGGAGAGTAGGGGCTTCTTTGCATCAAGGGCCCACCGGGGGTGGGAAGAGGCGTGACAGGACAGTAAAAGGCCTGAGCAGAAAGCCCATCTCAGAGAGGACACAGCCCTGCCCGCAGCCGCCTCTCCAGCTTGCTCTCCATGAGAGCTGCACCCTCACCGCCATCCTCCTCCAAGTCCCTGTCCCGATCCATTTGGCTCAGCCCTGTCCTGGAGTACACAGGAGGAAGCTCTGGTGACCCTTGGAAGCATCCCCAGGAGCAGGGCCAAAAGACTATTTTTTCCCCCTTTTTTTTAAAAAAAATTTTAATTTCCAGGATACATGTGCAGAATGTGCAGGTTTGTTATATAGGTATACGTGTGCTATCGTGGTTTGCTGCACCTATTGACCTGTCCTCTAAGTTCCCTCCCCTCGCCCTCCACTCCGCAACAGACCCTGTTTGTGTGATGTTCCCCTCCCTGTGTCCATGTGTTCTCTTTGTTCAACTCCCACTTATGAGTGAGAACATGCGGTGTTTGGTTTTCTGTTCCTGTGTTAGTTTGCTGAGAATGATGGCTTCCAGATTCATCCATGTCCCTCCAAAGAGTATGACCTCATTTTTTATGGCTGCATAGTATTCCATGGTGTACATGTACCACATTTTCTTTATCCAGTTTATCATTGATGGGCATTTGGGTTGGTTCCATGTCTTTGCTATTGTAAATAGTGCTACAATAAACATACATGTGCATGTGTCTTTATAGTAGAATGATTTATATTCCTTTGGGTATATACCCAGTAATGGGATTGCTGGGCCAAATGGTATTTCTGGTTCTAGATCCTTGAGGAATTGCCATACTGTCTTCCACAATGGTTGAACTAATTTACATTCCCACCAACAGTGTAAAAGTGTTCTGGTTTCTCCAAAATAATTGCCTTTCTGACTGGAGTGAGATGGTATCTCATTGTGGTTTTGATTTGCATTTATCTGATGATCAGTGATAATGAGCTTTTTTTCATATGTTTGTTGACTGGCCCTGGTTTGCCTCATGCAAAGGCCATCATCAGCTTGTGAATTCTGGTTCTTTTTTAAAAAGGTCTGTTGTTAAGTCTACGATTTCAGATATGATATTCTGCCTGCACATGGCCCATATCAGTGACAAGTCAGAGAAGGTATTTTCAGCATTTTACAAATATGATCATTTTACATGTATAGCATTTGGCCCGACCAACCCAGGTTTAGGTACCATCAGTCTCTTGAGTGGATAAACAGAGTGAATTCATAAACTCTTACTGAAACTAACATGCTTTGTAAGTAGAAAACAAAATCAGGATCATGAATTGGCTAGTTTTATTTTTTCTAGTGGCTATTTGCTGATTCTTGGCCTTAAATGATAACATCTTTTTGTTACATGTCATTTGATCATTCATTCGTTCAGCTTTCACCGAACACTTGTTACGTGGGACTTCCTGTGACGCTTTACAAGCTGGCCCCAAACTGTGCCTCCAGCCTGGTCTCCCACACATTCCTGTCATGTCCCTGCACCCGTCTAGCACATTTACTCTCTGCCACATCTGCAGTATACGGATGAATAAGACATGGTCCCTGTCCCTCAACTTCTCCCAGTCTGGCGACAGTAACAGCCAGGCATCTGTCATTTTGAGGTGATAAAGGGTATGGTGACATTTTACCTAGGTCTTGAAGGACACAGAGCAGGTGAGCGACAGGTGCAAAGCCCTGAGTTGCGTGAGTGGGGAGGTCAGGGAGATCAAGGACGGAGTGCCTGCCTCATGCCTCATGGGGACTAACTGGCACGAAGCAGGACTGGAGAGACAGCTCCCCGCCCAGGCCTGCCTGAGTGCTCTGTGATCAGCTGTCAGAGGTCCTAGTTACTGCATGTGACATTCCTGCCATGCTGCCTCTTCAATGTGCCCAGATTCCCAGGTCACGCTCCCTCAGCCACCTTTCATGACTTGCTGTTAAGGTGGAAGGGAAAACTCCAAACTTTGTTCTTGGGGGGTTGCGAGGGAGTTGCCAAAGGCTGCTTATTTCTCTTCCTTTTGACTTTCAATCAAACCACATGTAACTGCTCCCTGGATCCCTGCTCAGGTGTGCAGCAGACCTTGCGGTGCATGAGTCTCATGCCTGGTGTGGACTAGCCTCGCCGGACACTCCTAGCTGAGCCCTCGGAAAAATCTGCAGAACACGTCTAAAAATAGGTAAGCGAAGAAGCCCAGACTCAGGGAGAAATGCTCTTACCAGGCCCCAGAACAGCCAGCTGTATCAAGTTCAGGCCTCTTCCCCGCCAAGCCACAGGGTCGTGAGAGACTTCCCCTCTTGGCTTTCCGAGTTGGGAAAGGAGGGGAGGAAGTGGAGAGGCAGGATGTGGTGGAGGGGCCGTGTGCTGCCTGCAGGGCTGGAGGCTCAAAGCAGAAATCCTCCGAAGGACTTTTTGAACAGCCAGTTAGGCGCACATGCGCATACACACACAGACACACACAGACACACACACACACACACACACGCACACACGTGCATGCGCGCAGAACCCCCAAACAGCCTATTGGCTTTGGTTTCCTTCAGTGAAATCTGGGATCAGGAATAATCTCATCTGGGGTGGCCAGTCACTCTGGACTCACGGTTTCCAGGGTCTTCTGAGTATATACAACCATCCTCCAGACCGCAAAAAACACGGTATTTACTCTGACAAAGCCACAAGAGCCCCAGGTTTATGTCCATGAAAGATCAGACAAAATCCAGGGCAGCAACTCATCAGTGGTGACTGGCAAATAACCTGATGTGCAACTAATGTCCGAGTCCCTTTTCTGAGCGTCTCGTGTCAGCATGTCTTTCCTCTGCCTTCCATCTGTTTAGTGGGTCCACTGGGGGGTGAGACAGTTTTGTTGCAGGGGACTTGGGTCCAGCTGGCTGGAATTATCATAGGTTTCAATCCCGATTTGGTGTGTTCTAGGATGGAAAAGACACTTCCTCTTTGCTTCTGACCTCTTTCCAGAACAAATAAAAAACATACACCAAAAAGCCACTCCCGGGAAGATGAAACAACATAGTCACCCCTGGATCCCCAAGGGCAGCTTCAGAGGGCTTCCATTAGCAGGGTGGATGAGCTATTTTCCCAGGGTATTACATGTGAGAAGCTTTGAGCGTGTATCTGGTGAGTCACACTGAAGGGGATGACCAGTGTTTTAGAGTCTGACAAGGATCGTTACTGAAATACATAATGCAACCATCATCAGCACTTGGGGACTCATACATTGTGGAGATACTGATATGCTCTACCCTTTTAAGTCTTCATGCAACTAAAGGGAAAGATCCTCTCAAATAGGTTGTTCTCTTTCCTAACCCTAGGAAGAGTCTTTCTTTAAGTTCTCCTGTATGACTGTGAGATAGGATTGATGGAAAAGGAAGGGACAGGGAATTAGTATTTCCTGAGTGACTACTGGATTCCACCTCATGAATGGCCAGGGAAATGGCATTCTCACCCGAGCAGGGCTCCTCCATTAGACTAGTGTAGGAATCCCAGAGGGAGGATGGCACATGGTTAGGACTCGCCAGAGACCAGGCACAGTGGCTCAGGTCTGTAATCACAACAACTTTGGGAGGCTGAGGCAGAAGAATTATGTGAACCTAAGAGTTCGAGACCAGCCTGGGCAACAGAGCGAGACCCTGCCTCTACAAAAAGTAGAAAACTAGCTGGGCGTGGTGGCACATGCCTGTAGTCCCGTTACTTGTGGGGCTGAGGTGGGAGGATTGTTTGAGCCCAGGAGTTAGACGCTGCAGTGAGCAGTGATGACAACATTGCGTTCCAGCTTGGGTGACAGAGTGAGATCCTGTTTCAAAAAAACAAAAACAAAACAAAACAAAACAAAAAAGCCCAGTATAGTGGCTCATGCCTGTAATCCCAGTACTTTGAGAGGCCAAGGCGGAAGGATCACTTGAGTTCAGGAGTTCAAGACCAGCCTGGGCCTCATAGTGAGACCTCATCTCTCAAAAAAAAAAAAAAAAAAAAAGACAAGCCTAAAGTCACACACTGCCCAGTTCATATTCTAGTTCTGTCACCTCCAAGCAGTGTGGCTTTGGGAAAATTGTTTAACCTCTTTGCAACTCAATCTCTTCTTCTCTAAAATGGGAGAATTGAATGAAGATTTCTCAAAACTCTAAAAATATGACTTCCATTCAATTCAGCAATCCCACTACTGGGTACCTACCCAAAGGAAAAGAAATCGATATATCAAATAAATACATGCACTCTCTTGTTTATTGCAGCACTATTCAAAACTGCAGAGACGTCAAATCAACCTAAGAGCCTATCATTGGACAAATGGATAAAGAAAATGTGCTGTATATATACATAATGGAATATTATTCAGTCATAAAAAGGAATAAAATCCTGACATTTGCAGCAACATGGCTGGAACTGAAGGTCATTATCTTAAGTGAAATAAGTCAGGCACAAAAAGATTAATACCACATGTTCTCACTGACACATAGGAGCTAAAAAATCTGATCACATGGAGGTAGAGAATGAAAAGACGGAGAACAGAGACCAGGTGGGGTGAGTGGCAGGGTCAGGGAGAGGATGAAGAGAAGTGGGTCAAAGGCTACAAGCCTACAGTTAGATAGGCGTAAATCCAGTGTTTGAGAGCAGTAGAGTAGGGTGGCTATAGTTTAACAAAAATATATTATACCTGGGCAATGGACACCCTAAACACCCTGTCTTGATCACTCCACATTATATACACGTAACAAAATTTCATGTGTACCCCACAAATGTGTGCAAATAATGTAAAAAATTTTAAAAATAAAATAACGTGGGAGGACTGAATTCCCTGCCCCATGGGTTCCTGTGAATTGAATGAGCTCACACACTAGCATTTGGCGCAGTGCCTGGCACAGAGTAAGTGCTCAATGAATGCTAACTCCCCCTCCTACTGTCATCATCATTTACAACCAATAGACCTGAAAACGTCTGATGTTAATTAAACACCTTGATTCATTTGGAAAGATTGATCTGGCATTAATCGGAACTACTGTACAAAAACGATGACTTCTTTGGATACATATTTTTTGGGAAAAGGCCCAAGGTATGGGCCATAAAATAAACTGAGAGTTTGCCTTTTGGGAGCGTAGAAACATGTCACGAGTTCTACACTTCCACACTCATAGAACTAAAGCCTCCCAAGTAGGAAAAAACTCCACTCCCAGAGGATACTTAACTCTCTATTTGGAACAAGCTATTACTTGAAGCTTCTCCCTTTTATTTCAGAAACTTCTTGCATTTATTCGATTTAGTTCTAAAGACGTGAAGTGTTATGGAATAAATTTGCTTATGGTAATGGATGGGCATTTTGACAACCCAGGACCTTGCTTCTAAAGCATTTTTATGACCACTTGATATCACCAAACAGTGAAACAGCATAGGACACCAATCAATGAGGTGCATATTCTACTCAGGCAGCAGAGAGATTAGGTGGCCTGTTTAAAAGTGCCCAACCCGGCTGCGGTAATCCCAGCACTTTGGGAGCCCGAGGTGGGCAGATCACCAGAGATCAGGAGTTCGAGACCAGCCTGGCCAACATGGCAAAACCCCGTCTGTACTAAAAATACGAAAATTAGCCGGGTGTGGTGGCAACCGCCTGTAATCCCAGCTACTTGGGAGGCTGAGGCATGAGAATCGCTTGAACCTGGGAGGCGGATGTTGCAGTGAGCTGAGATCATGCCATTGCACTTCAGCCTGGGCAAGCCTGGGCAACAGAGTGAGACTCCATCTCAAAAACAAAACAAAACAAAACAAATCAAAACACACAAACAAACAAAAAACCTGCTCAGCAAACCGGTGACAGGCAAATTGAGATGCCATTGGGCCACACTCCTTCACACAGAGGTCAAAGGAAGGAGCTGGCCATCCTCTGCCCATATGTCTTTAATTAGAAACAGAGGAAGTCGGGATTTTTATCCACTTGAGAAAAACATGAAACTTTACCAGCTAAATTGAAAAATCCCTGTTACTAAAAGTCTGTGTCATTGCACTTCGGGAGGGCTGGCCCAGTGGCATACGTTTCTGACGTGGCTGTCCAGTCACACTGGTTGTGAAGAGTAGGAGCTACTGGAAAACCATGACGCAGAGGATCAGGGGCAGGGCCCTGGGCATGTCTTTCTCAGCCGTCCTGCGAGCTGTCAGGATGGTCACCCTTCTTCTGTTCTCTCCTCCTAAGGCAAAAATTTTATACCACTTTTTTTTTCCCCAATCCAGATGCAAAACCAAACACTCAAATCCAACTGTTCTCAGTCACGTGAAAGCATTCCAAGACCTCAGAAATGCTCACTCACCAAAGACCGTTTTCCTGACTTGTAATTTGGTCAGTTATCACCGGTTTTAGACAGGTTCCGGGTGGTCCAGTTTCCTCTGGGAACTCTGTAGGTTTCATGGTTTCCGTTTCCGGAGTTTTCTGCTTGCCTAGGAGTTCCAGGGCAACTGAACTTGCTGAGAAAGTGAGCACCCACCGCTCAGCTGCACAAGGTCCTTTGGAAAACCCAGTTAGGGTTCCTGCCCCTTTTTTTAACACCAGGAGTTGGCCCTAGCAGGCCTGTATGGAGGTGGAGGCAGTTACATTTTGATCTGTAGTATACCTGCCTTAGAAAGATGCTGGACTTAAAATTTCAAACCATTTCATGATGATTTATACATTTTTTAGTAAGTGCCATTAGATCTCCTTCCACCTTTCAGGTGTCAGAACTGCTAAGCCTCATGCAGCTTCTTCCCTAAGGGCCCAAATAGGTTGTTAGTGGGGTGGGTTGAGTCTCTGATTCCTGCATACCTTAATGCGATCTTCTAATTTGAAGTATGCAAACTAGGTTTGCTCCCTTCGGAACGATCCCATGCAATTTGGTTGAGGAGCTGAGCACATTTCACAGCAAGAACATAGGGACCATCCAAAAGGGATAGAAATTGCTCAAATGAACAATTTGCATTTACTGTCCTCCTAGGGAAAAATAAACGCCAAAACATCTGTTGTGAAAGTTAAGGTATAATCTTCAACTCCTCCAACTTTCCCCATCCTTGGTTTGTACAGCACAGCACTAACTAAAGGCAAAGTGGTTTTTTGTTTTTTTTTTTTAGAAGCACACACAGAGAGGCTAATTCACCATAAATGGTCCAGGCCACCACTGTGGAGACTGAGAACATGAAAGTGAAAAGCAGGCCAGTCAGCTTGTAGAAGAAGTCAGTGGTGGGTTCCTCTGACAATGGAACTGGTTGAGAAGTGTCAGCAATCACACCTGGGCATCCCAGGGCTGTCCCCTACCCAGAGAAGGCCATTATCCTGCTCTCTGTAATAATAAACATCAGAAAGCACAGCCTGGTTGTCTAAATGGGCAGGAATCTTTTCACACTTTTCCACCCCAATCTAATATTTCTCCTTTCAGAGGTAAGAAGAACCTGTATTCATTGAAGCTAAGAAGATAGTTTTTTTTTCAACTATATATGTATATTATATATATATATATTTTTTTTTAGTGTTTTTTTTTGTTTGTTTGTTTCAGACGGAGTTTCGTTCCTGTTGCCTAGGTTGGAGTGCAATGGCACGATCTCAGCTCACCACAACTTTCGCCTGCTAGGTTCAAGCAGTTCTCCTGCCTCAGCCTCCTGAGTAGCTGGGACTACAGGCATACACCACCACGCCCGACTAATCTTATATTTTTAGTAGAGATGGGATTTCTCCATGTTGGTTAGGCTAGTCTCGAACTCCCGACCTCAGGTGATCCGCCCACCTTGGCCTCCCAAAGTTCTGGGATTACAGGCGTGAGCCACTGTGCCTGACCTAAATATATATATATAGCACAAGTGCAGATTTCTTACATTCATATGTTGTGTAATGAAATAATGAAGTCTGGACTTTTAGTGTATCCATCCCGCCTGAATGGCGAACATTGTACCCCACAGGTAATATGGCAACCAATAAGAAGACAGTTTGAGATACCAAGTGGAAAGCCACCTCTTGGAGGTTACTAGATTCCGTCTTTACTGTCAGTTCCTGGGGAGCCCAGGGAGCTCACATGGGTATCAGATTATCAGATGGGATTTTACTCCACACAGCTGCATAGCAATTGTGAGAAGATCAGGCAGTACCAGATCTAGAGTTCCGTATTCAATTAGGGCAAGTATTTTATCAAATGTCAGTGTACAAGTCAGTTTTCTTCCTTCCCCTCAGAATTGCTTTTTCTAATTTCATTATGTCCCTAGGCTTGCCATTAAGACCAATTAGAAGAGAAAAAGATAATGTCTGGGAGTGTGTGGGCTGAACAGATAAAAGCTGTCACTTGCAGATTACAGTGGAGCTTTCCTACAGGAGTGACTCTCCTGAATCCAAACCACTTGGAGCTTATCTATAGGATGCCTTGACTTTCCAGGACAGCTGATAGACTTGCTTCAGTCTGATTTGCAAAAGTATGCCATGCTTTTCAGCTATGACCTTGACTTGCCTCTCCCTATCTCTCCAAGCAGGCCACTCTCCAAACGCAGTTTAGTTCCATTGACCAAAGATGTTAGAAGCAAGCTCTGGGCTCAGACCTGTCAATGGGTCCTGTCTCCTTGCCCCTCAGGATGGAGGAACTCTGTGCCAAGATTTTATCTTTGCTGATCTTGGCACATTCTGACATCCTCCATGTGTGGGCCCCAGACGAGCCCCAACTGTGTCCAGCTGGATAGATGTCACCAGGGAAAACCTCTCATCACAGCAGGTCACTTCCTTTCTCAGGCTATAGCCACCAGAGCTGGGTCAACTGGGGCTAGGGAAAGTAGGCCAACACAGAACTGGCTGGAGAAGGAAATCATGCAGGGTTTATTTAGAAGTGTCTATGATCCACAATGAGATTGATACCTCATCTCTGTGTAGGGAGATTTTGGAATGATCTCCATTTCCCTTCTAATTCTGAAGGCTGTGTACTATAGTTCCAACCACGTAATTCACCCAAATTAGCACTGATGAACTAGCTTTTCACATACAAATATCTTTTCCAAGCATCAGCGTATTTTTATTTTGTGTCTCCAAATATTGCCAATGATGTGTGCCCAGGGTGTGGATATAGCAGGGCCAAACTTGGGTTGCCATCTGCACGAGGAGATGTTCCTCATACGTGCTCCTTCGCCAGTTTGCTGCCTGAAATCCTTAAATGGGAAACTCAGTCTTTAATTCTACCATCTGATATAAAGACTCTATGCCAATGTGATGGGAGAAGATGCTCATTGAAAATTTCCCACCAAGATTTCAATGAATCATACAGATTCTTGCCTGAAGCTAAGTTTTTTAGGCAGTTGGTATTGGGGATGGGGAAGGATGTTTGAAGCAGGAGGTCCTGCGGCCCCCGACGTGGAAGAGGCTGCCTGGAAGTGCACTAAAAGGAGTATACAGAGAAAAAGAGGACAATTTCACCCACTCCATAAAGTGCTGAGTCGCTCAGTTGATGATTCCCCTGTCAGCTGAGTCTGCCTGTGGGCCAGGCATCTTGGAAGGAGAGAGGTTGCCTTGCTGCTCTCAGGCCATACTAACAGAGGCTTAGGCTCTCAGGCTTCCTTGGGCACCAAGGCTAGCAGCACCCAGAGCTGGGTGTTCGGTTTGCCCTGAACTGCACTGACTCACTCCCAGCAGAACTGGGAGGAGCTGACCTCGTCGTGAGGCCCAGTTCTCATTCACCTGGTTATAGGCGCAGTGACTCAGCCCTGTGGTTTTCAGGCCTTCGCCAATGACGCACCTTGATGGGCAGGAATCCATGGGCCCACCCGGGTCTCTGTCTTAGTTCATTTGTATTGCTATAAAGGAATACCCAAGGCTGGGCAATTTGTAAAGAAAAGAGGTTTATTTCACTTACAGTTCTTCTGGCTGTACAGAAAGCACGGCGCCGGCATCTGTATCTGAGGGCCTCAGGCTGCTTCCACTCATGGTGGAGGGTGAAGGGGAGATGAAAGGGACCTGGTGTGTAGTGATCCTGTGGCAAGAGACAGGAAGACAGAAAGGGAAGGAGATGCCAGGCTCTTTTAAACAACCACTTCTCATAGGAACTAAGAATGAGAATTCACTCACTCCTGCAAGAATGGCACCAAGCCATTCATGAGAGATTCACCCCCATGGCCCAAATGCCCCACAGCAGCCTCACCCCCAACACTGGGGATAAAATTTCAACATGAGACTTGGTGAAGACAACAAACCGTACCTAAACCACCACAGTCTCCATTCAAGGAGCACTGATATTGAAGCGGAGTCTACTCTTGACCCAACCACCCTTTCCATCAGATCCTCCAAAGGCCAAACTAACATTTAACTGGACAGTCCAGAAAGAGGAATTTCTTATCAGAAAGAGCTCTGCAAGAAGACAACCTGACTTCCCCTCTCCTTCTCTTTTTTACTACTTTCTTTGCTTGACTTAGCCAGGCAAGCTCTTACCCCAGTCTACTCTTCTTGATGGCACTGAAGGGAAGGACATAGAAAAGACTCACATCTAAGTTTTCTCATAAAAACTTCTTGAACATTTTGGTCAAAAGTACAGTGAGCACATGGTGTTGTATATAAATGTATCTAAACCATTGAAATGGCTGGGGATGTACAGTCACCAGTCACTTACTATGCTGTTAGGTGATTTCATCATTGTGCAAACATACCAGAGTGCACTTACGCAAACCTACATGGTAGAACTTCCTACACACCTGGGCTACATGGTGTAGTATTGTTCCCGGGCTGCAAACTTAACCCAGGGTTCCTAGGTTTTTGGGTATAGACTGTGAAAAGGTAACCACTAGTACCTGTTGCACCTTGAGTTCTTGTTGTTTCCAAAAGTTCTAGGAAGAAGCTCAGTCCTGGAAAAGCCCATTGGATCCAGAGGTGCCTGAGTTGGAGATGAACTTTGGTGAACTTCCCCTCATTACCATACTAAAATCCCTGCCCAGAGAGGAACTTATTTGTCATTTTGTATACATGTGACGTATGTAGAAGCATGATCAATGACTGCACACGGGCTATTAATATCTTGCTCCATCTCAACATACAGTAACTCAGCTCACCAGCCCAATAAAAGACCTGTTTTCAGCTTTGATTGGAGGAGGCACTCCTTTGGGAATTATCCCCTGTGTCCTCCTTATTTGTTGCCAGTAATAAAATCCCCTTCAGTCCCCATTGGTTAAGTCCCCATTGGTTGTGGTCATTGGACTGCCACCTGCCAGGTGATGGCACTCACCCGTTGTATGGGTAACAAAACTTATACAGTGTATCACTGTCTTGGATACTGCAGGCAATTGGAATGCAATGCTAAGCATTTGAATAACTAAACATAGAAAAGGTATAGTAGGACCTAAACATAGTAAAGGCTCACACCTGTAATCCCAGCACTTTGGGAGGCTGAGGCAGGCAGATTGCTTGAGCCCAAGAGTTTGAGATCAGCCTGGACAACATGGAGAAAAGCAGTCTCTACACAAAATACAAAAATTAGCTGGGAGTAATGGCCCGTGCCTGTAATCCCAGTTACCGAGGAGGCTAAAATGGGAGAATCCCTTGAGCCCAGGAGTTT
This sequence comes from Macaca nemestrina, assembly GCF_043159975.1. Taxonomy (NCBI): domain Eukaryota; kingdom Metazoa; phylum Chordata; class Mammalia; order Primates; family Cercopithecidae; genus Macaca; species Macaca nemestrina. The sequence continues at coordinate 112,817,147 of NC_092133.1, read as the reverse complement.
GAGGCTGCAGTGAGTCATGATCACACCTCTGCTCCAGCCTGGACAATAGAGTGAGACCCTGTCTCAAAAAAATAATAAAATAAAATAAGATACGATAAAAATATGGTATTATAGGTCAGGTGCGGTGACTCACGCCTGTAATCTCAGCACTTTGGGAGGCCAAGACAGGTGGATTTCTTGAGGCCAGGAGTTCAAGACCAGCCTGACCAACATGGTGAAACCCCATCTCTACTAAAAATACAAAAAATTAGCCAGGCATGGTGGCGGGCACCTGTAATCACAACTACTAGGGAGGCTGAGGCAGGAGAATCGCTTGAACCCAGGAGGCGAGGGTTGCAGTGAGCAGGGATCACACCACTGCACTCCAGCCTGGGCAACAAGAGTGAAACTCTTGTCTCAAAAAAAAATGGTATTATAATTTTATGGGATCAATGTCCTTCATGTGTCTGTCATTAACTAGAATGTTGTTATGCAGTGCATGACTCTTCTTGGTCTTGACCACCTGGGACCTGGTTGAAGAGACTGGATACCAGCTAGTTCAGCCTTTAACTTGACAAAATCAGAAGAGTTGCCAGAAAGTCTAGAATCACCAATTGTATTTTAAATATTGTGCGTATAAATATAGTAAGCAGTATTTGGTTTTACTACCAGCATTTATTTCAGCATAATAAAAGTCATTTCTTCTTAAAAATAGACTGTCATATTTATATTTATAATCTGAGTTCAAGATTCTAAATTTTACTAATTCTTTTACCATTTCGTCTTTTAAAAAAATCATCTAACATATGAAAAGAAAATGGAAAGAGTACTCACTTAACTGGAATCATGTTTGAAACAACTCTGAATATGTTTCCTAACATTTCCTGACTGATTGCCTGGGAAATAAATACACCCAAATGGTAGCATTATATTTATAATTCGAAGTCAGGAATATTACCCTTATTGTTCTGCCTCTGAAATGGAGTCCCAAGAAAGTGCATAAAATATCAAAATAGTATTTTCAATATCTGCCAAACCTGAACATTTGCATCTCAGCAAGCAAATGTGCAACTAGTGAGTAAACTGCCTCTTTGTCAAACATAAATGTGGCAAATTCTAAGGCAACTCCTTTTCGACTAAATTGTCTCAGCATGAGAGCAGCGGGGAGAATGTTTGCTATAGGACACCGGCAAAAAAACAATCTTTATATTATTTTTTCCAGGAGGGTATTACATTACGTTTCAGAGAGAAATGATGAGCTATTCATGATGAAATGGCACATTTTCTTGCAGAATCACCTACTCCATTTAAATGTGTTCGATTCTTTAGAAGGTGTCCCTAATGTCCCACTGAGTCACAGTCTCCTCCCTGCCTCCTCTCCAAGTTCTTCCTCTCCAGCAGAGGAGATGTTAATGAATTCTGAAACATGACTCCTTGCTCTGGATGTCCACGTAGCCTGACCTCTCTAGACTGACTCTGACAGCACATACATGCTTTTCAAGAGACACAATTTTGTCTTGTCTGGAGAGCAATGTAATTAGAAAGCAATTTGGCCCACACACGCAGCTTCCATGGTCACTTGGCACAGCCTCAGCCTCCTTCTGGCGGGGCTGGTTTTGTTCTGCTTTGGCTGGCCTCCTAGATGTCTAGCGGCTCAGTGATCCTCGTCCTCGCTTGCTCGGAGCCCAGGCTTGGCCAGACTTAGAGAGTGTCAGGTGCTGTCTGCTGGGAAGCCGTGGGGGCTACACTGGAGCCCGGCGTCGGCCCCGTGTCCCACATGGCCTCCGGACATGTGCGGTGACGCCTTTGCACAAAAGAGACTCAGAGACCTGACATGAGCTGCCCAACCACTCTGTCTGACTGACTTCCTTGACTTTATTTGCTGAGCATCCAGAGTACAAAGAGAATCCGGTGGCACATCCAGCCCCCCAGATCTCCCTTACTACATTGCTCACAAATTTTTCCTCATCTCCCAGGCTCCAAATTGGCAGTGATCTTTAATTCGGCTCCCTCCATTTCTCTCTGCCTCCAACAAGTTGCCATATCCTACACATTTGGCCTTCTCATTTCTGCCCTCAATACTGTAATTCAGGCCTCTTATCCAACCATTGTAACAGCTTCCCAGCTGTTATTTCTACACGGAACTCCACTTCCTCCAATTTTATTATAGCATTTCCCGGTGGTCAGATTAGTTTTCCAAATATATAGCATTGGCAATGTTATAATATCATCCTCCTGCTCACAAATCTTCAGTGGTTTCTCATGGTCTATAGTTTATTTGTGCATTCTGGCCCATTGCCTGTTTTTATAAATAAAGTTTTATTGGAACATAGCCACATCCATTTGTTTATGTATTGCTTATGGCTGCATTTGTGCTATGATAGCTGAGTTGAGTCATTGTGACAGAGACTACATGGCTTTCAAAGCCTAAAATACTATTTGGCCTTTTACAGAAAACATTTGCTGGCCTCTGCTCTAAACTATGGTTCTGATTTTCCTTTCTGGTTTTATTTCTTTTTTTCTTCCCCCTTTTTTATTTGAGACAGAGTCTCGCTCTGTCACCAGGCTGGGGTGCAGTGGTGCGATCTCAGCTCACTGCAACCTCCACCTCCCGGATTCAAGCGATTCTCCTGCCTCAGCCTCCCGAGTAGCTGGGACTACAGGCACGTGCCACCACGCCCGGCTAATTTTTTGTATTTTTAGTAGAGATGGGGTTTCACCATGTTAGCCAGGATGGTCTCGATCTCCTGACCTCATGATCCACCCGCCTCGGCCTCCCAAAGTGTTTTTATTTCTTTATAGCCTGGGCTTTCATGCTGTCTTGCCTTGGCTTTCATTAATGCACTCTCTGCTTAGGGAAATACACCCCTCCAGGCCCATTTCAGGGGCACCCTCTGCATGGACGCTTTCCTAATTCCTGTTTCAATGTGACCTCCCCTCACTTTTTACTTTGCTACAGCATTTTGAGTGTTCTGGCTTTTACTACAAATATTAATCAGTATCCTATTGCTTCTCCTCTCACCCCAGTCTCTAAGCTCCCTACGGGCAGAAGTTATGTCTTATCCATCTTTAAATCTCCCCAGGGTTACCTGAGTATAGTTACTCAGTAGATATTTGGAGATTTTCTTGACTCGGAAACTAGGAGTCTTTTCTTCCAGTGGCTTCCAGAATAGATAATCAACATTCCCCTACTGGGGAGAAACAAGGTGGGAGAATGAATACAACCTCTGCCTCCCTAGGAAGGTTTTAAGAGTTTTATTTTGTGTTTCCTGTTTTGTTTTGTTCTTTTGCATAAGAGATTGAGGAAATACACAGCTAAGAGACTCCTTAAGAAAGGGATGGAGTCAGGACCAAGGAATGCACAAAGGATGGAGTATTTTGCCATAAAAAGTAACTGCAATACACTGAATGTTTGTGTCCTCCCAAAGTTCATATTTTTAAAAAATTAAATAACTGCTTTTATTGCAATATAATTTGATATTTTGATATGCATATATATTGGGAAATGATTACTATAGTCAAGTTAATTAACATATCCATTACCTCATATAATTAACCTTATTTTTGTAATGAGAACACTTAAGATTCACTGTCTTAGCAAATTTCAAGTATACAATGCAGCATTATTAGCTATAGTCACCATGACGTACATTAGATTTCTAGAAGCTAATTCATCCCAAATAACTGAAAGTTTATACCTTTTGACTGATGTCTCCATTTCTCCCAGCTCTCAGCCCCTAGAAACCATAGAGATCCATGTTTTTGCAAATGGCAGGATTTAGTTTCCTTCTTTCCTAAAGCTGAATAATATTCCTCTGTGTGTGTGTATCACACACACATGCATCTATCTATGTATTACCTATCTATCTATCTATCAATTTCTTTATCCATTCACCTGTTGACAGACACAGATTGTTTCCATATCTTGGTTAGTGTGAATAATGCTGCAATGAACATGGGAGTGTAGCTACTCTTCAACATACTGATTTTATTTTCTATAACTTTGTAATATACTTTGGAATAGAGAAGTGTGATGCCTCCAACTTCGTTCTTTTTTCTCAAGACTGCTTTGGCTATTCAGGATCTCTTATTGTTCCATACAAATTTTATGATTATATTTTCCATTTCTGTGAAAATTGCCGCCAGAATTTTGATAGGGATTGTGTTGAATCTCTGGATAACTTTGGGTTGTATGGACATTTTAACAATATTAATTCTTCCAGTCCACAAACACAGGATATCTTTCCATTTGTGTCTTCTTCAGTTCCTTTCATCAATATCTTATAGTTTTCTGTGTAATAGATCTTTCACCTCCTTGTTTAAATATATTTCTAAATACTTTATTACTTTTTAAGCTACTATAAATGAGATTTTTATTGATTTCCTTTTCAGATAATTTGTTGCTGGTGTAAAGAAACACTACTGATTTCTGCATGTTGATTTTGTATCCTGCAACTTTACTGAATTCATTAGTTCTAACAGTTTTCTATAGAGTCTTTAGGGTTCTCTACATATATAATCATATCGTTTGCAAACAGAGATAACTTTACTTCTTTCTTTTTGATTTGGATGCCTTTTATTTCTTTTTCTTGTCTAATCACTCTGGTGAGAACTTTTAGTACTATGTTGAATAGAAGTCACAGAGTGGACTTTCGTGTACCAGACCTTATGGGAAATGCTTTCAGATTTTCTTCAATGATTATGACATTTGTTGTGGGTTTTTCATAAATGACTTTTAATGTGTTGAGGTAAGTTCATTTTATACCTATTTTGTTGAGAGTTTTTAGCGTGAATGGATATTGAACTTTGTTAAGTGATTTGTGTGCATCTATTAGGATGATCATGTGATTTTATCTTTCATTCTGTTAATATAGTGTATCATGTTGTGATTTGTATGTGTTGAACCAACCTTGTATCCCAGGGATAAATCCCACTTAGTCATGGTGTGTAATCTTTTTTATGTGCTGCTGGACTTTGTTTGCTAGTAATCTGGTTTGCTGGTATTGAGTGTTCTTGCTTTTTTATTTATATATCTAAAGATTTTATACTTTTTATATATCTAAAGAGGTATTTGTCTTTAGTTTTTATTTTTCTTCCTTGAGGTGTCTTTGTAGGACTTTGGTGTCAGGGTAATGCTGGATTCACAAAATGAATTTGAAAGTATTTTCTCTTCTATTTTTTGGAAGCGTTTAAGAAGGATTGATATTAATTATTATTTGAATGTTTGATAGAATTAATCAGTAAAGCCATCATGTCCTGAGCTTTTCTTTGTTAGAAGGTTTTTGATTACTGATTTAATTTTCTTATCTCTTATTGGTCTCTTCAGGCTTTCTATTTCTTCTTAAGTCTTAATAGGTTATATATGTCTTGCAGTGCATCCATTTCTACTAGCCTATCCAATTGGTTGGTGTGCAATTGCTCATAAAAGTCCCTTATGATCCTTTTTATTTCTCAGGCATCCATTGTAATATTTTCTCTTTCACTTCTGATTTTGTCTAGCTAAAGGTTTGCTAATTTTGTTTCTTTTTTTCAAAAAATCAATTCATCTTTGATGATTTTTCTGTTCTTTCTTTTAATTCTCTATTTGATTTATTCCCACTCTAATCTTTATTATTTCTAGCTAACTTTGGGCAAAGTTTGTTCTTCCTTTTCTAATTACTTGAGCTATAAAATTTGGTTATTTGAGGTGTTCTTTTTGTAATTGAAACAAGCATTTATTGCTATAAACTTCCCCCTTAGTAGTCTTGTTGCTGCATCTCATAAGTTTTGATGTGTTGCATTTGCATTTCTGTTTGTTTTGAGGTATTTAAAAAATTCTTGTTTGATTTCTTGACTCAATGATTATCAAGGAAATGCCATTTGGCTTCCATATATTTGTGAGTTTTCCTGCTTTCTCGCTGTTATTGATTTCTATTTCATTCCCTTGTGGTCTTAAAGATACTTGGAATGATTTCAGTCTTAAATGTGTTAAGACTTGTTTTGGGACCTACTTGTGATCCATCCTGGAAAATGTTCCATATATGTTTGAGGAGAATGTGTATTCTTCTGCTGTTGGGTAGAAAGTTCTAAATATGTCTGTTAGGTCCATTTAGTCTAGAGTGTTATTCAGTCAGCTATTTCTTTATTGATTTTCTGTCTGGATGTTCTGTCCGTTATTGAAAATGAGGCAGTGAATTCTCCTACCACTATTTTACTGCTGTCAATTTCTTCCTTCAGATCCATCAATATTTGCTTTATATATTTAGGTGCTCTGGTGTTGGGTGTATATATTTTCATAATTGTTAGATCACTGGACCGTTTTATCATTTTGCAATGACATTTTTTTGTCTTTGGAGAGTTTTTAACTCAAAGTCTATTTTGTCTGATGCAAGCATAGCTAGCCCTGTTTTCTTTTGGTTATTATTTGCATAGAATAATTTTTCCTTCCCTTCACTTTCAACCTATGTGTGTTTTTGAATCTAAAGTGAGTCTTCTATGGAAGAAAATTGATGGATCTTCTTTTTTAAATGCATTCGGCCACTCTAAGCCTTTTGATTAGGGAGGTTAATCCATTTATATTTAAAGTAATTATTAATAGGTAGGACTTACTCACTGCCATTTTGTTAATAGTTTTCATCTATTTTGTTATTGTTTTGTTTCTCTCTTTCTTGCTGTCTTTCTTTGGTATTTGATAGTTTTTGGTAATGATTTGTTTTGATTCCTTTCTTTTTATCTTTTGAGTATCTATTATGGACTTTTTCCTTGTGGTTACCATAGGGTTTGCATAAAATATCTTATGGTTATAATAATCGTATTTTAAGTTGATAGCTTGACTTCAATTGCATTAAAAACTACACTTTTACTGCCCTCCTCTCACACTTTGTTTTCTTGTAGTCAGAGTTTACTTCTTTTTATATTGGGTAGCCATTGACAAACTTTTGTGATTCTGGTTATTCTTTTCTTTTCTTTTCTTTTTTTTTTTTAAGACAGCGTCTCGCTCTGTTACCAGGCTGGAGTGCAGTGGCATGATTTCGGCTCACTGCAACCTCCGACTCCCTGGTTCAAGTGATTCTCCTGCCTCAGCCTCTCAAGTAACTGGGATTACAGGCACGTGCCACCACGACCAGCTAATTTGTGTGTGTGTGTGTGTGTGTGTGTGTGTTTTAAGTAGAGATGGGTTTCAGCATGTTAGCTAGGATGATCTTGATCTCCTGACCTCATGATCCACCCACCTCAGCCTCCCAAAGTGCTGGGATTACAGGCGTGAGCCACCGCTCCCAGTTGATTCTAGTTATTCTTAAAATATTTTTTAACTTTTATATTAGGGTTAAAATAAATTTATGCACTGCTATTACAGTATTACGTTACTCTATATTTGACTCTATATTTATCTTCATTTATAAGATTTATGTTTTCATATGCTTTTACACTGCTATTTGGCATAATTTCATTTCAACAAAGAACTCCCTTAAGTATTTCTTGTAAGGCAGGTCCAGTGATAATGAACTTCCTCAGTTTTTGTTAGTCTGGGGAAGTGTATTAGTCAGGGTTCTCTTAGAGGGACAGAACTAATAAGATATATATATATAAAATATATATAATGTATTTATAATATGATATATGATATATTATAAATATATAATATAAAAATATATTTATATTTTGAGTGGCAGCTCAAATGAGTGGCAGCTCTGACTCTGTCAAGGGAGGGTCAGCACACGGTGGCTCCAGCTCCAAGAGATACAGTGGCTCTGGCTCCAGGCAGTGCTGGCAGCTAGAATCTGCATCAAAATAGAAATATATAATAAATATAAATATATAATATATAAATATATTTATAATAGGATATATATACACACATATATATACAAAGGGGAGTTTATTAAGTATTAAGTTACACAATCACAAGGTCCCACAATAGGCTGTCTACAAGCTGATGAGCAAAGAGAGCCAGATCAAGTCCCAAAACTGAAGAACTTGGAGTCTAATGTTCGAGGGCAGATAGCATCCAGCATGGGAGAAAGATGTAAGCTGAGAGGCTGGGCCCGTCTCACCTCTTCACGTTTTTCTGCCTGCTTTATATTCACTGGAAGCTGATTAGATTGTGCCTACCAGATTAAGGGTGGATCTGTCTTCCCAAGCCCACTGACTCAAATGTTCATCTCTTTTGGCAACATCCACACAGACACACCCAGTATCAATACTTTGTATTCTTCAGTCCAATTAAGTTGACACTCAGTATTAACCATCACAGGAATAATTTATCTTTCCTTCATTCACAGAAGATAATTTTGCCAGGTGTAGAATTCTTGGCTGACAGTTTTTTTTTTTTTTCTTTCAGAACTTTAACTTTATATCATCCCACTCTCTCCTGGCTTGAAAAGTTTCTGATTAGGAATCTACTGGTAGCCTTATCGAGGTTCTCTTACATGTGATAAGCCACTTTTCTGTTGCTGCTTGCAAAATTCTCTCCTTGTCTTTGACTTTGATAATTTGATTATAATGTGCTTTATTATATGATGCACTTATAGTTGTATATCTTAAAATGAGGTCCTCTTTTGGTTTATCCTATTTGGGAACTTTTGAGTTTTATGAATCTGGATGTTGATTTCCCTCTCAAGATTTTGGAAGTTTTCAGCCATTATTTCTTTATGTAAGTTTTGTGCCTCTTGTTTTCTCTCTCCTCTTCTGAAAATTGAGTGACTATATTGGTTCTCTTGGTGGTGTCCCTTAAATTCCATAAGATTTGTTCATTCTTGTTCATTCTTTTCTCCCTTGTCTGTACAATCTCAAATGATCTGTACTCAAGTCCACTTATTCTTTCTTTTCCTTGACTGAGTCTACTGGTGAACCTCTCCATTTTACATTTCATTGTATTTTTTAGCATCAGAATTTCTGGCTCTTTTTTTATTTCTATCTTTTTGTTGAAATTTTCACTTTATTGATGCATTCTTTTCTGATTTAGTTGAGTTCTGATTTAGAGATCTGTGTTTAGAGATCTGAGCTTCTTTAAACCAATTATTTTGAATTCTTTGTCTGGCGATACATAGATCTCTCTTTCTTTGGGATTGGTTACTGGAAAGTTATTGTATTATTTTGGTGGTGTCATGTTTCCCTGTTTGTGTGTGTGTGTGTGTTTCTTATAGCTTTTATGTTGTTGTCTTTGCATTTAAAGAGGCAGTCACCCATTCCAAACTTGAGGGACTGGCCTAGGTAAAGAAAGAGCTCCTTCTATGGGAAGGCACAAGGGCACCAACTGGGTAAGATGTGCAGTGGTGGCCGGGCACGGTGGCTCACGCCTGTAATCCCAGCACTTTGGGAGGCTGAGACGGGCGGATCACAAGGTCAGGAGATCAAGACCATCCTGGCTAACATGGTGAAACTCCGTCTCTACTAAAAATACAAAAAATAGCTGGGCGTGGTAGCGAGTGCCTGTAGTCCCAACTACTCAGGGGGCTGAGGCAGGAGAACAGTGTGAACCCAGGAGGCAGAGCTTGCAGTGAGCAGAGATCATGCCACTGAACTCCAGCCTGGGCAACAGAGCGAGACTCTGTCTCAAAAAAAAAAAAAGATGTGCAGTGGCTTCTGATCTGGGTCTGCTGGTTCCAGGAGTGCAGCCAGGGCTTGAGTCTGTTGGACATATGGGCATACACTCAGATACCTGGTCCATTAGATGTGGTGTGCATGCACTGTGGCAACAGTGAGCATGCAGGAGCCCAGGCTAATGGGCAGTGGGTACAGTTTCAGGGGCACCTGGTCCCATGGCTGTGAGTGTGCAGCTGAAGTAGTTACCTGTTCCCATGTACATATGGATGCATATTCAGTGGCACCAGCAGGCACTGGGATTGCTGTGCAGGCCTGTGCTATGCAGCTGCTGCCTGGTTCCCAGGTCTAGGCACACATGGACTTACCAGGGTTAGGGTTGGGGATGAGTGGCAGCTCTCCCTCTGTCAAGGGAGGGTCAGCACATGGTGGCTCCAGCTCTAGGAGATACAGTGGCTCTGGCTCCAGGCAGTGCCAGCAGCTGGAATCTGCATCAAAAACGATCACTGGAGTCATTTGTAGCTAGGGCTGTTGGGATCCTCAGTGGCAAAATTGTTGAGGTTCCCTACTCTCACTCTCTTCCCATAAGGGGAGTTCATGGACAAAAGGCTTTCTGGCCCTGTGCCAGCCTGGAGGATGGAGCGATGCGGGCAGAATATTTTCTACCCCTTTCAATGCATCCTTCCATAGTCTCTGAACTCCTCTGCGTCACTTTAGGATTCTAGGATTCATACCCTAAATATACTGTGGGATTCTCCCCAAGCTATCCTCATCCATGCAAAGTTGACTTTATTCTTGTTTTTGTGTGCAGGTGAGGTCTGGGATCTTCTATTCTGCCATCTTAAAGACATTACTCCCCAAATTTATATGTTGAGTCCCTAGTGTCCAGTGCGATGGTATTAGAAAGTGGGGCCATTGGGAGGTAATTAGGTCATGAGGGTGGTGCCCTTAGGAGTGGGATTTGTGCCCTTTTAAGATGGCCCCTGAAAAAGCGTTCTGACTCTCTATCATGTGAAGATAAAATGAGATGTCAGCAGTTTGCAACCTGGAAGAGGACCTTCACTAGAACCTGGCCATGCTAGCACCCTGATGTCAGACTTCCAGCCTCTATAAATTTCTCTTGTTTAAAAGCCCCCGCTCCCCAGCTCCCTGCAGTATGTGATACTTTGTTATAGCAACCTGAACTGACTAAGACAGTAGTATTCACTAGTTCCAGGGATTGGGACCTAGATATCTTTGGGGGCCATTTAGCCTCCCGCAGGAGCTATACAAGAAAAACAAGCAGCAGTAACTCACATGGGAATGGAATGCTGCTGTGAGGGGAAGAGGCTATGGAAGCAGGAGACACTGTGGCTGGTTAAATGTGGAGCGAAGGGATGAGGGAGGAAGAAAATTATTGAAAGGTTCCATGGTACAGGGCAATGTTCTTAGAATAAGGACTCTGAATGCCAGAGAAGCACAGAAAAAAAATGTGGGTTTGCATGAATGTGACTCATTGGTGACAAAACATGATGTAGGCAGGCAGATCCAGACTTTGTAAGGACTGTAGCTTAGATTACCTTGAGAACGTCGTTAAGAACAATAGTCCAAAGTTAATATACAAAATTGAGTAGGAATGTGAATTTTTTAAAGAATGCGAACAGAAAAATCACAATAAATCAAAAATTGTGCAGCCTGGGCAACATGGGGAAATGTTGTCTCTACAAAAACACATATAAATACAAAAAAAATTGACTGGGCACGGTGGCACAGCCTGTAGTTGCAGCTACTCAGGAGGCTGAGGTAGGAGGATTGCTTGATCCAGGAAGGCAGAGGTTGCAGTGAGCCAATATTGTACCACTGCACTCCAGCCTGGGCGACAGAGTGAGATCCCATCTCAAAAAAAAAAAAAAAAAAAAAAAGAAATCATAAATTGTGTAAAGCTGACAAATACCACAAACATATATGCTCTAAAAAATAACATTCTTTTATTAACTGATGCCACTTTATGACGCTGTCATTCTAATTTCATGTCTGTATACTTTTTGAACACCGTTTTGTAAAACAATTTTATAGTATTTTCTACAGCAGGAAGAGATGGCTAATTCAGTCATGTCCTCTAGCATGATGGATCAAAATGTGGTTTCGTAATTGATAGTTTAGAGAGGTTTCTTTCATCTGTGCAACTACTATTGGCAATACCGTAATACCACATACATTTTTAGGATAGTTGTCAAATTTGAAAAAAAATCCTCTTTCAAGTCCCTTTCATATATGGACTATTAAAACTGTATTTTCTCCCTACTTACAGCACCATGATACTAAAACTAAAACTAGCCCTGAAACTACAGGAATTTTGGTCATTTCATTTTGTGCAATTCTCATTAAAAAAGAACAAAATGCATAATGCACTTATCACTGTATATGCTTCATTATCAAGTATAAATCCTGACAGGAGAGACTTTCCGTTTGGGTTCAGCAATTAGGAAAAGAAAATTTTTTGCTGACAGTTTTATATATCTGATGTTTGAAATAATTTACCTGTCTATGGCTCTGTACATTTCAAACCTTATTTATCCTGCTAGATAGTGTAGGACTCATTTATATCTCCTTCATGTCATGATGCTGGTGATGGGAGGAGTATTCCCTGCAGTATTCTCATACTGGGATGACTAGTAGTAACTTAGCTGTACTCAGAAGAAACCACCATCTACATATATAAGCCCCTAAACCAAAATGAAATATATCCCCAGTTGAACTTCCCCTTAACCAGATGCCCAAAATGTCCATGAGCTCTTTAAAGCCATCCAAAACAAGGGGAACTGTGATAGTAGAAAGAGGCAGTTGCCTTGACAGACTTTAGTTAAAATATCTTACTTTTGAAGAAAAAAAAAAAAAATGACCACATTGTGCGGGTCCTTCTCAGGGCCTTGGAAGGAGCCAGGGTAAGTGAGGAGGAGCCAGGGTAAATGAAGAGGAGCCAGGGTAAGCTCAAGGTTCATTAGCTTCTTGGTCAATTGACCCCTGTATCTAGGAGTCACTCAGATGTGAACCCTTTAATGAGACTGCTCGGGAAAGACAGCTGAGGGAATAGAGAGACATGCTCTGGGCTAATGAGGTTTCCAGATCCAGAGGGTACTCTTATCACTCAGTCTTTGCTATTGCATAGCAAATGCCCTCTTCTACATTTTTAATTTCACCTGTTTTTTAAAAAAAATCTTGCAGGTTTGGCCAGGTGCCGTGGCTCACACCTGTAATCCCAGCACTTTGGGAGGCCAAGGTGGGCGGATCACCTGAGGTCGGGAGTTCGAGACCAGCCTGGCCAACATGGTGAAACCCCGTCTCTACTAAAAAAATACAAAAAATTAGCCGGGCATGGTGGCGGATGCCTCTAGTCCCAGCTACTAGGGAGGCTGAGGCAGGAGAATCGCTTGAACTCGGGAGGTGGAGGTTGAAGTGAGCCAAGATCATGCCACTGCACTCCAGCCTGGGCAACAAGAGCAAAACTCTGTCTCAAAAATAAATAAATAAAAATAAAAAAAATAAAGGAAGAAACAAAGAAAAAAAAATCCTGCAGGTTTGCAATCGGAAACAGTTTGGTAGTTTCTCGAAAAGCTAAACAGAGAATTACTGTATGGTCTGGCAATTTCACTCTTACGTATGTATACCCAAAGGAATTCAGAGCAGAGACTCAAACAGATACTTGTAAGTCAATATTCATAGCTGTGTTATTCAGCATAGCCATGTGTCCATCAACAGATGAGCAGATGAATAAACTCTGGTATATGCATGCCAAGGAATATTATTCAGTCATAAACAGAAAAGAGTTCTAAAACATGATACAATATGGGTGAACATTAAAAAAATTACACTAAGTAAAATAAGCCACATAGAAGAGGACAAATAGTTTATTATTCTACTCACATGAAATATCCAGAATATGCAAATTTATAGAGATAAAAGGTAGATTAGAGGTTACCAGGAGCTAGGGAAAGGGAGGGGGGGTGAGGAACTATTATATCCAAGTTTCTATCTGAGATGATGAAAGAGCTTTGGACATAAATACTGGCAATGGTTGTAGAGCATTGTGAATATAATTCATGCCACTGAATTGTACACTTAAAAATTATTAAAATGGTAAGTTCATATTCTGTATATTTTACCACACTCAAATAAAAGAAAAAAAGAGCAAGGTAAGATTTGAGCATCAGAAATGAATTTGTCCAGATCAGGTTATTCATGCATAAAAAATATTTACCTAACATGATCATAACAGCTGAGGGGTAGTTGCACGTGCCTGCAATCTCAGCTACTCAGGAGACTGAGATGGGAGGATTGCCTGAGTCCAGGATTTCAAGATCAGCCTGGGTAACACAGTGAGAACCCATCTGTAAATTTAAAAACAGATATAAAGTGATCACAATCTCTTGAATAAGAATTCTATAGATCTTACTTCACACCAACCACATGTATATCCAAAAAAATCTCGCAGATTACTGAGCCAATGAAAATGAGTATTAGGCCGGGCACAGTGGCTCATGCCTGTAATTCCAGCACTTTGGGAAGCCAAGGCGGGCTAATCACCTGAGGTCAGGAGTTCGAGACCAGTCTGATCAACATGGAGAAACCCCATCTCTACTTAAAAAAAATACAAAATTAGCTGGGCTTGGTGGTGCATGCCCTTCGGAGACTTGAACCTGGGAGGCAGAGGTTGCGGTGAGCCAAGATCGTGCCTTTGTACTCCAGCCTGGGCAACAAGAGCGAAAACACTGTCTCAAAACAAAAAAAAAAAAAGAAAGAAAGAAAGAAAGAAAATGAGTATTCATCTGGCATACATTCGCCAAACCTCCCTACACTTGTCAGCAATCTATTATGGGTGGATTACACGGCAGTGAACATGTAGTTTGGAGAGATGGTGTGGGTTGTATTTACCACTGTTTGCCTTCTAAAAAAGAACAAACTTACTTGATGGTGATTCAGCTGGCCTAATTTCCTTCAGACCCTGAAGTGCCTAAGGTCTGCTTAATGTGCCTCAATGTCTATCTGTTTAGACACCGACAACCAGCTGGAAAAGCAGGGAGGCTCCAGCCCCTCATACCGAGGCCCAGGCAAGCTTGCAGTTTCACCCTGAGCACGAAAGCGTTGATAAGGAGAATCCTTAAGTGGATGGAAGATACGTGTGCTACCAGGACATTTTGAGTCATCTCTCTAAATGTATAATCATTTGTAATTCCTGCCTCCCATTCCTCCTTTCCCCCAGATTCTCCTTTCTCCCAGTTACCTCTCAGTTCCTTTATCTAAGACTCAGCAGTGTCCAAGGGGGAGAATATAGTCATGGGTTCTGTATTAGTCTATTTTCACACTGCTATAAAGACATACCCAAGAGTGGGTAATTTATAAAGAAAAGAGGTTTAATTGACTCACAGTTCCACATGGCTCGGGGTGGGGGGCCTCAGGAAACTTACAGTCATGGCAGAAGGGGGAACAAAGACCTTCTTCACATGGTGGCAGGAAAGAGAGAGCTAGCAGGAGCAGGGAAAATTGCCTTATAACACCAGCAGATCTCGTGAGAATGCACTCACTGTCACAAGAACAGCATGGGGGAAACCATCCCCTTACTCCAATGCTTCCCACCAGGTCACTCCCTAAACACCTGCAGATTACAATTCAAGATGAGATTTGGGTGGGGACACAAAGCCTAACCATATCAGGTTCTTAATTTCTGTTTCTGGTTGGGTCAGTAAAGCCCCTTCCTCATCCCTCTTTTCCACTCATCACTAGAGACAGAAACAAAACCGTGGATTCAGGCTGCTAAAAGCCTAAAACAAAACAGAACAGAACAATAACAACAAAATAAGGTAAGTTGGACAAGCTTGGTAGAGACTATATTGGGTAAGGTGAATTAAATACTGTTTGATTCTGAAACAAATTCCAGAATGGCTTAGCACAATAAAAGTCTTATTTTCATTCAAGCAAAATCTGATATGCTTGTTCCTATTGGGCAGCTGGCTTTCCATGTAGTCATTCAGGCATCTGCACTCCTTCCATCTTGTGGCTCCACCATCTTATAGGGCTTCCAGGTTTTCTGCTAGATTCTGTGTATGTGACCAGTAAGCAGGAGAGACAGGTGGTGGAAAACAACTGAGGTTGTTTCTGGCAGCCAGGCCTGGAAGGGATGCACAACACTTTTGCTTACATCTCATTGGCTGGGACCCAGTCCCATGACCCCCACTTAGCTGCAAAGGAGTCTTGGAAATAGGTTCTGGTGAGTGTATAACAGTGTCTCTGCACAGGGACTTTAAAAGTCATGTGACCAAATGCCTTTTCCCACCTTCTGTGCTATTTTATCCTCACTCCACTATCATAAAACAGGAATAGTCTTGCCTTACTAGAGGAGGAAATGGAATCACAGAAACCTCGAATGCAGGACTGAAGCCTGGATAAGGAAGCCTGGGATGTCTTGACTCTGTGTGCCCCTCCACCTTCCTGGCTGGGTGCCTGTGGTGTCTTCTTTCGTGACCTGCTCTGAGTTTCAGGGCAGGCTAGGACAACCTCCTCCCAGAGGGAGATCAGCTTGGAACATCTGGGATCCATATGCTGCTGGTTTCCTTAATAGCTCTGAGTGCAATGCAAGGTATTGGTCTTAAGCCCTGAAATCCTGCCTGGTCTGCTTTTCGTCTCTCTGAGAGATCTCCTCTCCGCTATTGCACTATTTGAAGGTGGATTTCAATGGACACCGCCTTCTATAACAGCTGACAGGGAATTCTCAGTGGAGGCCAGTTGATTTTGGAGCAATTCCTGCTGTCAGTCCTGCAAAGTCCAAGTTTCCTGACCTATGGGGCATGATGACAAACCCATCTGCTTTTGCAGTTAGTCATTTGAGGGGCTTAATTGTAAAACGTTTGTCTAACATGAAGCTGAGATGGTGCACAGAAAAGGATACATTTATTTGACCGGTCATCCCACTCCCTGCCCTCTTGCAAGTCTGCTCCAGGACCAAGCAATGCAGGTTGTCAGGATATCCAGGACACGTTCAGCAAGAAAAGCCTTTTGCCCTCTCTCTGTGTAGATCTCCATCCAGACATCTGTCTTGGCATTTTATTTTTCATGAAAGTGATCTTAGAGATGAAGTTGGCCTCCACCATGTGATCATAATTCATAAAGTGAAGAGCCATATTAAGAATTGGGGAGATTAATAAATCGTCAATTCATAATGGATTTCTATGGGAAACCAAAGTGTATGGTGTGCAACTTTAACTTTCTGAGGTTGCAACCAAGAACTGCATGACTATGAATGTTCTTCCCAAGGCATCCTTTAGTCGCACATAGTCCTGACCTAGATGGACTGTGTGCTGACTCCCAGAAAGATTCTTTATGTTTTCACATAGTTCTATTGCTAAAGTTGCCTTACAAATAACTGTGAGAAAGTAAATGTTACATCAACACAGCATACAAAAGCAACAAGGCTGAAAAATACAATTGCTTTAAAGTTAGGGAATGTAGCTTTCAAATGTTCAACGAAAGGGATAAGATCTGTATTCCTGTTTTCTCTTTCACTATTTCTGAACATATGTGCATTCAGATTTGCTTTCTCTGTACCACAATGAAGAAGGAAGGGAGGCGCTTTTAGGGGGATGCTTTCAAATGTGCACATCTGACCAAAAGTGGGGTTTATCTCCTTACATAGCCAGACATCCTGGAGGTAGGGTGGTGCCAAGGTTGGTTGATTCAGTGGTGCAAAGACATGATTTTTTTACTCTGCAGTCCTCAGGCATTCCCCCCTCATAGCCACAAGATAGCTGCTGCAGCTCCAGACATCACATCCTCACACAACTATTGCTAAAAGCTGCAATGTGTTTTCTCCTCTTATGAGAGAGAAAGATCTTTGTTAGAATCTCCTAGTAGACTTCCACTTGTATCTCACTGGCCTGAACAAGGTCAATTCTTATCCCTCATACAATCATTGACCAAGGGGAATGAAATTATCATAACTGGTTTAGACGAGTGGTTTTCATACTTCAGCACAAATTGGAATCTACTTCTGGGGTAGATTGCTAAAATATAGATTGCAATGCTCCACCACCAGGGTTTCTGATTCAGTAGATTCTAGTAAGTTGTCCGGTATTCTGCTGTGGCTAGTCTGGGAATTATACTTTGGGAACCACTGGTTTAGATTGATTTGATTCATTTTCTAGTGCTGGGGAAAAGTCACCTTTATTGAAATCTGCTCTGAAAGCAGAGTCAAGGTTGGGGGAACTAGGAAAAAGCATTAGAATAAATGAGTTAGTGAGAGAAAGCTTATTAGGTAGGCACCCAGATTCATCTACAATATATATATTTAAATTTTTTGCTCCAATTTTTTTGCCTTCTTTTCAAGACCACTGCAGATTTGATGGTTTTCATGAAATATTTTCATTAATTTGATTCCTACAGCAAGTCCTTTTCCTTCGGGACTAACATAAATCCTAAATCCATCACTGTGTACTGCACACACTAAATTATGTAGAGCTTAAATTATTTCTCTCTGTATCTATTACCTTTTGCCCTTCTCTGTAAAATGTTATCAGTCTTAGTGTTTGTTCAGTCAGCCAGCTTTATTAGATCCATCTTAGGTTTCTCACCATCCTCCTTAGCTCTTCCCAACCTAAACACTTCTGTGTCATCAGCAAATTTTTCCACATGGCCATTCACTGCATCCTCTAAGTCATTAGCAAGTATATTGCGCTAAATCACTGGAACTGCTAACTTGAACTTCGTGTATTAGCAGCATCTGAAACAAGTATACCAAGACTGGCAGTACACTTAGATCAGAGATTCAGTTTCTTGGTTGAAAAATAAAATATGTATAACTCATATTTGATTCCATTCTTTCCTGTGCAGAGTTTGCAGTAGATTCATTGTGCTTGTGTTATTGTGACTGTAGTGTTATATGTAAGAAATCTTTGCCTAACCCAAGGCCAGAACAATTTTCTCCTATGTATTCTCCTAGAAATTTTCTAGTTTTCGTTTTTATGTTTAGATCTCTGATCCATTTTGGTTTAATTTTTGTATACGGTGCAAGAATTGAACCAGAATTAATTCTTTTGCCTATGGATATCTTATTTTTCTATCTCCACTAGGTCAAAACATTATACTTTCTTCCTTGAATGGTCTTCATACTTGCATGGGTCTATTTCTGGATTCTCTCCTTTTTCCTCTGTTGATCTTGTTGTCAAGACTGTCTTGACACCAGTATTGTACTTACTTTAATTACTCTGTTCTTAATTACTCTACTCTGTTCCGCTAATCTATTTATCTCTCTTGATGCAATACTATAGTATCTTAATTACTGTAATTTTATAATAAATATTAAAGTAAGATAATGTAAAATATTTCTTCCCTTTTTTTTTTCCAAGTTGTTTTGGTTTTCCTAGTTCGTTTACATTTTCAAATGAATTTTAGAATCAGCTTGTCAGCTTCAACAAAAAATTTCCACAAAATGGATTTTTTATTGTGAATTTATGTTTCTATAGATTAATTTGGGGGAAATTTGACATGTCAGCTAGACTGGGCATCTGACACATCAAACTGGTAAATCTATTTATTTAGATGTTTCACTTCTCTCAGCATTGTTTTGTATTTTTAAGTGTAAAGGTCTTCTACATATTTTATCAGATTTATCTCTATTTCACATTTTTATGCTATTGTAAATGAAATGTTTAAAAATTTAATTGGTAGTATACAGAAATAACTGATTTTTGTATAATAATTTTATATCCGGTGATATGTCTAAAGCTGTTCATTAGTTTGAGTAACTTTTTATAGCTTCCATAAGAGGTTTTACATAGTGTCATCAGGAAATAAAGACAGATTTACTTCTTTTTCTATGTGAATGCCCTTATTTCTTTTTCTTGCTTCATTTATCTAGTTAGAACCTCCAATAAAATACTGAAGAGAAGTAGTGAGAGTGAACATCCTTGTCTTGTTCCTGATCTTCAAGGGAAAGTATTTGTTCCTTCACTATAAATGTTAGCTATAGGCTTTTCATCAATAACCTTTTTCAGTTGAAGGCATTCTCTCTGATTCCCAGTTTGCTGGGACTAGGAACTCCAGTTATACATATATTAGGCCACTAAAGATGCACTACAACTCATGGATGCTGGTGGGGGGTGGTATTTTGGTTTTTGTTTGTTTGTCTTTTAGTGTTTTCCCTCTCTATTTGCTTTTGCTTTGTTCCTATTGCTGTGTCTTTGCTAATCTTTTCCTGCATAATGTCTCATCTGTTTTAATTCCATTCAGTGCATTAAAAAAAGCTCAGATATTGTAATCCTCATAGAATTTCACTTTTTTGTGTTCTATGTTCCATGTCTGTACTTATCACACATGATCTTTCCTCCAATTTCTTGAACATAGCAAAACAGATGATGGTTTAAATGCCTTTGTCTACTAATTCTGTTACCAATGTCACTTGTGGATCAGTTTCACTTGGTTGATTTCTTCTTCTGACTGTGGGTTGTATTTTCCTCTTTCTCTGCATGCCTAGTAATATTGATTGCATGCCAGACATGGTAAATTCTACCTTTTCGGGTGCTATATATTTTTGTATGACTGGAACTACTCTGAAACTTTATTCTGGAGCACAGTGACATTACCTGGAAATAGTCTGAGCGTTTCAGGTTTGCTTCTAAGGTTTGTTAGGCAGAAACAGAGCAATGTAGTCTGGGTCTAATTCTGCCATACCACTGAGGCAAAATACTTCTGAGTGTTCTACCTAGCACTTCATGAATTATGACATGTTTTGTTCTGGCTGGTGGGAACAGAAACTGTTTCTGGCCCTGTGTGATCTCTGGAAAGTGTTCATTTTAATCCTTTCGGGTAGTTCTTTCACTGAACTTGGACATTTCCTCACATCCATGTGCTGATCAGTTGTCAGCTAAAGCCTCATGGGAGACCCTCCGCATGTTTCTGGAATTCTCTCTCCATATAGATCCCTTCTTTTCTGCCAAGTTAATCACCTTGGCCTCCCTAGACTCTCATCTCTGGCTCTTCAACTTGGAGAGAATACGAGGATCTGCCTGGGTACCTCGATTATAATGCTCAGTTGTTTGGTCAAACACTAGTCTAGATGTTGCTACAAAGGTATTTCATACTTTCATATTCATATTCATATTCAAGTATGAATAACATTTACAATCTGTTGACCTGAAAGAGATTACATTTGGCATTATAGGTGGGTCTCATCCAATCAGTTGAGGCCTTTACAGCAAAAACAGGTTTCTCAGAGAAGGAATTCTGCCTCAAGACTGTAACTTGGAAATTCTGTCTGAGTTTCCATCCTGACAGCTAGTCCTGTGAATTGTGGACTTGCCAACCCCCATAATCAGTTGAATCAATTCCTGAAATGTATCTCCATGTGGATAAATCTAGATCTATCTTATAGATAAAGAATTCTTACAAGTATGTTTGCAGTTCATCCTATTATAAACTTGTAAGTTCCCCAAGGAAAAAGACTATACCCATTCTATTCACTCCTCTAACTCCAGCATCTAAGCAGAGCTGGATGCGTAGTAGGGGCTCAATAAATAATTTTACAATATTTATGGTGGGTGAATGAGGGCCCTCAGGCTCTAATTATCTCCTAATTAATGGAGATAATTAGGAGTGAATGACGGCCTGAGGTCCCTCATTCACTCACCATAAATATTTTCACAGAGGCCTTCTGGGGACAATATCTCAAACCAGGCGTGGACAAGTTAAATGTGTGACAGCAGATTCCCTGCACTAAGCAGGACAATTGCTATTAACAGTTCTTTTGTTCTCTCTCGGTTACTTTCCTGTACTTACTACCATGTATTTACTTTACAAATAAGTGTTGCAAACTATGTACGTGTGTATGATTTCATTTAATCGCTTCCAGAAGGTTATCATTCATAAGCTGCAATGTACAAGTCAATCTTTTAAAATGAAACACATCTTCTCCTAAAGTATGTCAGTGTTTGTATTAAACAAATACGTGCATGCAGCTTCAACAGTGGAGGCCATATGGGTAAGTGACAGATATTATTTTCTCACCCACTTCAAGTCTGCATACTTCCTTTCTAAATAGGACTGCCCCTAAACCTTCTTCCCCTCCACCTTCTCCCTTCCCTGAAGCAGTCATTGGGCCTAGTGAAAAATTTGGGGGTCTGGGCCAGGAAAGTGAAGTTGAGAGACGAAAGCAGGGGCGGCGTGAGGTTGGACTGATAATGAAGGAAAAATAAAGCCCCAATTATTGTTGGGGGGTTTTTGCTGGGTCTTTTTAGAGACGAGGTCTCACTTTGTCACCCAGGCTAGAATGCAGTCATGTGATCATAGTTTACTGCAGCCTCAATCTCCTGGGCTCAAGCTAGCCTCCTGCCTCAGCCTCTCCTGAGTACCTGGGACCACAAGCGTGTGCCACCATTCCTGGCTAATCTTTTTTTTTGAATGTTTTGTAGAGATGGGTTCTCACTGTATTGTTCAGGCTGGTCTCAAACTCCTGGCCTCAAGCAGTTCTCCTGGCTCATCCTCAAAAAGAGCTGAGATTACAGCATGAGCCACTGCACTCAGTCCCGAATTTTTTAGACTGAAAATCCAGGGCAGTCTATACCCACCAGCCTGACTTACACTTTGCAAAGCAGGATTTAAAAGCTATGCCTTTTCACTCCAGGGCCTAGAAAATTAAGAGAGTAAGCAAGGAATCTTTTCAACAAGGAGAATATCCTTTTGCTAAAAAAGAATTTGAGTTTTTCTTTTTCTTACAGTACTGTTTACACTATCACCATTAAGAAACCCTGGTATTTGTGGCAATGTGTTTTCACTGTTAAGCATCTAAACAGAGATTATGAAGTGAGACTTTAAGCAGAAAATCTGTGTTCACCTTCATTCTATCAACCTATTTGCTTGGGTAGATGTATGTATTAATTCAGTTATAGAAATAGTAACTTAAATAATGGATGAGCTCTTATCACTTTCTGTAGACAAAGAGATTTAAGCAACAGGAGAAAAGGCAATTGTATTCATGCAAGTAAACATGTATAATTTATAGTAAAGAGAAAGAAATTGAGAATAACAATGGGAAAATATTAGATATTTTAATGTATCCACTCTTCTTTTTCTTTTCACAGTGGATTTAGGAAATTGAAATGTGTAAGCCACAGCAGCTGAAATTTTAAGTCCTCGGGTATTCTGACATGTGATTACTTCAGTCACATAGAAATTTAAATTTCTTGCTTCGGAAAGAGGCAAGATAATGGGAATAAGAAAAAAAGATACTCTGATAATCCAAGGATGAATTTTAATATGGTGCTTGATTTACTCACCTAACCATCATGATTTGATTCATGCTATGAAACTGGCACAAATAAACACTAAATGAGGCATTTTAGAATAAATTTAAGATGGAAAGCTTTGGTAGAGAGGGAACTATATTGTACATCATTTGGTAAATCTCATTTCCCTGAAACTTTTTACTTTCTTTACAGTTTTATTGGCTTTTTCTTGCCAGTTTTTATTCTTCATAGTTCAATCATTATGACTGTTAAAAAGAAAGCCAAAATTCATGAAAAACATATAAAAGAAGACTAGATTAATTTTGAAATTATGGACACTCCAGGAAGCAGTCAAGTTAGCACACCTGGTATACAACATACTTGGACTGTTTTCATATTTAATGAAAAATATATTCCACTGAGTATTAACACTAAACAACAGTACCTAGAAATCCATTAATAGTTTTCTAGCTTATTGGAAGATTGAGGTTTTACTATTCCCAGTATTCGGAGCATTATGTAAAAATGCCTTTAAATTTCAACAACTAACCCTGAAGTCATGCCAAATTACTTCCTGCCCCCAATTAGTGGAGTGTACCATTAAATGAAAATATGAGAATTGCAAGAATATCCACAGAGACACTACAAATTACATAGATATTCAATCATCTAATATGAGATGGATCTATGACCAGAACAGGAAGATTCTCTAAAGAAAGTGAAATATTTATTTAAAGGGCCAGTGGATCATGGGACACATGATGGGTTTGTAATGTTCAGTGAAATGTTATGTTCTCACTTCAGGGAGTGTGAACGGTCCAATTTCCTCTAAACAGAATTTTCGTTGTTCGACAAAACCAACTATTACGCTATACCAAGAAATAACAACCTAATAAATAGTGATACAGATGGATTTTTCCCGCCTCCCTGTGAAACTTCGCTGGAATTTCCTGTTTCTCTTTTATGTAAGGGATTTCTTTTTTCCATCGTTCCTCTTCTTCCTCTGATTGGTTTGTATCATTTTCGAACATGCATTTTTTAAAGAAATATCAGATTAAAAAATTCTCAGCCTTACATTGTCTCATAAAGATTGCACTATGATGAAAACCAGACCCAGATTGTAGGTCTGCTTTCATTTTTTTTTTTTCCTGAAACACAAACAAGAACAATTTCAATAAAAACATTCCACTTCCCACCAGAGACACTGACGATGGTAATTCAGGTATTACCCTATCTGCAAATATGCATCTAACACAAGGGGACTGCATGGAAGTATTTTAAAAGCTTAACCTAAGATTTTCATATTAAGAATGGAATGCTGTATCTTTTGATTCCGTAAAACCCTAATTTTGAAGAAAGGCATGTTTTAAAATGGTCTGGGTAATGACCTGGGACTGCTAACAGGTATCCTGTTGAATAATAAGCTCGCTTGTTCCCTGTTTAGCAGTAGGGAGATGGCACTCAAAGATAAATGGAAAAGGCTGCTTGCGGCAGCATTGTTTATAATAGCCACTAACTGCATGCAGCTTGACTGTCCATTGGGGGAAGCGGATGAAATAAGTTGCAGGATGAAGGGGATGCTGGTGGAGGGTTTAAGAGCAGAGAGGGTAGAAACCAGCTGCCTCATCATGGATCCTGGTCCCACCACTTATGAGTCACACCTTAGGCAAGTTACTTGAACATCAGTTTTCTCATCTGTAAAATAGGGACAACAATAGTGGCAAACTTGGCCAGGTGCAGTGGCTCACGCCTGTAATCCCAGCACTTTGGGAGGCCGAGGTGGGTGGATCATGAGGTCAGGAGTTCAAGACTAGCCTGACCAATATGGTGACACCCTGTCTCTACTAAAAATACAAAAATTAGCTGGGCGTGGTGGCATGCACCTGTAGTTGCAGCTACTTGGGAGGCTGAGGTAGGAGAATCACTTGAACCCAGGAGGCAGAGGTTGTAGTGAGCCAAGATCACGCCACTGTACTCCAGCCTGGGTAACAGAGTGAGACTCTGTCTCAAAAACAACAACAACAACAACAACAACAACAACAACAACAAACAAA
This sequence comes from Macaca nemestrina, assembly GCF_043159975.1. Lineage (NCBI taxonomy): Eukaryota > Metazoa > Chordata > Mammalia > Primates > Cercopithecidae > Macaca > Macaca nemestrina. The sequence goes on along the minus strand of NC_092133.1, from coordinate 112,792,345 downwards.
CAAAAAAAGAATAGTGGCAAAGTCTTAACGTTGAAGTGAAGTGTGAGATACAGTTTCTAGTGTTGTTGGTGTTCAGAACAGTTCCTGGCACATAATAGATACACAATATGTGGAACAAGTGCAGTGGCTCACGCCTGTAATCCCAGCACTTTGGGAGGCCGAGGTGGGCAGATCAGAAGGTCAAGAGATCGAGACCATCCTGGCCAACATGGTGAAACCCCGTCTCTACTAAAAATATAAAAATTAGCTGGCCATGGTGGCATGCACCTGCAGTTCCAACTACTCAGGAGACAGGCAGGAGAATCATTTGAACCCGGGAGCCGGAGGTTGCAGTGAGCAGAGATCGCACCACTGCACTCCAGCCTGGGCGACAGAATGAGACTGTCTCAAAAAAAAGAAAAAAAAAAAAGATATGTGTTGAATAAATATAAAGAGCTGGCCAGAGTGTCCAGACAATAGGTGTCATGCAGATGGTAGCTATTATTATGGTACATCCATGCAAAATGGAATATTAGACAGTAATTGTAAAACTTTATGTATCACTATGTAAAAATAGGTTAAAATGAAAAATAAGATAGAAAAAAGCATGTATAAGGTGCTACAAACTTTATAAGAAAATGGCCAAAATGGGTATAAAATGTACAAGTATTCTAATATACATGTATACACACACGCACGCGCACACACGCACACACGCAGCCTGGAAGCATCCATCGGTGCTGGTATGCCTATTTTCCTTTGCACACTTTTTTTACTGTTTGAATTTTGACCACTTGCGTATGTGGGAGGATCCTCTTCTAGGAAGCAGACTCCGAATTGAGACTAGTGTGTCAGAAAATTATTAGCTCTTGGAATCAAAACTTGTAGAGGGGAAGAAAAGGAAGCAGGACTGGGCAGATGGAGAAGTTGATCTACCGTGGATTCCCAACCAAGGCCTCAGTCAACCACTCAGGGAGCTCTGAAGCCGGGATAGCCCCTTGGAGATGCCCCAAGATGGGACAAGGGGCCAAGCCCTCCTACCTCTGACGACCAACTGATCAGTCACTGGCTGCAAGCTGTCCCTGGAAGGGGGCAAATCCTGAGAGAGATTTTCTTCAGCTAAGGCAATGCCCAAAGAGGGTTGACCATTCAGAGCCTGTTCCAGCAAAACCCCCAGCAACTGACAGGTAAACTCTTCCTTCCTAAAGGGAGACCATGCGGTACATTACAGAACCTGCTACATCATTCATTCTTTCAATAAATGAACAACGTAGATGTCCATTTTTATTTTATTTTATTTTCTGACCGGAGTCTCGCTGTGTCGCCAGGCTGGAATGCAGTGGTGTGATCTCGGCTCACTGCAACAACCTCTGGTTCAAGTGATTCTCGTGCCTCAGCCTGCTGTGTAGCTGGGATTACAGGCATTTGCCACAACACCCAGCTAATTTTTGTATTTTTAGTAGAGACAGGATTTCACCATGTTGGCCAGGCTGGGTCTCGAACTCCTGACCTCAGGTGATCCACCTGCCTCAACTTCCCAAAGTGCTAGGATTACAGTATGAGACTCCACTCCTGGCATTATCAAATATTTAATTTTCAGTGTCAATGGTGAAAACACAGAGCTAGCCCAATTATGGGGAGCAGGTAGCCTCTGTGATGTGATTTAAGGGGTGCCATAGGGCTATCTGCCCTTCTCCCAAGTTTTTTCCGCACTACCCTGCCAAAAGTACATGAAGTTTTAACAGTTTGTTAAGGGATGGCTTAAGGCAGCGCTTCCTGGAGAAATTTATTTGTGTTCATTAACTGCCTTAATAAGTTAGTCAATAATTGTTTCTTATCTATCAATAATTCAGAAAAACATGGACTTGGCCAGTCGAGAACAAAACATTGACATTGTCCAGTTTTTCTAGCTTAGACTTTCTACTATTAGTAGGAGTTTAGGGTCAATTCTCTGAACAACCAAAGGAGCATGAATAGAATACAGAGAAATGTTCTACAAAATGGGTTGTGTGCACTTGACAGGGTGCAAAAGACATCGGCTGGCCCTTTCTTGGAAGCATAGACGTTTGCTATGGAAAAGAAATGTGAGACCCTCTACACATCATATTTTTGCCTTTAAAAAAAGAAAAGCAAGGAAGAAGTGGATTTTCTAGTATCATATTTAATAAACATTTGGAGGCCCCCTTATTTGGTCTGTAAGCCAGATAGTCTCATTTCAAGGACAGTACCGGAGAGCTGCAGTGAAAAGCCCTAATACCACAACAGAGATGGAGGGGACAAAGACGGCTTCACTTTTAGCTTCTTGTAGTATTTTGCCCATCACTCATTCTTGGAGAACCACATTGCCAAAATTATTTAGTTTTTTAGATTTTTTTTTTTTTTTTGAGACAGAGTCTTGCTCTGTTGCCCAGGCTGGAGTACAGTGGTGCCATCTCAGTTCACTGCAACCTCCACCTCCCGGGTTCAAGTGATCCTCATGACTCAGTCACTGTAGTAGCTAAGATTACAGGTGCATGCCACCACGCCCAGCCAGGTTTTGTATTTTTAGTAGAGACGGGGTTTCACCATGTTGGCCAGGCTGCTCTCAAACTCCTGACTTCAGGTGATCTGCCTGTCTTAGCCTCCCAAAGTGCTGGGAGTACAGGTGTGAGCTGCTGTGCCTACCCAAAAATTATTCTTTTTTTTTTTTTTTTTTTTTTTTTTTTTTTTTTGAGATGAAGTCTCACTTTGTCACCAGGCTGGAGTGCAGTGGCACAATTTCAGCTCACTGCAGCCTCCGCCTCCTAGGTTCATGTGATTCTCCTGCCTCGGCCTCCCAGGTAGCTGGGACTACAAGTTTAGTCCCACCACGCCCGGCTAGTTTTTTGTATTTTTAGTAGAGACGGGATTTCTCCATGTTAGCCAGGATGGTCTCAAACTCCTGACCTCAGGTCATCTGCCCGCCTTAGCCTTCCAAAGTGATAGGATTACCGGCGTGAGCCACTGCACCTGGCCTATTTAGTTTTAGCTAAACAAAATTATTATGTGGCATTGATCATTTGGTGACATGGTACCTTGGATTGGATCCTGGAACAGAAAAAATATATTGATGGAAGAACTGGAGAGATACAAATTAAATCTGTGGTTTAGTTAATAGTGCTGTACTGGTGTCAGTTTCTTAGGTTTGATAAGTATATTATGGTTATGTAAGATGTTAGTATTCGAGGAAGCTGGGTGAAGGGTGTATGGGAATTCTCTGTTCTATCTTTGCAATCCTCTGGTAAACCTAAAATTCTTTTGAATTAAAATTTCTTTTAAAAATATATTTGAAATATAGCTTTTTAACATGCATTATTGTTACCAACAAACATTGAGCCATGGATAGTGTTGCTTTGCAACGTTAGAAACTAATTTGAAATTAAGAACCCACAATATTAAAATGAGCCTCTGGTTTTGTTTCAAGTGTAAAGTTGTGTGAGTCTCAAACCAGTATTTTAAAACTTCTTATTAAATATTTATACATATTTAGCAACCTCTTATGAGATTTCTTATCTAATAGCAAAGCTACTGTTGAAGAAACTGCTGCAGTATAAACCAGTGAAATCACTTACATAAAAGCATAGTAAAAATTCAAAGTGCCCTCTTTAGTTAGAAAAATCTTTTGGAAGACACAAAGCACAAAATGTTAGTGAAAATGATAAACCACAGGGTGATTGCTGAATGGGTTGTTGCTGAATGAATAAAAGTTGAGATGCTTCCAACATGATTCCATAATTGAGCTGCTAGATTCTGTTTGAATAATGAAATACATGAAGAAATGCTTTTATGTGGCTTGCCAAAGAAAAGATGTACCAGAAAAAGATATATTCTCAATAGTAAATGACTTCTTTAATTTAAAAAATGGGGAAAGGGGGAATGGGGGTTTACCCATATGAGTCTAACCACTCAGGGAGTAGCTGCTTTGATGGAATTATAAAAGTAGAGACATCAGCCGGGTGCAGTGGCTCAAACCTGTAATCCCAGCACTTTGGGAGGCCGAGGCAGGCAGATCACGAGGTCAGGAGATCGAGACCATCCTGGCTAACACGGTGAAACTCCATCTCTACTAAAAATACAAAAAATTAGCCGGGCGTGGTGGTGGGCACCTGTAGTCCCAGCTACTGGGGAGGCTGAGGCAGGAGAATGGAATGAACCCGGGAGGTGTAACTGGCAGTGAGCCGAGATCTCGTCACTGCACTCCAGCCTGGGTGGCAGAGCGAGACTCTGTCTCAAAGAAAAAAAAAAAAAGAAGAGACATCAAGGGGAAATCCACAGGCATGGCCCCTCCTGAAACATCCGTTCGCTGCATCATCAGCCATATGAATATTATTGCTACAAAAAGTTGAACCAGAAATCCACAAAATGTTACAGGTGTCATCGGTGTGGTTACTTGATTGAAAAATAGAAGCAGAATCTTAATGAGATGGGGAATAATGGTGAAAATCTTTTGTGCCCTTGGAGGGTTAAAAGTTATTTCATGGCAAAGCACTTAAAAGTATTGTTAAACTTGAGATAGATAATGTGTTATTCTTTTATAAATACAAAGGTTCAAATCTGGCTTTTTCTGAGGCCAATACACTATTCATCAGATATTTCCAAAACTATGTTTGATCTGTCCATTTGAGATAAAGGCGAGGAGAAAATAGTGTTACAATGAGGGAGAAAGTAATAATTCTTGAAAGAAATTCATGCTATGGAAAGAGCTCTTTGGAAATGCATGCTTGGAAATATTCTCAAATACACGTGGGTTTTGTTGCCAAAAACAATACAAAAACTCATATCTGTACACATTAAAAACCCTGGAAATATAATTTTCTAACCTGCCCCAGTTTTTTTCTAAGTGAAGAATTTTATCATGTTTTGAAAATATTTGTTGGAAATACTAAAAATGTCAAATCTTCCAATTAGTTTGCAACAACCACTATTTGATAACCAGAAAAGCAGAAATTTACCAGCTCATAAGACACTTTGGCATAATTAGTGGATGGAATTTAAAAATCAGTATTATAGGTTATTAAGGATAGTTTTCTAAAAAGATACTTCTTGTATGTGAATCTACATACAGTATTTTTGTGAAGCATATTTGAATCTATTATAACGATTAAAATATACCAAACTTGGCCAGGTGCCTCATGCCTGAAATCCCAGGACTTTGGGAGGCCGAGGTGGGCAGATCACTTGAGCCCAGGAATTTGAGATCAGCCTGGGCGACATGGTGAGATTCAGTCTCTACAAAAAATACAAAAATTAGCCAGGCGCCAGGGCGTGCGCTTGTGGTCCCAGCTACTCGGCAAGTGGAGACAGGAGGAGGCAGAGGTTGCAGTGAGCCAAGATCCTGCCACTGTACTCCAGCTTGGGCGACAGAGTGAGACACTGTCTCAAAAAAAAAAGAAAAAGAAAAAGAAAAAAAAAACCATATATATAGAGAGAACTCGAAATCAGTATCACAAATTGTGTTTGATATTGCTATGCCACAAAATGTTAAACCAAGATTTTCACTAATCAAAAATTTTTAATCTTATTTCAACTTTTTTCTTTAAAAATTATTTAATTTTTATATTTTATAATGTTCATAATGTTAATATTTAATATTTAACATAAAATAGTAGCTATTAAAGCCTGGTGACATATAAATAAATATAGATGTTAGATATGAAATATTTTAAAAGTAAATATATTAGAAACACATGCTCAAAAGTTTTTTCTGACGGGGCACGTGATATGTGGTCTTTTACAGAGAATAGCCAGTGAGACACAGCAAATAAAATAGGTTCGTTTAGTTCTTTATAAAATCTATCAGAGAAAATGTTCCCTACAATATACATGACATACCAATCCTAAAGTATGCATTGATCCTCTATTGCCAGGCAAGCCAAATTGGGAAACTAATTACATAAACGTTTTTAGAACTGTTCAAAAAAGTCATCCATTTACCTCTGGTTAAAAGTCAAATTCTTGGAGCACAGCCCTAGAGATGCTGATTCAGCAAGATGAGTATAGACCCAAGAATCTAGATTTTTCAAAGCACTGAAGCAACTCCTAATTTTGAAGATGAGGAGAGGCAGATCTAGAGAGTTAACATGACTTGGTCAATGGTATATGGGGAGTTCACCAATCAGAGCCAGGGCTAGAGCCTCCCCAGCCCCGTTATTTCCCTGTGCAGCGCCCCCCTTTGGCACATCCTGCTCCTCAAATGAAACTCTGGTGCCTGCCTACTTAGATATTAGCAGATTGGAGGAAAGCAATCAAGGGGCTCCAATTTCAATGCTTCAGCTAGAAACCACTCGTCACTTGCAAAATATCCTTTGAATTTTCTGGTGAGACTAATGGCCACAGCACTTTATAGAGCTAAAAACAAAAGGCTATTGTTGAGTTTGTTATTGTTGCCATGTTGCTAGGAGAGCCTCTGCGATGGAATGTGCCATTCAATACAAGCTTTGCTTCTCTGGTACAACTACCATGTGCAAGGGACATGGCCCAGGTGCAAGGGGAGTGAGACCATACATTGCAAGGCCAAGGCCAGAACAGCAAGAGAAACGGGAGATTTCCTCTTGGGCTTTGTGGGAGAAGAATCAAAGACTAGCACACAAGTCCTGAAATCACAACAGAGTTCTTCAAATTTAAGAAATAAGCATACATGAAAATTCCAAATGTTAAGCTGTTTTTGCTTTTGTGGTCCCTAAACTTGCCCATTGCTCATTTGGTTATAGCAAACAGCAGTAAAATGGTCCTGAAATGTACATGACCGTACTTTGTTGGAAATAGGCCATGCCCTGGCCCCAAGTTTGATTTGCTGCTCTTGGAAATACTCCAAGCATGGTGGTGGTATGAGAGTAGGATATTTGCCCAAACACCTAGTTGATCAGATCAGCAAATACAGGCAAAGAAGGTGGTAGATGAACAGAACTGGATACACGTGTGTAAGACAAGTGACAATGTCCTCAATTATATGCTGGAATGAAAAGCACGTGTCCACCACTTTAAGCACCTGAATTCCAAATGACATCACTTTCCTTTGTTATTTGCATCCTGGAAAATACACCTCCAAGGATAATGTGTGCATATATATACATATATTTCCAGGGTGAGGGAAAGTATGAAGAATAAAGGGAGAATTGACGTACCATTTAACATTTTTGAAATGTTTGAAAACTGCCATTGGGAAAATCGTATACTTTTTGCTTAAAAAAATGACACTTTTTATTTAAAAATATTCCTGCATTTTTTATTTCAGGAGAAGGGGAGGTAAGGGCTGTTGTTTAATAAAACCTCCCAAGGCTGAGCATGGCTGTCATTTCTGGAGTCTTTCTGCTGAGTCCATTTCTCCTGTGACCGTGGGCTAAAGGGCACAGCCGCGTGCCCCCACATCTGCTTCTGAATTCTGAACACAGGCCAGAGGAGGGGAAGGGCAGGGTGTTTGCAGAAGCAAAGCCGACCCTTGGGTAAAAATGGGAAAACAAAGAGTGGTCAGGATAGATTCCAGAGTGGTTGGAGTTACAGGGAAATCTTCACTTCCAGTGCCCTCTAGATCCTCAGCGCTACGCCCTGGCCAGCCTTGAGGTCGTGGAGCCCCCTCTCCTGCCCTGGACTGGCCACCCCTCTCACTGGATGAGTGATGTGCTCTGGCTCAAAGGCCGAGGAGGCAAGTGGAGGATGCCTGCTGTGGAACGTGGGTGCTCCCTCCATCAGCATCTACTCACTGGGGAGAGGATCTGCAGCCATCACCTCCAGCCCTGGTCCTGGTAGAGCTGTTGAAGAAAGTGGTAATGTCTGCATGGTCACTGGGACCACAACTCAAGGGTGGAGGGGACTGTAATGGGAAGTGGTGAGGAGGAGGCTCCAGGTTCCACTCAGCTGCCCAAAGGCTGGAGGGATAATCTACGACCCTATCCCTCAGGGAGGGATGAAAGCCTTTGCCCTCCATGAAAGGATTCGAGGGGCCTGAGGACCTTCTTAGTGGCCCTGAGGTCATGACGCTAGTTTGTGCTGTGTTGTGTAGGCCACCACTGTATTTTGCTATTGTGGGAAAACAGAGGCAGTGCAATGACTGAGGAAGAAGAAGAATGCAATTCTGTTGGGGGCTTGGAAATCTCCAGCAGGGGCCATCCACGGAAGAGGATACCCCTGGGCCAGGGGAGAGGAAAACAGAGTGCCCAAGGCCTCAGCTTCTCCACTAAGCACCTGTCTCCTCTGCAAGGGGAGAGGGCCACCAGCCGAACCAGTGTCACCTTGCCCAGATCCCAGAACTTGGGCTCCACAAGCAGCAGTCAGAAGCTTCTGGAGCAGCTCATAGACCCGACCCAGGCCCCCTGTACTCTCTGGTGGTCCTGTAGCAGCCTCCCGCTGGAACTGTCCTCTCACTGCTTCTGTAGAATTATGCCACAAGGGAGAAGCAGCTGGCAATACATGTGACTGGATTTTTCTTTTGTTTTGTTATAATGAGAAAGTGAAGGAATACTCGTGGGCCAATTTGTAGAGAGACAGAGAGAGAGAACATATTAAATATGCTATAAGGAAGGTGGTCTCTCATTTCCCTGCACATTGTTTGGCAAAGATGATGTCATTTCATTCACATGTCAAAAGTAATTGGTCCCTTACCAACCACCTATGAAATTAAGAGCATTTCACATAGATAGATGGAAGATTCAGGGAGCACGGCTTTCATTCATGATTATTTTAGTAATTTCAAAGTGAAACATTTGCCAGACTAAACAACAAAGTTCTTTGCTTGTTTCAAGAGTCCTCTGAGTGTGAATCATGCCTTGATAGACTATTTTTTTTTTTCATTTGTAGTCTTCACTGAATCTCCAAACGATGGTACACCTAATTCGTCATCACCAGCAGGTTATTGCTGGAGATAGACAACGCATATCCAAAGACTTCTTGCAAGGTTTTTCTGATGGAGTTCCTCAGACACTCTTTATTTTTCCAGTTCAGCTCACAGTCTTGGGCATCAAATGCTTTTTCTCACTCTCTAACTTTGTCCCCATCATTTCTAAGAAAAACACAATTACATTTTGCTTTCAATTCAAGATTTCAGGACTAGTAAGATGATACCAGGGTTGGGTATCCACTGAACAGGAATGGCCAGAAAGATCCAGGAACTGAAATTGGGTTAGCAGATTACAGCTTCGGTGACCCTGAGAAGTTGAGCCCCCAAACCATGGCTCTACCCTAGGAGAGGCAGAGCCAAAGGGTTTGGCATCAGGCAGATATTGCAAACCCGAGAAGGCAATACCCACAATCCAGAAACTCAAAAATCAGAGATGCAGCTAGGTAGCAAACACAGGGTGTGGGAGCCAGGAATAAGCCGGGAAGAGACTGGGGAAAGGCGCCATGGCTGTCACATGCCTCCCACCAGGGCCAACTAGAATCCCAACTGCAGAGGCTGGGCCCATTGGCAACCCCAAGCAGCACCCACAGTCTGGAGTGTAAAAGTGGGTGGAAGCGCAGCCACCTGACAGCGATTGCAAGGGAGCAACTATTCCATGTTTCTTGATACATGCAGCAGTTCCGAGGTGATGCCCGTAAGCATTCTCAGTCTCAATGGGTTCTTCTGTACATCGACTGTAGTGACGCCTGCATTTCACAAAACATGTGAAACTCAAGGTGGCCGTGTACAAACATGAAGAAGAAGGGATGCAATATTCAGCTTATGTAGATGAAGATGAAGTATCATTTCATGTGGTGACAGGGTAGCTGGCAGTGGTAAAGAGTGGTGAACTTTCAGGGAGGCATGAAAAAAGTTATTGTACATGGAGCAGAAAGTCAGAAAGCAAAAATGTGAAGGTCCCAGGAGCTATTTTAGAGCAATGCTTCCCAGCCTTTTTCTAACCCATGGCATTCAGAGAAATTATCATTTTTCTTTTCTTCTTTGACATTTATTTTAAATTCTGGGGTACATGGGCAGGATGTGCAGGTTTGTTACACAGGTAAATGTGTGCCAAGGTGGTTTGCTGCACAGATCATCCCATCACCTAGGTATTAAGCCCAGCAGCCATTAGCTGTTCTTCCTGATGCTCTCCCTCCTCTCGCCCCCCACTCGCAGGCCCCATTGTGTGTTGTTCCCCACCATGTGTCAGTGTGTTCTCATCATTCAGCTCCTCCTTATAAGTGAGAACATGCCATGTTTGGTCTTCTGTTCCTGGGTTAGTTTGCTGAGGACAAAATGTGGCATGAGAATAACATGTAATAGGAGCACAACATGAGGCTTCTCGCTCCATCCATGTCTCTGCAAAGGACATGATCTTATTCCTTTTTACGGCTGCGTAGTATTCCATGGTGTATGTGTACCACATTTTGTTTATCCAGTCTATCATTGATAAACTTGGCATTTGGGTTGATTCCATGGAGAAATGATCATTTTTCTAAGGCACTCTTGGATAAAGGTTTGCTTGCCACTGAAGGCAAGAGGTTCTGGGTTTCAGCCCTTGGGCACTTGCCTGGATGCCCTAAGTGTTAAACTGGGGGCTAAGGGTAGTCACTCTCTCCTCACACTTGGAACTCATTCAAGGTTCTAAGTTGAGGAGCTCAATTTTAGAAGACTGGGAAGGAATAAACAGAAATGAAGCATGTCACAATGGACTTTGGATCAGTGTACAAAAACCCATACCTGCTGTGGGCCAAACTCCACTTACACTAGGTGTAAATTCCTGCTCTCAGGGAGCTCCCAGAAGACGGAAAGAATGGAGAAAGAAAAGCACTTGTTATGACGAACTAACTGTGACCCACGGGGTGCGATGAGAAGGTGAGTTTATTCTATCGCCACCTCCTTTTAGAGGATTTGCTAAGGCCCACCCTTTCACAGCCTGGGGAAAACTCAGGGGCCCATAGCTTTCCTCATCACCTTTAGACATTAAAAGTGTCCCAGTTGCTTAAATCTCAAAACATCAGCTCTTTCCAGTAATTAATATGTTGAATCAAGTGTAATAATCAAAAGTATCATGCTTCATTTAAGCATAAAACTTCTCCTGGCTCCCCACCCCCATTGCATTGAGGATGGAGTGCAGTGGTAGTCATGGCTCACTGAAACCTCAAAGTCCCAGGCTCAAGAGATTCTCCTGCCTCAGCCTCCTCAGTGCTAATGGCTGCTGCAGCCAGGTGTTCACTCCAGCTGGTTTCTGAGTTCCCCAGGATCAGATCAGGGAGGAGAGAAGGAAGCTGAGCAAAGGCCTGGAGGCCAGGGTCGCAGCAGTTGGCGGCCAGGGTCGCAGCAGCTCTTCTCTTGTGCGGTGCCTTCACAGGTTCTTCTGAGACCCTCCAACTCTCCATTCCCTGCTGGGCCACAATCCTGGGGCTGTGTCCCCTGGAGCCCCTTGGGGCCCTGAATGCATCTCTTCTGGCTGCTTGCTTATGGCTCTTCCTCAGCCCCAGGGAATCTGAAGTCACTTCCTATTGGGGCTGCCTCACTCTCTATTTGGCTCCTCTTACTCCCTCCTTTCCCCGAACGGCCCTCACCATTCACGGGAAACACGACGAGTCCTTTGTACCCAACTCTGAGTGTAAGCTGACCCCAACACCACAGAGCAATCAACCAGCCAGGGTCCCCACGTCTCAGCCAGACACCAGCCCACTGCATCCCCCAAGCATCAGGAGGCACCCCTACACCTTGGCTTGAGGTAGGGCAAGTGACCTCATTCTTTCTTCCAGGTGAAGCCCACAGCAGAGCTTTCCTCCAAAAATTCCCTACTGTAAATTTCAATGCTTTTCTTGGCTTCTCTCTCATCTTTTATATAGTCTGGAGGTGGGTGGTTGGCTGAGAGTACAAAACTGGTTTCCATAAGCACTTTTTGCAAATCTTGCATCTCACTTTGGAACGTTCTATCTATTGCTTTGGGGCCTCACTTGAAACTGAGACTAAAATAATTCCAATTTAACACCTAGTATAGCAAAGAGCATCCCCCCTTTTTGTTTCAGGGCATAGCACATACAGAAAATGATGATATTTGTGTGGTGCTCTTGGGTAAATGGATGTGCTTTCCATGGTGAGAGCTAACTGGCCAAGAGCTCCAGCTGCTCCAGTTGCCCAATGTGGTCAACTCAAGGCCTAGGGGTGCAAGCACAACCTATTTGCAACATGCCAAGTGCAGGGTCTTCACAGATTCTTTCGAGACCTTTCTATTCCCCCTTCGCAGCTGGGCTATAATCCGGACCCACGCCTGTGTTATTTGATGTTGTTTGGGAAGCTGTGTGCTAGGCTGTGGACGACGCTGGGAGTGATGCAGAAGAATAAACTATTCATTCGAGCTGTAAGATCAGGCTGCCTGGAGGTGGTGATGCCTGAGCTGGGTCTGGATTTTGAAGGATGAATAGGAGTTCTCTAGGCAACTGCCTTAGTCTGTTTTCTGTTACTTAAAACAGAATACCTGAAGCTGGGTAATTTATAAAGAAGAGAAATTCCTTCCTTCCTTCCTTCCTTCCTTCCTTCCTTCCTTCCTTCCTTCCTTCCTTCCTTCCTTCCTTCCTTCCTTCCTTCCTTCCTTCCTTCCCTTTCTCTCTCTCCCTTTCTTTCTTTCCTTTCCTTCCTTTCCTTCCTTCCTTCTCAGGGTCTCACCCCATTGCTCAGGCTGGAGTGCAGTGGTGCAATCTTAGCTTACTGCAACCTCAAACTTTCAGGCTCAGGCAAACCTCCTGCCTCAGCCTCGCAAGTAGCTAGGACTACAGGTGGGTGCCACCATGCCAAGCTAATTTTTAATTTTTTGGCAGAGATGGGGTCTCCCTCTATTACCCAGGCTAGCCTTGAACTCCAAGCCTCAAGCGATCCTCCTGTCATGGCTTCCCAAAGTGCTGGGATTACAAGTGTGAGCCACCATACCCGGGCAGAAATGTATTCCTTATAGTTTTGGAAGCTGAGAAGTCCAAGGTCAAGGGTCTGCCCCTGGTGAGAGCCTTTTTTATGCTAGGGTCTCCACAGAGTCCTGAGGTGGCATGGGACATCACAGCATGCTAGCTCAGGTCTCTCTTCCTTAGGGATCAAGATCCCATATGAGTTTTGGAGGGCACAAACATTCAAACCATAGCAGTAGCCACCAGAGCAAGGACATTCTGGGGAACACAGTGTTTGGTGCAAGGGGTGCACTCAAGCATGTGATGGGCAGGAGGGAAGTGGCTGGGTGGGAGGCTGGAGGCTCCATCCTGGGCAGCCCTTGCTTTCAAGACCTCCTCACGGCTGTGCCCTGCAGCAATTTCACCTCAGCCTCATTCACAATTCCTTCTTCTCCTTCTCACATCTAATTAATTATCAAGTTCTTGTTTTCATCTTTTAATTATTTTCCCATCACCCCATTCCTTCCAGTCCCACACTCACTGCTATGGTCTTCATTGTCTTACTACTGTGAAGGCAAACATCACACACATGATCATCCTTGCCCCTGTTCCCCTCTGCCAATCCAATTTCTATGCTGCAGCAGCTGTGATGTTAAAATATCAGGCCAGGATTAACTTCCCCCTCCAATCATTTTATTTCTCACTCTGTGAACTCTCAATCCTTCCCGTAACCTGTCCAGGCCCAGGTACTTTCCCCAATGACTTCATCGGATCTCCACTCAAATAGCACTCTATCAGAGACCCTCCTATAAACGGCAGCACCCTACCTCCAAGACTCCATTTCCTTACCTGGCAGCATTGATTGTCACTTGACATGTTGCATGTTTATTTCATCGTTTTCTGCCCCAGCAGAAGGTGAGCTCCAGCAGGCAGGGATTTGATCTTGTCTCTTGATGCCCTTCCCATGCCTGGCTGGTAGGAGGCCCTCAGTGATAGTTGTTAAATAAATGGGTGAGTAATCCCAGCGGTGAGGCTGAGGCAGGAGGATTGCTTGAGGCCAGAAGTTCAAAACCTCCCTGGGCAACATAGCAAGACTCCCGGCTCAACAAATAATTTTTAAGTTAGCCAGGCATGATGGCTCACACCTGTAGTTTCAAGTACTCGGGAGGCTGAGGCAGGAGAATCACTCGAGCCCAGGATATTGAGGCTGCAGTGAACCATGATCACGCCACTGCACTCTAGCCTGGGTGACAGAGTGAGACCCTGAGTCTATAAACATATAAATAAGTGAATAGAGTGAGGTGTGAGGAGACAAGCAAACTCTGACTCACTTTATACTTACAGTTTCTTTGTGGCATGTAAAGCCATCCTTTTTAACAGCAACCATTCGATATTTATTGAAGATTTACTCTATGAGCAGTGCAATGCTAGCTATTTTATGTGTATTATCTCAGTCTCCACAATAACCTATGAAATAGGTACTATTTCTAGCTCCCCTTTTCATGTAAAGGCCCCTCGACTTTGGACTTCTCAGCTTCCAAAACTGTAAGGAATACATTTCTGGCCGGGTATGGTGGCTCACACTTGTAATCCCAGCACTTTGGGAGCCCATGACAGGAGGATCGCTTGAGGCTTGGAGTTCAAGGCTAGCCTAGGTAACAGAGGGAGACCCCATCTTTGCCAAAAAATTGTTGTTTTTCATTGACTTATAGTAAATAAAAATATGTAATAATACATTAAAACATCAGTAATGTACACTTCACATCGCACAAACTCTGGCAACTTATTTTTTCAGATCTTTTGCCATGTACACATACACACACATATAGTTGACCTGGAGTTTGTGTATGTGTTTATTTGCTTCTTTCTTGTTTTTGCTATTTTACAAAAATGAGATCTCATGATATATATTGTTCCACAAGGTGATGTGTTTCAGATTTTTTTTTTTTCATGAAAGTTACTAAGATGGACCTCATTGTTTTTTTTCGACTTGCATATGTAGGATATACCGTGATGCATTCAATCTCTTCCTACTGATTGACATTCACATTGGTTTTTTGGTTTTGTTTTGGCTGTACTGTGTTACAAACAATTTTGCAATCAATCTATCTTTCTATATTGTTGATCAGGGCCCAGGTATGTAAGGACATCAGGAGGGAGATTCCTAAATGTGAAATTGCTAGGTCAGCAAACACGCACGTTCTATTTATTTACTATAATATGACACTAGGGTTGTGGTTTCTGTAGCACACATGCCTTGTGGCCGACCCACATCCCCTCCCAGCTCCCATCTCCTGCGTCTGTCCCAGCTCTTTGCCTGAGGCTTTCTCTGGCCGCAGAACTTGTTCTGTCTGTGTCTGAGCCATGGAGTTAAGCCCCCTCACCCCGCCCCGCCCCAGCAGCCTTCAGTCAATGACCCACAGGAATTGATGGTTAAATACCTCCTTGGCTGGGTGGGTTAATTCAGGTACATGTTTTATGCTGGATCACAGTTTCCAGTTGCCCACAGTGGTAACTTGATTGACAGCACGCTCTTCATTCACTCCCTCGCCTGCCCAGCCTCCCTTCCTTAATCCCCCGCTGATATTTCTTAGGGTGACCCCCCAAACAAATGCTTGCACTCAAATCTTGTCTCAAGGTCTGTTTCTGGGGAACCAAAACTAAGAAACTCTCATTTATTTATGAAAAAAAGTGAAGTTTGTTCTTTAAATAAAAGTGATGCATATACTTTGTTTTTTTAAGTATAAAAAGATAGAAAATTAAAAGTAAACATCATCTTCTAACCCAAAGGTAGTAACAGTTAATAGTGTCCTTCATTTCTTCCAAGAAAGAGACATGATTAAACAAATATATATACACACATCCTTTTATATTTACATAAATGGAATAACACTAAACACAATGCAGCCAGGCGTGGTGGCTCACGCCTGTAATCCCAGCACTTTGGGAGGCTGAGGGGGGCAGATTATGAGGTCAAAAGATTGAGACCATCCTAGCCAACATGGTGAAGCCCCTGTCTCTACTAAAAATACAAAAATTAGCTGGGCGTGGTGGCACTTCCTGTAATCTCAGCTACTTGGGAGGCTGAGGCAGAAGAATCACTTGAACCCGGGAGGCGGAGGTTGCAGTGAGCTGAGATCCAGCTACTGCACTGCAGCCTGGCAACAGAGCGAGACTCCGTCTCAACAACAACAACAAACAAGACGTTTGGCACTTTTACCCACTTAATGATACATCTTGGAGAGCATCGACACTTACCATATACAGAGCTTTTAGTGGCCTTGCATTTTAGGGCCACACCACACGGTTTTTAATCAGTCCCCTATTAGAGAACATTCAGTTGTTTCTAACATGTAGTTACCATCATGCTGTGACAAATATTTTTGTACATATATTTTAGGTCATTTAAAAAATTTTAAATCATAACAGAGTCGCTGGGTCAAGGTGTAGCTGCATTTTGTTTTTGTCTTTTAGACATTACTGTTTCTTCCTCTTCAAATAGGCTGCACTGATTTCTACTTCTACCAACAGCGTCTGAATGCCTGTTTCCCCACACCTCCTCAACACTGGATTTATCAAACATCTTAATATTTACTAATCTGTTAGGTGAAATAAGTATTTAATTATTTTATTGTGTGTTTCTTTGAGCATCTATTCATATATTTATTGTCATTTATGGTTCATCCATGAATTATCTGTTTCTATCCCAGACGTATTTTTCTATGGGATTTTTTGGTCTTCTTCCTTTTGGTTTCCAAGAGCCTTTATATAGGGTATGGCTATTAACCTGTTAGATATGGTACTTATATGTCCTCCCATTCTGTGACTTTTCTTTAACTTTGTTTAATAATGATGAAATATTCTCTTATACAAGAGTTTTACATTATTAAATCAAGTCTATTCATTTATTTTCTTGGTTTCTGGATTTTATGTGATGCTTGAGAAGTCTATTCTCCAATTTTATAAAAATATCCATCTGTATTTCTCTTAGTTCTTTCATTTTTACATTTGCATCATTCATTCATTTGGAGTTTATTTGGTGTTTGTTGTGTTTGAAGAAACTACAAAGAAACGAGAGTGAAGCAAAGAATACAAGCCTGGCTTAAAAGTGCTGAACACCAGTCAGTGGCTTATGCCTGTAATCCCAGTGTTTTGGGAGGCCAAGGCAGGAGGATCATTTGAGGCCAGGAATTCAAGACCAGCCTGGCCAATAAAACATTACAAAATTAGCTGGGTGTGGCTGAGGCGAGAGGATCCCTTAAGCCCAGGAGATTGAGGCTGCAGTGAGCTGGGATTGTGCTACTGGACTCCAGCCTGGGTAACACAGAGAGACCCTGTCTCTTAAAACAAACAAACAAACAAATGTGCTGAACGCTTGGGTGGTGATATTGGGGAGCTGCCATTGATCAGGACCTGCTAAGGGGTTTTCTTTCATGGGGAAGGTGGTCCAGGGTCATTTTCCAGGGTTATTATCAGCATATGCCAGAGCTAGCAGGTACTGGCTCATGAGTGCCAATTTATTATGTGTTATATGTTATACAGCCATTCTTATAAGTTAAGTCCTATTACATTATAATTAAACAAATACTTTTTTTCAGAAAGGTAAAAACATTTAAAATCTACCACTTCCAAATCATTTTACCATGTTGTCTTCTTACATATGCCTCTGAGGTTATTTACTGTCATCGTATCTATGTGGTGGAAATAGTACATAGTGTTGATATCACATTGGTTGCTTGAATTGGCCATGGTGGGAGTGAGTATTCACACTTCGGATCTTGGCAAATGCTACCAGTCAGGTTCCTTTTTTTTTTTCCTTTGGAGATTAGCTGATAAGCATTTACCAGCACAACCCTGACTTTGCCTGTCTCCAGATATGCTTATTCAGGGAAGAGGCAGGTGTGCTGGAGAGGAAATCCCAGCATCCATTAGGGAATCAGACTTGAGAACAGTTAGGTTCTGCCCAGTCCTACCACTCTATGATTCCGGGATACTCGTGATTATTCTGCATGGCTACATTGCCAAGGGGAATTTAGTAGCTCAGAAAAACCTGCTTTAGGGGATTTCTCCAGAGTCTTCACATTCCTAACCTGGATCTCATTTTGGTGTAATTCGGCCCTCCGATGAGGCGTGCACAGGATTTCCCTGCAATGTCTCAGATTTAGATTCCAACATGGCAATTCAGACCTATAGACAGAATTATTTATCATCATTCATCTGTTTTCCATTTAATATTAAGTGTTCTTAAAACATTTGACTCTCTGTAAATGCTGTCCAAGTAGCCACAATGTATTGACATTTTTACTTACTCTCTTCCACATGGCAGCTCATATTTTGTAGAGAGCAAAAGAAGGTTGGGGAAAACAGGGTTTGGGATCTCACACCCACTCTTGAAATAAGGGAAGCATTATTTATCCCAGTTATAAAGAAGAGCCTTTGTTTTATCTTTGTAAGTCAGTTTTTTTAAAGAGCTAAAAACATGTAAAATACATAAAAATCACAGGAAAAAATATATGGTTCAAGTAGCTCTTACATAATTGTATGAGAACCTTCTCACTGAGAATATGAGAAAGTGACTTTGTCTGCTTCAGTATTGTATTTTAAAGAGAGAGAGACTTGTAAGTGTTAGCACAAATTTAGAAATTCCTACTAAATCAATTATAACAATAATTTTATGCCTTCACGTCCTGAAACAGACCCATGTACCATATTAATAATGTTTTGAGGGATACATTTCACCAGGAGCTTTAATTATTTTTTACAAATATACCTTGGAAGTCATTTTTGCCCACATTTCACAGATGGTTAGATTGGTCTATTCACTGGCTCTGAAACATTCCAACCTAATTTCCAGTTTCTCTCCATCGTCCTACCTTAAATGCCATCCCTCCTCTTTTCCATGGAATCATCTCAAGTCTTCAAGATTCTACAGTTTTTCCATAATTATTCCCAAGATGAGTGATGCATTGCTTTTCTGGACTTATAACAATTTTCCATATCACCCATTTGGTACCTGATTATACTTTCTCTTGTAACTTACATTGTCAGGCAATTTCTACTCTCTTTACAGTTGACCCTTGAACAACATGGGTTTGAACTGCATGGGTCCTATTATATGGAGATTTTCTTACATCTCTGGCACCCCTGAGACAGCAAGACCAACCCTTCCTCTTCCTCCTCCTTCTCAACCTGTTCAATGTGAAGACCAAGAAGATACAGACCTTTATGATGATCCACTTCCACTTCATGAATAGTAAACGTATTATCTTCTCCTTATGATTTTCTTAATAACAATTTATTTTTTCTGGCTTCTATTATTGTAAGAATATAGTATAGAATACATAGAACCTATAAAATATGTGTTAATTGATGGTTTATGTTATCAGTAAGCCTTCTGGTCAATAGTAGGCTATTAGTAATTAAGTTTTTGAAGAGTCAAAAGTTATGCATGGATTTTTTATTGCAGCGGGACTCAGTGCCCCTAACCCCTGTGTTATTCAAGGGTCAACTGTAGTTTTACCTCAACATTCAGACAAGAGGTTCTGATTCTGAGATGTGTAGACTCGCTGGGAACTTTAGGGAAATTGGTGATATCATAAAATTATACGTAAAATTTTGTGTACGTGCCAATGTGCCTTTTTAGGGGCAAAATTCCTTATTGTTACCAGATTCTCAAAGGGATTTTTGACCCAAGAGTCTAGTCTCCTGGAGGAATGTAATTATATGATATGCTTTATTATATTCTTCACAATGTCTTCAGCAACTCAGCTGAGTGATTAAATGGGAACAGGACAGATCTAATGTTTTCACTTATTTGCCATCAATTAACATCTTATTTTCTAAACCATGGAAGAGGGACAATAACTTCTATTTCCATCTCACAGATGTAATGAACATATATGAAGATAATAGATGTGTCAAAGTTTTGAAAAGTTAAAAACAATACCTTATGGTTCTGATAGCCCATGTTGAGAGATACGATAAGGAAATTCTGCACTTCCAGAATTCTCCATCATTTTTATTACCTTTTCTGAATCTTCTTGTAGAGCAGCAGAGCTTGGAAAATGTCTTGTCCCTTGACTCCGACTTCAGCAGCATTGATTTCCAATACCACCTCTCACCCAATAGCTTGTTAATAAAAATTGCTTTATCCCCTGTTCATTACTCTCCATTCTTTGACAATCTTAAATCCTGATTAATTACCTTGTCCCCAGTACTCTTCCTTTTATAATTCTTGGCAGCTGCAATATTCTTGCAGATGCTGCTTCTAATATCCTGACTCCTTATTCCTGGACCTTCACTTTTCCAGTGATCTTGTCCTCCACTCCACTTTAGTCACCACCTCCCATGGTCAAACCTAGACCTTGTCTTTATCAATAACTACAATCCTTCTCTTGTAGGCAGAATAACAGACCCTCACAAAGATGTCTACTTTCTAATCCCCAGAATCTATGAAAATGTTAGATTACATGGCAAAGAGAAATTGAGGTTGCAGATGGAATTAAGGTTGCTATGCTGGATTATTCAGGTGGCCCTCGTGTAATCACAAAGGTCCTTAAATATGGAAGGCAGAAACGGAAGAGGTCAGAAGGGTGTTCTGGATAACTCTACCCACTATCACTGGATTTGCAGATGAAGGAAGATGGCCACGAGCCAAAGAATGTGGTTGGCTTCTATGTCCTGGAAAGGACCAGGAAATGGATTCTCCCTAGAATATCCAGAAAGGAACAAAGCCATGTCAACACCATCATTACAGCCCAGTGAAATCTATTCAGAATTCTGATCTCTAGAACTACTAATCACACATTTGTGTTGCTTTAAGCCAATAAATTATGATAATCCATTACAGCAGCAGGAGGAAACACATACACCTTCCTTTCATTAGCAGATGAGGCCAAGGTTGCCTTCATGCATCCCACTCTATTTTTGCAATGTACTTCCTCTAGTACCCAACTCTGATAATATTTTGATCCCACTAAATTCTGTAATCCATTGATCCTATAACCTTTTTACTGCTTCTCATTCCACTCCCCTCTGTTTTTCCTACTTGAGCAGCTCAGATTCGATGACCAAGTGCTGGAATCACTCACCTGCAACTCTCAACTGCAGAGTAATTCAGTTAAATCCAACCCTCTCCCTATCTTGTACTTGAATCTGCTAGTTGAATATGGTTGGAAAAAAACACAGAGCCAATCTGACTGGTCTCACTTTAAGTTCATGACTCTAAAATATCACATGGGACCTTAGTGTGCCAGGAAGTCCCTGCTGGGATTTCACGATCCTTCCCTCTCTAACTTTCCTAGGAGACTATTTCACAAATTGTCTTCTCTCTGGAAATATCCAAATTCTTTTTCTCTATCTTCACTCTCTGCTGACTTTGTGTGTAGGTAACCTTATTTCTTATTCCATTGAGAAAATAGATGATCAGAAGACTTCCTTAAATCCCCACCACCCTACATACCCACTCACCCACCTACACGTCTTCCCTCCCATAGCTGTGAACCATTGCTGAGGGCAGGGAAGATTCACCAGTCACATCTCCTGCTTCTGTCTCCTTTGGTTCCATGAAATCACTTTTCCCACTTTCCACTGGATCACTCTCATCAGCATACAGACATTCTGCTATTTCTCCTGTCTTAGAAGAACCCTGTCTGGGCCCCAAATCCCCCTCTGTCTCTGCCCTACTCCTCTGCCCGCCGAGAGGTGTCTGCACCCCTCTCCTCCTCCCATCTTCTCTTGAACTAACTCCAGTAGGGTTTTTGTCCTCTCCTCTACCCTGAAACTGCTGTTGTCCAAGTCACCAAGGCTTCCCCAAGGCTAAATCCAGTCATCACTTTCCGGCCCTCATCTTACGGGACTTGTCGGTAGCACCAGATACCATCTCTGGTCTAGATTCTTGCAAACGTCTCTAACTGGGTTCCCATCTCCTGCCTTTGGGACGGTGCAGTCTATTTTCTACTGGGCAGTGGAGGATTTCTGTTTCATTTTGGTTTTAGTGAGTCACATTATGCTGCTCCTCAGCTAATCACACTTCAATCACTTCTCAGCTCACTCAGGTAAAAGCCAGACTTCTCTCAGGGACCTTCAAGTGCTGCACAAAATGGCCTGAGGTCACTGCCTTCATCTGCAGACATGCTCTGGGCTCACTCTGCTCTAGCTTCGGACCTCCTGGCAGCTCCTCAGACTCACCAAGCACCTTTCTCCCTCAGAGCCTCTCTCTGCTGACCGTGCCCTCTGCCTAGAACAGTCTTCCCCAGAGGCTGATGTGGCTTGTTCCCTTCTCCTTCCAGATTTCTCATCAAGGTGGTGTTCCTGACACCCTCCAACATGAAGGAAAAGCACCTCCTGCTCTGTCCCACCCCTGCTTCTTCGTTTTACCTTATATTTTTTTCCTTGGCATGTATCATTATCTGAGATTGTATATATATAATATTATTCAGTTACATATAATAAATTATATACTAGTACAGTCCTATGCCCTGTAATGTGGGCATTCACTGACAACATCACTGTTGTCACATATAATAAATTATATACTAGTACAGTCCTATGCCCCCTATATGTGACATTCTGGTCGCATATAGGACATTAGTTCCATAAGATTCTAATACCATTATTTTCCTTGTACCTTGTCTATGTTTAGATATACCTAGATATACAAATATTTACCATTGTGTTCCAGTTGCCTAATGGCATTTAGGACAGCCACATGCTGTACAGGTGCATAGCCTGGAAGCTATGGGCTATACCACACAGCCTAGATGTGTAGTGAGCTAGACCATCTAGGTTTGTGTGCACTCTGTGATGTTCACACAGTGACAAAATGGCCTAACGATGTATTTCTCAGAACATATCTTCATCATTAAGTGAGCCGTGGCTGTTTATGTTTATGTAATATATTATATCTGCATATCAAATGTATTTATAGACACATACAGTGTATATATATATGTGTGTATTTCTATGTGTGTCTGTCTACATATGCATGCATAATTATTTCCCTCACCAACTAAACTATAAATGCCACTGAGGCAGGGAGTTTGTTTTGCTCCTGGCTATACCTCCAGCAGCTAGGAAAGTGCCTGTGTACTGCTGAATAAGTTTGTTGAATCAATAAAAGAAAGAATAAATGAATGAATGAATTTAAGTAAAGCTGAACAGGCACTCAAATGGATCACAGCTTGACTGCAGATCTTTGTTGTCATTGTTTTGCAGCCAGGCAGGCAAGATGAGCTTCTCCTAGCTGTGTGTGTGTCAGCTTCAGTACTTATCAAATATTGATAAGTTTGATCTTGGGAGTTAGTCTACCTAATGTGTTTCAAACCTCAAGAGGCATCTTCTCTAGGGAAGTCCTAGAGTCCTGTGATGTCACCACTACCTAGATTTCTTTGTTGTCTTTTGACAATCTTCCCTTAAATGCATGCTTCTCAGGGGATAAGAATAAGGAATAGAAGTTAATTATTGATGTTGCCAGTGAATGTTTTCTTCGATATATGTGAAAATCATTGCCTTTTTTCAGGAGAAGCTTACCAGAGTAAAGAAGCACTGTGTTCTCCATGGTGAAAGTGAGAAGCTCAATTCTAAAATACCATTTGAAAATCATGTCCATCCAATAAACAGTGTATAATGATTGGGATACCCTAATACCATTCTTATATTTACTAAGGGATGTGCGGAAATACACACTCCTAGAAAAATTAATCCAGTTAAATTTTTCTTTCATTTTTAAATTCTTTAAGCCTCAACAACCCAAGAGTGTAGGATACATTTATACCTGGGCTATCAGAGCTATTTTCAGTTTTAACTATTCCAAGTTTCCATCCTCTCACAAGGAAATGTTAGCAACTCATGGTTAATCTGGGCCATGAGCAGAAAGAAGTTTTCCCTTTCTCTTATTTTGATGTAAAGGAAAAATTTCTGTAGAAACACATGTTTTTGGAAACACTAGACTTAGAGAACACTTTGTGGTGGAGAACTATGGAATTTTGATCAGACCAAACACTGTACTACTTATATCCATCCCTCTGAATGAAAGAGTAGATACAGCACATGTAATAGTGGGAAACTGAGGTTTGCCAGGGCTTAGACAATGTGTTTATGACCAATTCAAGGGATCTTAAATGATGGATAAGTTATTTTCAATGTTTCTGTAATTCTAAAGTGCAGGAATGATGCTGCATGATAGCTGACCAACAATGGTGGGTGTTAAGAATTCCATTCATTGGGTATTAATAGCATCAGGATTATAACTGTCTTACACCCTTGCTTATTTCATAATCTATTTCTGGAACTGGAGATTTGGAGGTTCACCAGGTCTGCAATCCTGTCAGCTTTGACTTGATCAGTGGGAGCCAAGCGCATTAACCCAAAAGATTCAACTGAGAGAGGGAGGAGGAAAAGGAAAACTTTAAGTCTAAGTTTGTTGGAACCCTGCACAAAAGAAATTGTACAGTCCAGATAACTATCTGGGAGAGCTGCTAACAACTGGGGAATAGCTGAATAGCCTGATATGGGAATTCAGAGAAGTTTATGGCAAAGTGAGTGTTAACTAAAAAATATATCATTCATTCATTTATTAATTCACTAACAAAGCTATAATTAAGCACCTACCTTGTGTTTGGCAAGTGGCAGAGAGCAGGTGTGTATGCCAAAATTATTTTGGGGGATAGAGATTTAAGAAGGCCACAAGTGTGGTGAAAATGTTATCCAAAAGGGCTTGGTTCCACTTTTTATCTGCTTGACCTTGGACACATTACTTAACTTTTCTGAGTCTGTAGAATGGGAATAATAACTCCCAGGTTAAAAGATTTCTGAGGATTCAGTGAGACAATTCTATGAACAATAAGACAATGACTTGGAAAGCATCTCACATGGTTCATGGTCCATGAAAGGCATTCAACAATGTAGGTTTCTGTCCCCTTCTCCCAGGAAAGGTGTGTTAGTCTGTTCTGCATTGCTATAAAGGAATACTTGAGACTGGGTAATTTATTTTAAAAAAGAGGTTTATTTGGCTCACAGTTCTGCAGACTGTACAAGAAGCATGGTGCCGGCATCTGCTTCTAGTGAGGGCCTCAGGAAGCTTCCAATTATGGCAGAAGGTGAAGGGGGAGCAGGTACATCACCTGGTAAGAGAAGGAGCAAGAGAGACGCCATGCACTTTTAAACAACTAGCTCTTGTGTGAATTAACTCATTACCATGGGGAGGGCCGCCCTCTTCCCACTAGGCCCCATCTCCAACACTGGAGGTCACATTTCAACATGGGATTTGGGGGCAGGACAAAACATTCAAACTATGTGAAAAGGGAATGGCTCTGAGCGATTCCCAAGGAAGGCAGGAAGGAGTCCTGGGAAGCAGGCCTGGCTCTAAGAAATGGCACTCCTGAATTCTGTGTAGTGTATGTAGAGAAACACCCCATGTTTCCCATGAAATGCACGACTCAAGTGTTTGGGTTGACGTCCTTGGACCTTATAGGTTGGCAATGGTGCCTGACTGCTTCCCTTTGCTCACAGCTGAAAAGGAAAAATTTGAATTGTGACTGAAGAAAATGTCAAGTGTATATATATATATGTGTGTGTGTGTGTGTATATATATATGTATGTATATATGATGGAATACTACTCAGCCATTAAAAAGGAATGGAATAACAGCATTTGCAATGACCTAGATGAGATTAGAGACTATTATTCTAAGTGAAGTAACTCAGGAATGGAAAACCAAGCATCGTATGCTCTCACAGGTATGTGGGAGCTAAGCTATGAGGACACAAAAGCATAAGAATGATACAATGGACTTTGGGGACTTGGGGGAAGAGTGGGAGGGGGAGCAAGAGATAAAAGACAACAAATATGGTGCAGTGTACTGCTCAGGTGATGAGTGCACCGGGTTCTCACAAATCTCCACTAAATAACTTACTCATGTAACTAAATACCACCCGTACCCCCAATAACTTATGGAAAAATAAAATTTAAAAAAATTATGTCATATGTAAAGTGAAATGCTGGAGAAGGATGTGCTTTGGCCATTTCTGAAAGTCTCCACCAACTACAGGTTCAGGCAACATTTTTTATTGGCATCGGGCAACTCCCGGTCTCAATAGGACGTCATTACCAAAGCTGGGGTCTGTTTGTGTGGTCTTGCAGCATAGCACAAGAGGTGCTAGGAACAGCAGCCCTGTCAGCAAAGCGGGTGTCTATACTGCCCTCTTGCCCAGTTCCATAAGCAGCTTCCCAGTGGCTTCTGGGGCTGGGTCAAGTAGATTCTCTTTCAAGTCCCTGCCAGAAGGAACCAGGGCCTCAAAAAATAACCAAAATCAATCAATCAATCAATAAAATCCAAATAGTGTCTTGTTTGTAAACTACTATGTATTTTTTTTTCTTTTTTTGGAGACAAGGTCTTTCTCTGTTGCCCAGGCTGGAGTGCAGTGGCACAATCATAGCTCACTGCAGCCTCAAAACTCCTGGGCTTAAACCATCCTCTTACCTCAGCCTCTCAAGTAGCTAGGCCTACAGGTGCACACCATCACATTTGGCTAATTTAAAATGTTTTCTTTTAGATGCAGAGTCTTGCTATGTTGCCCAGACTGATCTTGAACCCCTGACCTCAAGCGATCCTCCCACCTTGGCCTTCCAAAGTGCTGGTATTACAGGCATGAGCCACTACACTTGGACCCAAACAGGTACCTGTTAAACTGGCTTTACTTTCATTCACCCTTTGAGCCTGAGAGTGACAGGAGAAGTGTTACCTGCCAAGTCTGTAGCAGAAGGAGTGAATGTGGTAGCTGGATCACCAGCTCTGGGCTCCGGCCCACCCTTGTGGCTGGTACACTGGGGCAGATTACTCAGACTCTGCAGGTAACGAGGCTGAACCTGAGGCTGAGGCTGAGCCTGAGGCTGTCTGCCTGTATGAGGGGGAGAAATGATAATCGCTCATGGTTCATTGAGCTGTTGAGGGATAAATGAGCTAATATGTGAAAGGGATCGGGACGGTCCTCAGCGCCTCATTGGACTTCCTAAGTTAATTCTCACTGCTCCATTGGCTGAGGAGTTCGCTTGTCACAGCCTGAGAAGAGGTGGCTGCCTGCGTGGAGCAACTTAGACGCCCGAGGCCCTCTATGCCATGAATGAGGCACAGCAAAGGGTGGGGTGAGAAGTGCCCTGGTGAGGTTGGCCACCTTTCGGCTTTGGGACCTTGGGCTTGGTAATTAACCAAGCCTTAGCTTTTGCATCCGTGAATGGGGATGATGATATTACTTAAATCACAGGATTGTTGAAAGCCTTTGAAAAAGTGCTTACAAGTTGCTTATCTTTGTAACTTGGCGCATGTTCAGTGAGTATGCACTCTTCATCATCATCACCATCTTTCCCATCTGGAAATCACTACGCACATTAGAACCACCTTGGGTAAGACAATCTACATAAGGACAAGCGAGGGGGAACACCCCTCCTTTTCCTATTAATATGTGATGATAGGTTTGTACTTTTAGTTGTTCCTCAGACGACCCCATGAAAAACTGTGCATAGGATATAAACAGACACTTCCCAAAAGGAAAAGTACAAGTGGCCAATAAGTGGCCAATAAACACATGAAAAAAATGCTCAACATCACTAATCATCAGAGAAATGCAAATTAAAGCCACAACGACATATCCTCTTACACCAGTCAGAATGGCTGCTATTAAAAAGCCAAAAAGCAACAGAGGCTGGCATGGATGTAGAGAAAAGGGAACGTTTACACGTTGTTGATAGGAATGCGAAGTAGTTCAATCTCTTTGGAAAACAATATGGAGATTTCTCCTGGAATTTAAAAAATAGAGCTACCATCTGAGCCAGCATCCCACTACTGGGTATCTACCCAAAGGAAAATAAATCATTATATAAAAATGATGCCTGCACTCAAGTGTTCATTACAGCACTCTTCATAATAGAAAGTCATGGTGCCAACCTAAGTGTCCATCAATGGATGGCTGGATGAAGAAAATGTGGTCTATATACACCACGGGATACTATATGGCAGTAAAAAAATGAAATATGGGCCAGGCATGGTGGCTCATGCCTGTAATCCCAGCACTTTGGGAGGCCAAGGGGAGTGGATCATGAGGTGGAGCGATTGAGACCATCCCGGTCGACATGGTGAAACCCCGTCTCTACTAAAAATACAAAAATTAGCCGGGCATGGTGGCACGCACCTGTGGCACTCAGGAGGCTGAGGCAGGAGAATGGCTTGGACCCGAGAGGCAGAGGTTGCAGTGAGCTGAGACTGCATGACTGCACTCCAGCCTGGTGACAGAGTGAGACTCTGTTACAAACAAACAAACAAACAAACAAAAAAACAAAAAAAAGAAAGAAAAAAAAAGAGAAATCATGTCCTTTGGAACAACATGGATGGAGCTGGAGGCCATTGTCCTAAGACAGCTAACTCTGAAACAGAAAATTAAATACCACATGTTCTTACTCATAAGTGGGAGCTAAACGATGGGTAAACATGGACATAAAGATAGACACTGGGAACTCCAAAGACAGGGAGAGTAGGAGGAAGGCAACGGTTGAAAAATTAACTATCATGTACAGTGTTCACCGTTTGGGTGATGGATGCACCAGAAGCCCAATCCCCACCACTATGCAATATACCCATGTAACAAACATGCACATGTACTCCCTGAATCTAAAATTAAATTAATTTTAGAAACAGAAATTTAAACAGACACAAAAATAAATACAGAAATACAGTGGTTTCTGTGGAAGACCTGGAGCAGGGCGCTAGAGTGAAATGGGAAGAGCCCTAGGTTTGGAGACAAAAGCCCTGACCTTGAATCTTGGCCTTGCCCCTGCCCGCTTCCCCTGAACAGCTTACAACCTCTCCGTCACCAGCGAGATGCCTGAATGCACGGGAAAGGAGAAGGAGCAGGCAAGCTTCCACGATGGGGCAATACCAAGGCCCAAGACATCAGCAGAGGTGGGAAAGCCCAGCCCAGGTCAAAGAGGCGCCCTGGATGTGGCTGCCTGAAGGGAAAGTGCCTCCTGAAAGCCCTGAACCCCGGCCGGCCTGGGAAGTGGTGCTGAGGCGACTGTCCTCAGCAGTGGCATCCCTTTGTCATTCTTTTTTGGGAAACCCCATTTTGTTCCAGCATCAGCTGTGGAAGGAGTGGAGTGGCTTCTGGGTAGCTCCAGATACAGGACTCGCAGACAGGAGGGCAATCACTGGGCAGAGCCTCACAGAGGGTCCAAGAGAAAGACAAAAACTGTTGCTCTTCCTTTCTCCCTCTCTGCTGCTAGATTAAGTAAATGGTCCTAATTATCAACTCATTCACTGAATTCCTAAACAAGAACCATAAAGAATCCCTTTACACACCACTCTCTTGAAAGGTTAGAGGGGGAAAACTAAACTCTATGGTAACAGCCCCAAGACAATTAAAATGTGCTGCCCGCCCCGCCCCCGCCCCCGCCCCCGCCCCCGCCCCAGCAGCTGTTGAAATGCCTCAGCCTCCCACTTCCCCAGCCTGGCTGGCTTCCCCTGCCCCGCATTCCTGGCAGGTCTAGGAGTTGAGAGAAAAATCCACCAGAACAAGAAGTGCCTGGGTGTTCTCCAGTTGCTAGCAGGTGGAAGGTGGGGCTGTTCGGATGAAAATGGTTTTGACAGACGCGCAGAATTCAAGGGTGTTTCCCACTCAGCAGGCGGGGCTCTGCCAGGCAGTTCCCCAGAAACCCTGTGTTATGTTCTCGTGGGGACGTGTTTCCCTTTTTTTATGAAGTCCTCACTCTTTTCACCTGTGTTGGCCTCTGCCCACACCCTTGGCCTCCATGACAGTAGAAAGCCTTGTGTGTAGCCCTCTCCTTTAATTTGCTCTGGAATGAGTTCATGGAGAAGCCCTGAGTCAAGGGCATTTCTCTCCCCATGTAATGCTGTTCGAGGCCTTGGGAGCTTACTTACGTCTTCTCCAAAATGTATTGTGAGGCACGAGGCACATGGCTTTTGCTTTACATTTTTACCCAGAAATTATGGTATCGAATTTTGATACTAAATGACAAGTGCCATTTACCCTTGTAAATGAATTGGGCCATGGCTTATGTTTTACTTTTTCGCCCCACATGCAGTCTCCATGAAAGAGAATGTTTTTTAAAGGCTTGACGGTACTGATACTGAGTTGCAGAGTCATTCGCAGGAACGATTGGTAAGTGCCTCAACTGCAATGGCGGCGATCAGCAGCTTCCATGAGTCCACTTTACTAGATGCGACAGCTCTCTTCATGTCTTTCCAAAGTATTACAAGAACTAGGAAGTAGGTTTTGTAGGAATTCTAAATTGGACAAGGCACTGTGGTGGTGCAAAAAGAATTCTTACTCCGCTCTATTAAAAAAAAATCATGCCTATGGTTTCCACAGCTTACCTTTCTACTTGCTATAAAATGCATGAACTGCAGGTATGCTGATACTTTTGTGCTGGCCTTCAGCCTCTAGATGCTTGCTGTTCCTAATCACACTCGAGGTCCCTCCTTGTCACCTGCAGCTGTCGGTGCCATGGCTGTCTCTTGGGTCCTGCACGGGGCGGGCTAGAGATACGAGGAAGCTGATGCCCCACAGCTCAGCAGCTCTTGGCAAATGATCATGGAGGTCAGGGAGACAACTCTGAGGTTGTTCCACGCCATTTCCCGCAGGCCCCTGCCGAACTAGCCCGGTGCCTGCAGTGTTTTCCCTCTCATTCATGCACCAATGTCAGCTTTCTCCCCTTCTCTGTCTCATTTCCCACCCGCTGCTGCTCCCTGGGATGACACCCCAATGTGTCATCAGCCTCAAATCCTTGGTCTCAGGTGTGCTCTCAGGGGATGCAAATTAAGACATGAAGCTCCGCCTAGGACAGGTAGGGGAGGCCCTTGAGAGCCAGCAAACCCTCCACTGCTTCACCCACCCATGCTTTGAGACCCTGCTCCAGAGCTCCCCAGGGCCTCCCTCACCTGCCTCTGGAGGAAGCACTTTCGGCACTGGCTCCTCCTGTTTCCCCACTGCCCAACCAAACCAGCCCCCTCTTCTCCAGAATGCCCTCCCAGACTACTACTGGGAACACTTCCTTTCTGGAACTTACATTGCATTTACAGAAGGTACCAAGAATTTAGCACCCGATGCTACGGTAATCCCCTCTGTGTTGGTTCTACTTCCCTAACTAAACTGTCAGGTTCTGAAGGGCTGGGGATCCTGGCAAATGCTTTTTAATTCCGTTTAGTTTTGGGATCTGTATTATCCCGTTCCATGCCTAGCATAGTTCTCATGACAGAGTAGGTACTTAATTAGTATGTAGATTCACTCAACATTCAGCAAATAGGTATTGAGTACCTGCTATGTGCTAGAGGCTGGGGATATATTTCTCCCAGATTAACTGCTAGTTGGGATACAGACGATTAGCAAAAATAAATGACTAATCACATGGTATGTTGGGAAGTATTAGCAAATACCAAGAAAATACAGTGGGAAGACTAAAGAGATCCTCGGCTTGGGGGCATAGGGACGTTGTGATTTTATTTCTATATATGTATCTATTAACAAAAATTGTTTATATTTCAGGTGTACAATGTGATTTTTGGTATGTCTATACATAGTGAAATGATTACTACAATCATGCAAATTAACATATTCATGTCCTCACTTAGTTTCCTTTTTGTGTGTAGGCAAGAACACTTAAAATCTCTCTTTGCAAATTTCCAGTATATAATATAGTATTATTAACTATCATCATCACAATGAACATTAGGTCTTTAGACTTATTCATCCTACATAACTGCAACTTTGTACCCTTTCAACAACTTCTCCCCATTTCCCCCACTCCCCCACCTTTGATAGCCACCATTCTACTCTTTGTTTCTCTTTGTTTCTATGTATTAGACTTTTAAAGATTCCACATATAACTGAGATCACACAGTATATTTTTTTTCCTGTGTCTGGTGTATTTCACTTAGCATAATATCCTTCCTGTTCATCCATGTTGTGAAAAATGGCCAAATCTCCTTTTCAAAGGTGTAAAAACATTCCATTATGTGTGTTTATATATATAATCCAATTCTGTTATAAGATAAAGGATAACAAGTGTTGGCGAGAACGTGGAGAAAGGAAAGTCTTATGTGCTGTTGGTGGGAATGTAAATTGGTACAGCTATTATGGAAAACATTATGGATGTTCCTCAAAAAATTAAAAATAGAATGACCATATGATCCAGCAATCCCACTTCTCGGTATATATCCAGAGGAAATGAAATCAGTATGTGGGAGAGATATCTGCATTCCCATGTTTATTGCAGCATTCACAATAGCCAAGACATGGAAACGACTGAAGTTGCAATTTTAAACAGTTTCTGCAGAAAGCTGCATTGAAGAGATTACCTGTGATCAAAGACTCAAAGGAGAAGAGAGAACCAGCTCTACACATATCTGGAGGGGGACTGTTCCAGGCAGCATGAACAGCAAGTACCAAGACCCTGAGATGTAAGCATGTCAGATACATTAAGGGGACAGCAAGGAGGGCAATGTAGAGTCCACAAGGGCCACAGTAATGGGAGGCTGGAGATGCAGGAGCCAGACCCTGAGGGCCTGAGACTGTTGCAAGGACTTGGGCTTTGCCTCTCAGTGCAATGGGGCAGGAGCAGGTTTTGCTGAGAAGTGACACCACCTGACTCACATATTAACAAGATCTCTCTGGCTGCTGTGCTGACAATAGATTCTAGATCCAAAAGGGG
Organism: Macaca nemestrina; assembly: GCF_043159975.1. Lineage (NCBI taxonomy): Eukaryota > Metazoa > Chordata > Mammalia > Primates > Cercopithecidae > Macaca > Macaca nemestrina. The sequence goes on along the minus strand of NC_092133.1, from coordinate 112,759,867 downwards.
AAGCAGGGACACCCTTGACTGGGGTGAACTGCGACCTTGTCTTGAGAGGTGAGGGCAGTTTGGCTGGATATGTTTTGAAGATAGAGCCTACAGGATTTTCTATTGAATTGACGTGGAGTGTGTTAACTTAAATGCCTTGGTTTAGGTGGTATCTGTCAGGTTTTTCCATGGTAAATGATTGCTTTTCCTCTTTTCCTTCTGTAATTAATAAGTAATTTGTGGGGAGGCATGTTTAGATGATATAAATATCCTTTACCTTATCAAACTTTTACCTGCTATCCTAAGTATACATTGATACTTTTTCTTGAATCAATTATTACTATGATAATTGTTACACAGGGATTTTACAAACCCTCACTCATTCCACATTCATTAATTGGTACTCCATTGTAATGAAGCTTTGTCCTCTCCCTTGATTATTTATTTAGATAAATGTGGACTCACGTGTTCCTGTTTTGCTCACTGGGTTACCATCTGTTAATGTCATTGTATATTTTGATGCTCAAAAATGTCCCAGATTTTTGGTCAGTGGGACCCATTTCAAGCTGGCTCCTGTGTCCTTTATGACAGACCTCCATCATTCTTTAAACACAAACTATGTTCTAGGCTCATGATGGGCTCTTTTTGTCCTATACCTGGAATCAACTGTTTCTCCAAGGAGCCCTAGTTCCTTTTAGTGGAGAATGGTATTTAGAAACCAAGATCTGGGCATATTATGTATTTTTAAATTATGGGGTTTTTTTAGTCCTCCTTGCTACTGCTAAAGTAAAAATTCTTATATCTTCATTTTAACAGTTAAACTTTACCTGAGCCCAAAAGAAGAAACATGAAATGTTAGAAGCTGTCAACTTTAAGATGTTCTTCATATTGAGACACAAAGTGATGACCATTGTAAAGTGGTCATCACACTGAAGTGAAGTGTCTTGCCACACCCGAACACATTTTGTGATATTTAACTATGGCAGGACACCGTGGTGTTAACACTCTGTACTTATCCTAAGGTCATTCACTATCTAGAAACAATAGAATATGTTTAAAATCTTCTCCATAAAGGGGATCTAACTGTTCTTGGTTTTATTTTCTCCATGCGTACATTACCTTTTATATTTCCACTGGTGTGCAAAAATGGAAGAAAGAGGCCTGAACAAGGCCACTTTTGCTCCATGATACCCCTTTTCATCACAATGATTACTTAACTTCCTTTGTGCTTTTCTCTCTCTGTTTCTAGGTACTAAGAAATACATAATCATTATAATAATAGCAGGACGCCATCCATGAATGACTTTCACTTATTTCTCAGCTGACCTCATGACAAAACCTTTTAAAATAGGCAAGGTCATTGTTCTTATTCAATTTACCAATGGAGAAAGTAACAGAAAGCCTCATTGACTTTCCTAAAGTTTCATACATGGCAAATATGATCTGGACCACTTTTTCTAACATCCAGCTTGCTTTCCTCTGTGTCTCCAACCCTGCCGGCATATTTGAATTAAAAGACTGGGGCCCAAGCCCCACCTTGAGAGGTTCTGCATCAATGTGTGGGGTGGCAGGCCAGCCTTGGCAGTTTTCACAAGCTTGCCGCCGTGCCCATGGGGAGCCAGAGGTAAGCAGAGGTGAACTGTGTGGTGCACCGGTCCCCCACTGGGTTACAGAACAGGTAAGTCCAAAACCTCACATGTGTGACAGGTCAAACAAAGGGAGTGACTGTGACGGGGCCAACGCTGGCAGGTCTGAGAAAGAAAAGGCTCCAAGCCTGGAGAGGCATAAAAAGGGTTCTGGGGACCTGGCTGTGGCCCGGACCCATGTGCCAGGGACTTCTCACCTGCTTCACTCATCCTCAGACACCATCCAGGTGCCTGGTTAGAGCAGAGTGTGGGGGTGGGCGCCACACGGCAACTCTTGTGCTCTGGGAAAAAGGAGCCACTGCTGAGTGGGGGCTTGCTATGTCCTTTCCTATTTTAGGCCTTATCCTGCTTGACGATGTAGGATTCTATTTCTCCACACTAGATGTGGAAAATATTCTCCTAAGTGTAAAGAGGGAAGTAAAACAGGAATGGTCACTTCCATCTCTATCTGCTTTCTGTATCTTCTGGTACTCTTACTCCTAGCCACAAGCAAAGAATTCGTCCCTTTGTTATTTTTCTTGCTGTTATGGCTTTAAATGCCTTCTCATACCTTTCAGATCTTTGCAGGTCTGAATTCAGACTGAACCTTTGCCCTTCTTTGACTTTTGTAGGTTTAGGCCACTCTGTCATCTTCATTCTTGGTCAGGTTCCCTTGATTCCGTCCTTTTCGCCTGCCCACTGAAACTATGAACTTGTAGATGAGCTGCGAATCTAATCACATGGTTTCTTTAGATCTCTTCCCTCTTTTGTCCTTTACAGGTTCATTTGTGGTTATACTGTTGGCTAAGTCCTTCCACTTCTCCTTTTAGAACTTCTAGTCTTGGCGTGGAGCATCTTTGTATTCAATCTATGAACTTTCTTTTCCTAAATCTTGGGCCCAGTGGAAACTAGGCATTGTGAACTGTGGCCCACAGCCCCAGTCTGGGCCCAGCTTACACACATTTGATTTGGCGGCTGTGTTATTTACAAAAGTTTGATTCTGAGCTCCCTGTTTTCTCCCACCTCTTCCTATCATCGCATACATCTGCCTGCTTCACACATTTTCTGTACCTGCCTGGCTGTTGTAGACATTCGAGTTTCTGATCTGTGCCTGATCTCTGCCTGGTGTTCTTCCCTCTGTAATGATGCGCCTGATGTTCTGACCCTACTGAAGGCCCGTTTCAGCAGCGAAGGCTGCAGAGGTCCCACTGAGCCTTTGCAACTCAGGCAACAGCACAAAGTGGCACAAGCCTCTACCCCAAGGCAGGCCTGACTCTTCACTGTCCTGGAAACCAACTGTATTCATGATCACTTGTTCGTCTGCTCCCACTGGGCACCTTCCTAGGAATGTACTCACTCCCTGGCACTTCATATCAAGTCAGTTGACCCCAGCAGTGCCCCTTCCACCAACCATACTCCTTTCCCAGTGTTGCCTCATGCCTGCATCTGTGTCCTAAAACCTGGCCAAGTGTCTCTGCTCCTGTCCTCCCCTCTCCTGTCCAGGAGGCTGCAGCCTCCAAGGTCTGGAGCCTGGCTCTTGGATGGGCCCCACTAAACATCCAAATTTCCACGTTTCTCCTTGTAGGATGCTCCTGGGGCCCTGACTGCTCTACTTCTTCCACAGCCTTTCCCTGGGAGCCCCTTGGCATTCCTGCTCCTCTCCTGTTGTGCAGCTCCCAGGCTCTGACTTCCGATCCCACTCTCTGGAATGGCTTGTTCCTTTGCAAACTGCATCCTGTTCTTGCTATTATGAAATCTAAGATGACTAGATGACTGATTGCTTTTCTCCAAGCTTCCCAAAATGTCTCCCTCATCAAATAATCGTTTCTTGATGACCTCACTAAGTTCTGAAGAGTCATGTACCTTCTTGCATTGGCCAACTCCCCACCTATTCTCATGTGCAATGAGAGCAGCTTTTCACAGTAAGCTCCTCAAACACTTCCTGATTTTATCCACAAATGGTTGCATGATTTTTGACACAATTTTGCTATGTCTGGAACCCCGATTCTTTGAAAATTGGTTCAAACGATGTTGCCGAACTTATTTTCTGGAATGCTCAGTTAACTAAACCATTTGTATCAGCCCTTCCCAAACCATTGCTCATTGCCAAATCCTTGTGTTATTATCTTCGACAAATAATTTACAAATTAGGGTATCCCAAAAGAAAAACTCTGGCACCTTTTCCTAAATGGAAGGTAAAGCTATCATTGAAGGACAGCATCGTGTGCAGACAGAACTTAATTAATAAACCTGGGATAATGATACTGGTAAATGGAAAGAGAACGTTCTGTGGAACCCCTAGCCTTAGCACATCTCAGCAGCAGAGCTTTGCTCAGTGGTGAGAGAAGCTTTCTACAGCTACAAATTCCAGTTTACATTTCAGAGAGAACTCATGCGCTATGCCAAAAGCAGTAAACTTGACATATTCAAAATGTTACATCCTTTAAGGTAAACCAGTTCTAAGTGGAGACCTTGGCCTCCTGGCTGCTGGTTGCTACAGGAAATCTTATTCACAGTGGAAAATGATGATACCTAAAGGACTAATAAAAAGAGGAATGAAAGTGGAGAGTTTCTTCATGCCTTTAATCAAGGTTATTTTCATTTTCCTCTTCATGATTATTGCCTTTCAGTAAATCTGCTCAGTGCCCAAGCCCTCAGATATGACACAGCATATCTGAGAGCTCCTGGGTGACAGCGCCTGGGAAACATCGAACACAGAGAGGACTGCAGCTCCCCACGGCGTGCTCATGGAGGGCTATGCAGCTTCTGTGCAGGGTCCACTGCATTTCAGGGCTGCTTCACTCACCACAGGCCCCAACCAGGTGGGCAGGGTGAACAATGAGGCGGCCAGGGCCAGCCCCTCTTGGCCAGGTGGTTATTCATTCTTGGCCAGGTGATCAGGCTGAGAGGAAGCAGGGAAAGGGCTCAGGCAATTAGTGCTTCAGAAAATGTTGCGGCGAATCAGTGCCAATTCCAGACTGATTACTGTTACCCAAAACTTTTCCTTCCTGCCCAATCATTACGTCCTCCCCGGGGGTGAGTTCACAAGGCCCAGAGTTCTTTCAGTGCCTGGTTGAATGGAGCTTAAAACAAATAAGCAACAACACTTTGTCCCTGCACCCTTTTCATCTTTGGAGGGGTGGATGAGGGTGGGTGGGATGCAGGGAGTCAGGAATTGGGGCTTCATCCTGTCCTCAGGGTCCCCTGAGCCTGCCCGCTGGTGTATTAGACACCCACCGCCCACAGCAGCACCCAGCTGGGATGCCATCACTTGCCCCCATGAGATTCCTACACCCGACAAAGCTCCTCGTCTCTAAAGGTTTTCAGGCTGAGTCCAAAGGCTTGTCAGGGAGATTGTAAAATGACTTCCTTCAATGGGAATAGGGGGTCCCTTCCACATTTTTCTTTTTCTGGAGACAGGGTCTCTCTCTGTTGCCCAGGCTGCAGTGTGGTGGTGTAATCACAGTTCACTGCAGCCTCAAACTCCTGCGCTCAAGAAATCCTCCCACCTCAGCCTCCTGAGTAGCTGGGACTACGGACACATGCCACCAAGGCCGACTAATTCTTGGTATGTTTTGTAGAGACAGGGTTTTGCTATGTTGTCCAGGCTGGTCTCGAATTCCTGTCCTTGAATGATCCGCTCTGCCCGCCTTGGCCTCCCAAAGTGCTGGGATTTCAGGCATGAGCCACCACGCCCAGCCCCCACCCTCCAACCTTAAGATTACAAACTGAACAACCTGAACCTCTCTGGCCTCAGCTCCTCCTTTGTAAGATGAGGATAATAGTAGCTGCCTTTTCTGGTTGTTGCGAATGGAAAGAGGGAACACTTAGGAAGAGAGGTAAATGCTCAGCAAGTGTCGATCATTACTATGATTCTCACTCAGCAGAAAGCCAGGCATTGCCATTTACCTCTAAACTGTTAGGAAATCAAGCCAAATGTGGAAAATTCACCAATACCCAGGATCCCTAAGGGGCATTGTCTTTTAGTTGCAAGAGTGGATATTCAAATGGCAAACGCTAAGAGGACATTTCTCCTACAGAATAAGGAAAGAGAAAATCTAAGATTCCTCGTCTGCCAGGCCCAGAATATAGGTCATAAGTTTATCTAATTCAAGTGCAGGAAGGCATATCTTCAACAGGGAGGAAGAAGTCCGATCCCAGAGACTTCACGAAGCTTGTCTGTGGGGTGCAACAATAAAGGTGCTTATGTGAGACTTTTCATCATCAATTGGAGAACTTTCAGCAGCCAAACATTGAAGCCATACTCAGAGTATTAGGCTGAATTTATTGAAGAGTATTTGTTTTCTTTTTTGATGTTGCCCATGCAGCATTGCAAATAATAGAATTTCATTGTTACACAGCTCATTATTTTCTTCAATGAGCTGGAATACAAGTTATGAGTAATGGGTTAGTAGTGAGTTCACAGGCATGCAGAAGAATAAAAAGGAAAAAAGGATCTAAAAGAATACTATTAGCATTAATTATGTATGTGCATTTCCCATTTACAGAGACTTACTATAAAATATTTTTTTCATTTTTCCTAATCGGATTGCCTACTAGATTTATAATCATAGAAGAGCTGTTTTAGAAACCAATTCCTTATACAAGAGAAAATTCTAATTCTGAAAAATAATTATCTGGGATGTGTTATTTTATCTTTCTTGACTTGTGAATGTGGTTATTGATCTCTAAATGGAATTTCCAAACCAGTGACTTTTATAAAAATATGATATACTGTGGAAAGAGGTAGGAAATAAGAAGCAGGAGGGAGGGAAAAGAAAGACAATTTGCAGAACAAACTCGAACAATAACTTTAATGGTCTTCATCCATCCCTATAAATCAACGAATCATTTTCCCATAGGTCAGACTGTTACAGTAGAATTTGGACTCATTCTGCTCATTTTGGAGATGGTTACAAGCGCTCGGACTGGTGCCATGTTATGCATTTGGAAGAATGATTGCATTATAAAACCCATTCCAAGCTTCCCACTGTTTCAGCAATGGAAATAGTGAAGAATGTTTGGACTGATTTAAAATGTGAAGATGTAATTCCAGTATCATAGAAGTTTTCTGCCACCCAAACATTCCCCCAAATGAGTCTCAGTTGTGTGCCTAATTAAATTCTGATGTTAGGTAAAACAAAAAAAAAAAAAAAAAAAAGAAGGGATCCTTTTTTCTAATAGTAAGTAGTAACTTGCATATAGCTCATAGAACTATTCAATATTTAAATTGCACCTAGCAGAAACTAGTCCACTTCTATGGAATAGATTTAGGGACTCCATTTCCAGAGGTGTGGCTGATAAGATACCCTAAGTGACCCTCATGACTAAAAATAAAAATACCAGATTAAATGTTGAAAGAACATTAATTTAAATGCATTACTGAGCTGGCACTAAATTAAGAAATGTGCAGAGCCCCAAAGGGAATGAACACATGAATCTTGGAAGTAGGCTAGTGTAAGACTTCACTTATGTCCGCAAAGTGTGGCTGAACCCTGGAGATGCTAAGTATCTGCTTTGAGAACTACATAGAGTCCAGAAGACAAAAGATTAACCTTAGGGTCTGCCCAAAGGGGAATCTCATAGGAGACTCCATAATTATCTGGACTGCTAAAGGCGATAGCCCTAAAGTAAGGATGAACGAGCAGTAAACCCTGATATTCAGAAGGGGGCAGAAAGAAAACTTGCTTGTCTCTACGCTGAACTGGAGGTGGGGAAAAATAAATTCCTTTACTCTTCTGAGAATTCGAAAGCACAAGCCAGCAGTCCAAATTCATGCTTCCTGAGTGGCACGGAAAAACTCAACCTGAAAGGCTCACACCTGTAATCCAGCACTTCAGGAGGTGGAGGTAGGAGGATCGCTTGAGACCAGGAGTTTGAGACTAGCCTGGACAACATAGCAAAACTTGTCTCTACAAAAATAAAAAGTAAAATAAAATAAAATGTTTCCAGGTTGGTGACTGAGAAGCAGGGGCAAATCCTCTCTAGAAGAACTCCACTTCAACTTAGGCCTCAACGAATTCCCACATAGAAAATCTTCCAGAACAATCAGGCAAAATTCACTAACATTCAAGGAAAACAGACATCACTGGTGAAATTCATCAGAAAAAAACAAAAAAAAAAAAAACAAAAAAAACAGAAAACAAACTCACAAATACCTTATATATTGGACATATCAGGCACAGAATAACTTGTTTAATATGTTTAAAGTGAATATAATAATTGAAATTGAAAATTCAGTGGACTTTATAACAGATTAGACATGGCTGATAAGAAAAAAGGTAATGGGAGATAAATCCAAAGGAATACATAAAATCTGGAGAATAAAGGATGAGAAACATGAAAGAGAGGCTAAGATGCAAGAGGGATAAAGTTACAAGGTTTAGGCCAGGCGTGATGGCTCATGCCTGTAATCCCAGCACTTTGGGAGGCCGAGGTTGGTGGATCACCTGAGATCAGGAGTTCGAGACCAGCCTGGCCAACACGGTGAAACCCTGTCTCTACTAAAATTACAAAACATTAGCCGGGCGTGGTGGTGGGCGTCTGTAATCCCAGCTACTCCGGAGGCTGAGGCAGGAGAATTGTTTGAACCTAGGAGGTAGAGGTTGTAGTGAGCAGTGATCGTGCCATTGCATTCCAGCCTGGGCAACAAGAGCAAAACTCCGTCTCAAAAAGAAAAAAAAAAGGTTAGGTTTACTATAAACCTAACTTCAGTTTCAGAGTGAGAGAATACAGAGAATGTGAACTCTTCAAGGATAGACTTTTTTGGGTTGTTGAAAGACAATCCTTGGATGCAGTAAGCCCAATGAATTCCAACTAGGATACATTTTTGTAAAATCACACTAAAACCAAAGAAAAACAGAAGATCCTAATGGCAGCAAGAGAAAAAGACAGATCACTTACAAAGAAGTGCAATTACATTAGCTGATGATTTCTAAACAGTGATAGCTGGAGAAAAGGTGGACGTCCATGACTTTCATCAGTATAAATTGGTTTTGCCTGTGATCGAATTCCATGTAAATGAGATCACACACTAGGTAATTTTTTTCTGTTTATTTCTCTCAACATTGTGTCTGTGAAATTCATCCCTGTGGTTACATCTAATAGTAGTTGGTATTTTCTTTTCTTTTTATGAAGTATCCCATTTCATGAATATATTATAATTTATGTATTTTTATCACACTGCTAATGGGCATTTGAGTTATTTCCAGAATTTTGCTATTATGAATACTATCCTTCTATGACTCCGGTTTTTTTCTTTTTTTTTTTAAAGAAAGTGTGTCTTACACGTCCTGCAATGTCGTGAACTTTTTCTCCATAGAAAACTAATAAAGAGGGTGGCCGAGGTGGGCGGATCACCTGAGGTCGGGAGTTCGAGACCAGCCTGACCAACATGGAGAAACCCCGTCTCTACTAAAAATACAAAATTAGCCCAGCATGGTGGTACATCTTGTAATCCCAGCTACTCAGGAGGCTGAGGCAGGAGAATGGCTTGAACCGGGAGGCAGAGGTTGCGGTGAGCCGAGATTGTGCCACTGTACTCCAGCCTGGGCAACGAGAGTGAAACTCCGTCTCAAAACAACACAACAACAAAAAAAAGCGAAAGAAAAGAAAAGAAAGGAAAAGAGAAAGAAAGAAAGAAAAAAAGAAAGAAAGAAAGAAAGAAAGAAAAGAAAGCGAATAAACATTTACATGTTAACAAAACACCATTCTTATAACATTGACTTGATTTCACATCCAGGAAGTTTAAACCCTTAATAACATACCTCACTACATTCTTGCTGTGGTTTAATGATTACTTTTTTCAACTCTTATTCCCTTGAAATTTTTTTAGCAAAAGCTAATGTAGGGTTTTGTGTGTGATTCCCACTCCAGTTAGCTAGAGTGTGTGAAAAACCATACCTTGTCCACATTAAGAAAGTAAAAGGCAGTCAACTTTAGATCCTAATCAAAGCAAACTTAAAAGCATACACAGTGCATGGAAAGCAAGTAGTGAGTACCTGCTGATTAAGAGAAGACAAAGAAGAAAAAACATGTGCACAATACTTCTAAGTTTAGGTCTTTTCTAAATAGCTACAGTTTTGTACAACCCCTATGTATGTTTTGCTATATTTGCAAATCCCTTCTGGCTGCATGATGCGTTTTCCCATCATGATCTCAAAACCAGCATTATCATTCTTGCCTGTCCTTTCCATAGCCTTCAGTGCTGGGCTGTGCTTGACCTGCTTGCAGCTAGAGTGTTTCATACTGTCCTATCACCTTTCTTCAGTTGTTGTCTGCATGTGTACTAACTCCCTAACAAGAGTGTAAATGTAATGATTACCCTACAGACTCTTGAGTCCCTCCCAAAGGACCTATAATTTCTCACAATAACCAGATATCCTGCATGTGATAAGGTAAAAGGTAAAGGAACGTTGATCAGAGTCAAGAATTTCCAGGCTGTGACATAATGCACATCATTAAGTTCTCATGATAAGCAAAAGTCTCAAGGAACTAGTTGAGGTCGAGAAGAGAGTGATTCTACTTCATATATGTTATATATACAAGCAATCTCAAAGCAATAGTCTAATCATTGAAATTTAGGAAAGGCCCCCACCCACGGCATGTTTAATGGCAAGTTTCTGCCAACCATGTGATTTTATGGTTGCTAAATAGAGCCTTAAAAATTGAGGTTTATGTCTGACACAGTATTGTCTACACTATAGAAAGAATAGCACTATAAGTAAAAGTAGCCTGGAAAATGGCAATGATATACTCATGCCATTAAAGATCAGTACACCTCCTGGCTTTTATTTCGGAGGCTAAAGCTGGAGATTTTTAGCATTAATAAAGACAGTGTAGTAACCATAGAAACATAGCATTTATTAATTTCCATGGTAAAGAAAGCAGTTCCTTCCATGGAATGATTTGAGGTGCTCTAGCAAGTACTTCTGCCTAAAGAGCTCTCCTATAGGTCTGAACTATTTAAAGCAATGGGAAGTCTCTAAAATAATACACAATCCATTTAATAAGAGGCATGGCAATTTTGATTGAAAGTTAAAATATACCTACTATAAATAAATGTAGAAGTGTAATGGCAATGGGCCAAACAATCCATAGTAAAAGGGAAAACAGCAAAGGACAAAATCAATCTTCAGATTGCAAGAAAAAGGAAAACTGACATTTACTGAAAGTCTACTCTTTGTCAGACACTTGTTATACTTCATTTCATTTAATCCTCATGACCATCCTTTGAATATATATATATTTATTTCCATCCTTTTCTAATTGCTAAAGTAATACATGCACGTGGTAGAAAAGTTGGAAAATACTAAAGAAGTACCAAGCAATAAACACCACATACCTTACCATGTACAGTGACCACTGGTAACAGTTTGATGTATTTCTCTTCTCTTTGCATACTCTTTTACATAATTAAGATTGTAACAGATTCCTGTTTAGCTTATCGTTAAATAGTCTTAGCATATAAGCTAAATAAAGGCATAATTTTTTGTTTTTGCTCATTGTTTAATCATCATTGCTTCACACATAGTAAAACTCAATAAATACTTGTTGAATGTGTAAATGTGATGGTTATGTCATACTAACCATCCCTCTCTTACTCTAAATATTTTGATTTTTTAAAAAAATGTATAAATCTTTATCAGAATTTCTGATTTTTTCCTTAAGACTGACTTTCAGACATGAAATTCATAGGTTAAAAATTATAGGTCTTCTTGAGTTCAAAACACATATTGACAATTTGCTTTCTTAAAAGTTTCTAGCTGAGCTTGCCAGCACTATATGAAAGTCTCTATTTTATTCAATCCTCATAGGCATTGCATAGTTTCTATTTTAAATATTCTCTTACATTTTACAGACAAATAATTTATTAATATATATTTTTATTATTAATACATATTAGTATACTATCAAGGTAGTAGACTTTTTCCTTATTATTGCAACTGTTTCCGCACAATTAGTTATTTCCTTTAATCCAATTTAGGCTTATTTTTCCAATAGCAAGGCTTTCAAACTTTATGTTATCAATTATTTCCCTTGAATTATTTTTCATTGCTTCTATGCTTGGAAATTCCTTTTCCAAGAAGGAGAAAACAATCACTTTGTTTTCATCTAGCTTTTCATGGTTTCATTGTCACCTTTATTTCATTAATCACCTGAAATTATTTGGGATCATGGCGTGAACTGAACATATTCCAGTTGATAAAAATTGTTTATTTAAAATTTATTTAAAAATTCCTTCTCTTCTTCTTTGATTTGTGATTTTTCTTCATATACTAGATTTTAACATAAATTAGGGTTATTTTAGTTTATTTATCCATTTATTCTCATGCAAGTGTGGCTGTGATTTTTAATTAAAAACATTTTATTATAATATAGGTGCACATTTAAAAAAATCAAATAGTAGAGACTATGTTCATAATAAAAATTAACACCCCTCCCCCTCCAATATTTCCTTTCCTACCCATAGTCCTGTTTACCGGAAACAATTTTAACCATTTCTGCTTTTTTTTTTTTCTGATATTAACTCTATGTAGTTAAATAATAAAATATGGCCTTAGTCATTATCTATTGAATTCCTGCCAATGAATTCAATAGACAAATTCAATTTATGACTAGTAAAGACTTAGCACATTTATATTATTTTAACTCCTTTTCTTCATCCCTCAATATTTGATAGTTTTATTGCTGTTTTTGATCATCTTTTGGTTATCTTTGTGAATTAAAACACTATACAGTGTCTAAACTTCTTTTTCCTGTTCCATCAGTTTTTAACAGCGTATCTTGATTCCCTATTCCACAATATGAGAATATTACTGCCACTACCCTTTCCTATGAATTTTAACCTTCTACCTTTCATAGATCTTATTTTATGTTGTCAAAACATGTTATGTACATTTTGCCTCTATGCACAGTTAAGTATTTCAAGGCTTGCCTATTGATTGATTCTAATATAGGAAGTCAATGAACAGTGTTAGAATTATCATGGCTATATAATTCTTCTTCATTCTAGGGCCAAATTTCTTCTCTCTTGTTGCAAAAATTTAATACCATTTTCCTTCAAAGAGAATGTGCTAGGGCAGAGCAAGATGCCGAATAGGAACAGCTTCAGTCTCCAGCTCCCAGCGCGAGCGACACAGAAGACAGGTGATTTCTGAATTTTCAACTGAGGTACTGGGTTCATCTCACTAGGGAGTGCCAGACAATCGGTGCTGGTCAGCCGGTGCCGCCCGACCAGCAAGAGCTGAAGCAGGGCGAGGCATCGCCTCACCTGGGAAGCGCAAGGGGGAAGGGAATCCCTTTTCCTAGCCAAGGGAACTGAGACACACAACACCTGGAAAATCGGGTAACTCCCACCCCAATACTGCGCTTTACCAAGGGTCTTAGCAAACGGGCACACCAGGAGAGTATATCCCACACCTGGCCAGGAGGGTCCCATGCCCATGGAGCCTCCCTCATTGCTAGCACAGCAGTCTGTGATCTAAGGCAAGGCAGCAGCGAGGCTCGGGGAGGGGCACCCGCCATTGTTGAGGCTTAAGTAGGTAAACAAAGCCACTGGGAAGCTCGAACTGGGTGGAGCTTACAGCAGCTCAAGGAGTCCTGCCTGTCTCTGTAGACTCCACCTCTGGGGACAGGGCACAGCTAAACAACAACAACAACAAAAAAGCAGCAGAAACCTCTGCAGACGCAAACGACTCTGTCTGACAGCTTTGAAGAGAGCAGTGGATCTCCCAACAGGGAGGTTGAGATCTGAGAACAGACAGACTGCCTGCTCAAGTGGGTCCCTGACCCCTGAGTAGCCTAACTGGGAGACATCCTCCACTAGGGGCAGACTGACACCCCACACCTCACACGGTGGAGTACACCCCTGAGAGGAAGCTTCCAAAGCAAGAATCAGATAGGTACACTTGCTGTTCAGCAATATTCTATCTTCTGCAGCCTCTGCTGCTGATACCCAGGCAAGCAGGGTCTGGAGTGGACCTCAAGCAATCTCCAACAGACCTACAGCTGAGAGTCCTGACTGTTAGAAGGAAAACTAACAAACAGGAAGGACACCCACACCAAAACCCCATTAGTAGGTCACCATCATAAAAGACCAGAGGCAGATAAAACCACAAAGATGGGGAAAAAGCAGGGCAGAAAAGCTGGAAATTCAAAAAATAAGAGCACATCTCCCCCTCCAAAGGAACGCAGCTCATCACCAGCAATGGATCAAAGCTGGACGGAGAATGACTTTGATGAGATGAGAGAAGGAGGCTTCAGTCCATCAAACTTCTCAGAGCTACAGGAGGAATTACATACCCAGTGCAAAGAAACTAAAAATCTTTTCTTCAAGATTATCTTGAGCATTTCTGGAATTTTATATCCCATAAAAATTTTAGAATCAGCTTATTGATTTTCACATCCTCCCCAAAAAACGTTTGTTGAGATCTTGAGATGCATTTACTCTATAGATCAACTTGTGGAGATGTCACATCTTAATAATATTCGTCTTTCAATCTAGACTGTGGCAAACTTTATTTAGGTCTCTTTAATTTGCTTCCATAGTATTTTTAAATTTTCTCCATAGAAGTCTTGCATATTTTTTGTTAGATGTATTCCTTGATATTTGATTTTTTGATGTCATTATAAGCAGTATACTTAAATTTTTATTTTAAAATTATTTGTCACTAGTATATAGAAATACAAAAAATTTTCATATTGATTTTTTAATCTAATGTCCTTACTATGTTCACAACAAATAACAGTGTGTAGATTGTTTTGAATATTCTAAGTCTAATGGCAGTTTTATTTCTTCCTTTCTAATCATTCTATCTTTTTGCTTTATTGTGCTGGCTAAGACCCCTATTACAATGTTAAATAAAAGTAGAGATATTAAGTAACTTTGTCTCATTTTTGATCTGAAAAGGAAAACTTTTCATATGCCAAACTTAGGTATAAGGCTTGCTCTAATTTTTTTGTACATCCAACTAAGGAACTTCCCTTCTGTATCTACTTTGCTAAATTATTTCCCTTTTTAACCATTATTGAGGTTTAAATTTTATCCAATGCTTTTACAGCATCTATTGAGATGATAGTAATTTTTCTCTTTTATTCAGTTACAGTGTTGAATTGCATTTTACTGATTTTTATAATGTTAAATTAACCTTGCCTACCTGGAATAAATCCAACTTTTACTATAATGTAACATGCAGGGGTGGAATGAGGTGGGGGGATGGGTGGGTAAATGTTTATCCTACTTAAAGCTTTTAGTTTTTTGTTTTGTTTTTTTTTTTGAGATGGAGTCTTGCTCTGTCGCCCAGGCTGGAGTGCAGTGGCCGGATCTCAGCTTACTACAAGCTCCGCCTCCCGGGTTCACACTATTCTCCTGCCTCAGCCTCCCGAGTAGCTGGGACTACAGGCGCCGCGACCTCGCCCGGCTAGTTTTTTGTGTTTTTTAGTAGAGACGGGGTTTCACTGTGTTAGCCAGGATGGTCTCGATCCCCTGACCTTGTGATCCACCCATCTCGGCCTCCCAAAGTGCTGGGATTACAGGCTTGAGTCACCGTGCCTGGCCGCTTTTAGTATTTCTTAAATTTGTGGCTTGTTTTGTTGGCTTTGGAAACATGTTTATTATTATTTCAATATTGCATTTTTCTCATTTTCCCGCCCCCTCTCATTCTGGAAGGACCTTCTGAACATGCCCCATATGTTTTCTACACTGCATTTCTACTCTTCTTGTTCTCTGTGCTCAAATCTGGTTATTTTCTACTAATATGACTTCCAATTTACTAATTCCTTCTTCAGTTGTATTTAATTTATGATAAAGTGCATCTAGTAACAGCTTAATTTATCATATTTTTTAGTTTTTGAATTTTTGATTTTCCTTTAGATTTAACAGTCTGATAAATTTTTCCATAATGATTTTAATTTTTTTTTTTTTTTTGAGAAGGAGTCTCATTCTTGTCATCCAGGCTGGAGTGCAGTGCTGCAATCTCAGCTCACTGCAACCTCCGCCTCTCTTGTTCAAGCAATTCTTCTGCCTCAGCCTCCCAAGTAGCTGGGATCACAGGCGTTCGCCACCACGCCTGGCTAATTTTTGTATTTTTAGTAGAGACAGGGTTTCACCATGTTGCCCAGGCTGGTCTGGAGCTCCTGACCTCAGGTGATCTGCCTGCCTTGGTCTCCCAAAGTGTTGGGATTACAGGTGTGAGCCACCGTGCCTGGCCGATTTTGTAATACATTATTTTAAAGTACATGTCTGATAACCCTGATACCTAAGTCATGAATGTGTCCTATTTTTTTGGTATGCCTGATATTATTATTTTTTTTATTTTTAGCTATTCCTTTTTTATTTATTTTTATTTGATTTTACTTTAAATTCTGGGATACATGTGCAGAATGTGCAGCTTTTTTACATAGGTATACATGTACCCTGGTGGTTTGCTGCATCTATTGACCCATCTGCTAAGTTACCTACCCTCGCCCCCCTATCCCACAATGGGCCCTGGTGTGTGATGTTCCCTTTCCTGTGTCCCTGTGTTCTCATTGTTCGACTACCACCTATGAGTAAGAACATGCAATGTTTGGTTTTCTGTTTCTGTGTTAGTTTGCTGAGGATGACGGCCTCTAGCTTCACCCATGTCCCTTCAAAGGACATCATCTCATTCCTTTTCATAGCTGCATAGTATTCCATGGTATATATTTACCACATTTTCTTTATCCAGTCTCTCATTGATGGGCATTTAAGTTGGTTCCATGTCTTTGGTATTGTAAATAGTGCCACAATAAATATACATGTTCATGTGTCTTTGTAGTAGAATGATTTATATTCCTTTGGGTATATACCCAGTAGTGGGATTGTTGGGAGAAATGGTGTTTCTGTTTCTAGATCCTTAAGGAATCACCATACTGTCTTTCACAATGGTTGAACTAATTTGCATTCCCACCAACAGTGTAAAAGTGTTCCTGTTTCTCCACAGACTTGCCAGCATCTATTGTTTCTTGAGTTTTTAGTAATTGCCATTCTAACTGGCGTGGTATTCTCATGGTATCTCATGGTATCTCATTTTGATGGTATCTCATTTTGATGGTATCTCATTGTGGTTTTGATTTGCATTTCTCTAATGATCAGTGATGTTAAGCATTTTTTCATATGTTTCTTGGCCATGTGAATGTCTTCTTTTGAGAAGTGTCTGTTCATATTCTTTGCCCACTTATTGATGAGGTTGTTTGTTTTTTTTCCTTGTAAATTTGTTTAAGTTCCTTGTAGATTCTGGATATTAGACCTTTGTCAGATGGATAGATTGCAAAAATTTTCTCCCATTCTGTAGGTTACCTGATCACTCTGATGATAGTTTCTTTTGCTGTGCAGAAGCTCTTTAGTTTAATTAGATCTCATTTGTCAATTTTGACTTGTGTTGCAATTGCTTTTGGTGTTTTCGTCATAAGGTCTTTGCCCATGCCTATGTCCTGAATAGTATTGCCTAGGTTTTCTTCTGGAGTTTTTATGGTTTTGGGTTTTACATTTAAGTCTTTAATCCATCTTGAGTTAATTTTTGTATAAGGTATAAGGAAGGGGTCCAGTTTCAGTTTTTTGCATATGGCTAACCAGTTTTCCCAGCACCACTTATTGAATAGGAGATCCTTTCCCCATTGCTTGTTTTTGTCAGGTTTGTCAAAGATCAAATGGTTGTAGATGTGTGGTGCTATTTCTGTGGTCTCTGTTTTGTTCCATTGGTCTATATATCTGTTTTGGTATCAGTACTATGCTGTTTTGGTTACTGTAGCCTTGTTAGTTTGAAGTCAGGTAGCATGATGCCTCCAGCTTTGTTCTTTTTGCTTAGGATTGTCTTGGCTATATGGGATCGTCTTTGATTCCACATGAAATTTCAAGTATTTTTTTCTAATTCTGTAAAGAATGTCAATGGTAGCTTGATGAGAATAGCATTGAATCTATAAATTACTTTGGGCAGTATGGCCATTTTCATGATATTGAGTCCTCCTATCCATGAGGATATAATGTTTTTTCATTTGTTTGTGTCCTCTTTTATTTCCTTTAGCAGTGGTTTGTAGTTCTCCATGAAGAGGTCCTTAACATCCCTTGTTAGCTGTATTCGTAGGTATTTTATTCTCTTTGTAGCAGTTGAGAATGGGAGTTCATGCAAAATTTGGCTCTCTGCTTTTTTATTGTTTGTGTAAAGGAATACTTGTGATTTTTGCACATTGATTTTATATCCTGAGACTTTGCTGAAGTTGCTTCCCAGCTTAAGGAGTTCCTGGGCTGAAAGGATGGGGTTTTCTAAATATAGAATCATGTCATCTGCAAACAGAGACAATTTTACTTTCTCTCTTCCCATTTGAATACACTTTATGTCTTTCTCTTGCCTGATTGCCCTGGCCAGAACTTCCAGTACTATGTTGAACAGGAGTGGTGAGAGAGGGCATCCTTGTCTTATACCGGTTTTCAAAGGGAATGCTTCCAGAAATCAAGAAGTTCTGTGAAAGCAATGAGAACAAAGAGACAATGTACCAGAATCACTGGGACACAGCTAAAGCAGTGTTCAGAGGGAAATTTATTGCACTAAATGCCCACATAAGAAAGCTAGAAAGATCTCAAGCTGATGCCCTAACATCACAAATAAACGAGCCAGAGAAGTAAGAGCAAACTTACTAATCCAAAAGCTAACAGAAGGCAAGAAATAACTAAGATCAGAGCAGAATTGAAGGAGATAGTGACATGAAAAACCCTCAAAAAAATGAATGAATCCAGGAGCTGGTTTTTTGAAAAAATTAACAAAATAGATAGACTTCTAGCTAGGACTAACAAAGAAGAAAAGAGAGAAGAATCAAATAGACACAATAAAAAATGATAAAGGGGATATTATCCCTGACCCCATAGAAATATAAACTACCATCAGAGAACACTGTAAACACGTCTATGCAAATAAACTAGAACATCTTTAAGAAATAGATAAATTCCTAGACACATACACCCTCCCAAGACTAAACCAGGAAGAAGTCAAATCCCTCAATAGACCAATAACAAGTTCTGAAATTGAGGCAGTAATTAATAGCCTACTAACCAAAAAACGCCCAGGACCAGATGGATTCACAGCCAAATTCCACCGGAGGTACAAAGAAGAGCTGGAACCATTCCTTCTGAAACTATTCCAAACAATTGAAAAGGAGGGACTCCTTCCTAACTCATTTTATGAAGCCAGCATCATCCTAATACCAAAGCCTGACAGAGATACAACAAAAAAAGAAAACTTCAGGCCAATATCCCTGATGAACATAGATATGAAAATCCTCAATAAATTACTGGCAAACTGAATCCAGCGGCACATCAAAAATCTTACCCACCACGATCAAGTCAGATTCATCCCTGAGGTGCAGGGCTGGTTCAACATATGCAAATCAATAAACGTAATCCATCACATAAACAAAACCACACGATTATCTTAACAGACGCTGAAAAGGCCTTTGACAAAATTCAACATCCCTTCATGTTAAAAACACTCAATAAACTAGGTATTGATTGAACATATCTCAAAATAATAAGAGTTATTTATGACAAACCCACAGCCAATATCATATTGAATGGACAGAAGCTGGAAGCATTCCTGTTGAAAAATGGCATTATTTTTAAATGAGGACATCTTGATGTTAAAAACTGATGGCTTTGGATGCTGTCATTATTCTCTAGTGAGAATTTATCTATTTTCTGTGAGGCATCTAGAATGGTTGGAGCCAATTGGTTGGAGCCAATGATGAATTCAGTTGACTTAAGGTAGAGTTGTAATCTTTTTGTAAATTGACATATAGTAACTACATATTTATGGGGTACAGTGTGATGTTTTGGTACATGTATACACTGGTAATAATCAAGTCATGGTAATTAGCATATCCATAAAAAGGACAAAATCCTGTTATTTGTCACAACATGGTGAGCCTGGAGGACATTATGTTAAGTGAAATAAGCCAGGCAAAGAAAGACAAATATCACATGATTTCACTCATACATGGAATCTTAAAAAACTGATCTCATAGAAGTAGAGAGTAGAACAGTAGTTACTAGGGTCATAATGTTTATAAGGCTTAGTTTTTCTCCATGGTGAGGTAGCCTCCAGCATGTGATAGTCTCCAGGGATCTCAAGTGACAGCTTGGGTATTCACTACCTCCCTGACTCCTTTGAGAGTTTCTGAAACCCAACTTTTGTCTCCCAAGCACGAAGAGACTGTCGAAAATTCCATTCTGCATTTCAGTTGCATCTGCTTAGTTTCCTAAATTTGTTCTGTATTCCTTAAGATTCATTAAATGACTTACAGGAAGTAGATAACCACACATTGAACAGAACATATAAGGACAAACACTGGAATTCAGAAGAGAAATGAGAGAGACCCTCTGAGGCACAGAAACTCAAGATGGCAGCACAGAGAGGGAAGTGAAGCAGCTGGCCAGGATCAGCTTGGAGCATCAGAGCATGGACAGACTCCCCATTGTGGGGAAACAATAAGCCAGAGATCCCCAACAGTCCATATTCCCACCAGAGATACCTGCAATCCTAGCTACAGGAGAGCCCCAAGGCCCTCACAGGCCCTAAGCCTAGTATGGTGAGCTTCCTGGAGTTCACACAACTACACTGTCCCAGTGAGGGAATTGATGCTGGGTCCCACCCACCCACTAGGATTCAAGCTGCTGCTGCACAGCATCATTTTGATAATGGAGCCAATATCATACTGCATCTCATCCTGGGGGCCCCAAAATCCCTACATTTCCACATCCCTGGGATCCCACTGACATCACCCTACAATCACTCAGAGGGTTGCAGTGTCATAAGTAGCTAGACTTACCGCACCAGTGGTGCAGCCATACCCCCAGTACCCAAGCACATGCAGTACTCCATACATGGAGGAACAGGTAGTTCAGCAGATAAGGGAGACTGTCCCCAGGACACAGAGAACTGAAGCATGCACTCTCTGGAGCCTGAGAGTCACTGTCCCTGGACTGCCACCAGTGACAGTGATCCCTCCCTCTCCAGTAACAGGGCCACTATATTCCTGCATGTGATATCCAGGAACCCAAAACTTAATTTGCTCAGGCTATGACCACTAACACAGGTTCCTCCAACCACTTGGGGCCCCAAGTATTAGCCCTACTAGCTCAGCGAGCCTGCTGCCAATGCCAACACATGCCACCCAGGGGCTTATGGATTGGTCACCCAGCCTGTTGAGGCTGCTGCCACCAGCAGTGCTGGTGTGTACCACACAAAGTCCCGAGGATCATCCTTCACAGACAGCCATCACCATAGATGAAGCCCATGTACCCTACGCAGGGAAAAGAGGACTGGCCCATCCAGGGCACACTGCTGCCACCACTGAGGTCCATGTAAGCCACTTAGGGCCCTGAGGACTGGCCCACCTAGTATCCCAGTCCCCAGTAAAGCTACACCACAGCCTGCATAAAATACTGCAGCCGAAGCCACTGAGGAACTTGCAGACACTGCTGATGTTGATTATAGCTGAAGAAATCACACGCATGGAGATTACGCTACAGTGCCACTCAAAACCAGAGACAGGGCACCCTACCCAGCCAACACTATAGATATGTCTATGGAAAATCCTTTATGAAAGCTACTCCATAAAATTCAGTGAATCAATTGTTATACCAGATGCACAGATATCAACATAAGGACACAAGAAACATGAAAAAGGAAAGAAACACAACACCTCCAAATAAACATAATAATTCTCCAGTAACAGATCCCAAAGTAAAGGAAATCCATGTGGCATGTGAAAAAGAATTCAAAACAATGATTTTAAAGAAACTCAGTGAGACACAAAGAATGTAGGCAGACAATACAAAGAAATAAAGAAGCCAATTCCTGATCCAAATGAGAAATTCAACAAAGCAATAGATATCATAAAACAAGAACCAAACAGAAATATGGCAACTAAAGGATTTAATGAATGAAGTAAAAACTACAAATTGAGAGCTTTAACAATAGACTTGATCAAGCACAAGAGAGAATTTCTGGAGCTGAAGACATGTCTTTTGAAATAACCCAATCAGAAAGACACAAAAAGAAAAAAGAATAAAAAAGAATGGAAAAAGTCTATGTGACATATGGGACACCATAAGTGAATACATATTCAAATTTGGGGAGTTCCAGAAGAAAAAGAGATGGAAAACGTCACAGAAACCCTATTTAACAAAATAATAGCTGAAAACTTGCCAAGTCTTAGAAAAAATATGGATATCCAAATGCAGGAAGCCCAAAGATCCCCAAATAGATTCAACTCCCAAAAAAGTCATGTCTGAGGAACATTGCATTCCAATTATCAAGAGTCAAAAACAAAGACAGAATTTTTAAAACAGCTGGAGAAAAGTATCATGTCACACATAAGGGAATCTCCATTAGACTAACAGCAGACTTATCAGCAGAAACCTTACAGGTCAGGAGAGATTAGAATGATACACTCAGAGTATTGAAAGAAAAAAAACCCTGCCAGCCAAGAATGTTACACCCAACAAAACTATTCTTCAGAAATAAAGGAAATATAAAGTCTTTACCAGATAAACAAAAACTGAGGAATTACATCATCACTAGACCAGCCCTACAAGAAATGCTCAAGGGATTTCTATATCTAGAAGCAAAAGAATAATATCTACCATTGTGAAAATACTCAAAAGTATAAAACTCACTGATAGAGCAGATACACAAATGGGAAAGAGAAAAGAATCAAATTTCATCACTACAGAAAACCACCAAATTGCAAAGATAAACAATAAGAGAGGAAGAAAAGAAACACCAAACAATCAAAAACCAATTGATGAAATGACAGGAGTAAGTTCTCATCTATCAATAAAAATCTTGAATGTAAATAATTTAAATTCTTCAATTAAAATATATAGACTGGTTGAATGGCTGAAAAACAAGGCCTAACTATATTCTGCCTAAAGAAACCATTTAACCAGTAAGAACACAAATAGACTGAAAGTAAAGACATAGAAAAGGAAAATCCACACAGATAAAAACTATGAAGGAGCAGCCATACTTATATCAGCCAAAATAAACTTTAAGTCAGTAAGCATAAAAGGAGGTAAAGAGGGGTCATTATATGATTATAAAAGGATCAATTAAGCAAGAGGATATAACAATTTTAAATATATATGCACCCAACACCAGAGCACTTAGATATATAAAGCAGATATTTTAGAGCTAAAGAAAGAGATTGATCCCAACACAATAATAGTTGGGGACTTTAGTACCACACTTTCAGTATTAAACAGATTCGTCTAGACAGAAAATCAGCAAAGAAACATCAAACTTAAACTGCATTATAGACCTAACAGACATTTACAGAACATTTTATTAAACAGCTGCAGAATGCACATTGAAACTATAGTCTTCTTTTTTCTTGTCAGCTCATGGAACATTCTCCAGGACAGACCATATATTGGGCCACAAAAGAAATATCAGCAAATATTTAAAAATTGAAATTATATCCAGTATCTTCTCAGACCATAATGGAATGAAACTAGATTTCAATAACAAAAGAAATGTTCAGAAACTTTACAAATACAAAAAAAATTGAATAACATTCTCCTGAATGATCATTGAGTTAGTGGATAAATTAAAAAGGAAATATAAAAAGTCTTAAAACAAGTGAAAATGGAAACACAACAAACAAAAACCTATGGAATACAGCAAAAACAGTACCAAGAGGGAAATTTATAGCCATAAATGTCTACACCAAAAAAAGAAAACATTATTTTTAAAAACAACCTAATGATACAACTCAAGGAACTACAAAAGCAAGAACAAACCAAATCCAAAATTAGTAGAAGAAAATAAATGATAAAGATCAGAACAGAACTAAATGAAATAGAGACTAAAAAATATAAAACATCAATGAAAATTTGGTTTTTTGAAAAGATGAACAAAATTGACAAACCATTAGCTAGACTAAGAAAAAGAGAGAAGATTTAAATAAATAAAATCAGCAATGAAAAAAAGGAGATATTACAACGGATATCACAGAAATACAAAGAATCATCAGAGACTATTATGACTACTTATGCACCAACAAATTAGAAAACCTAGAGGAAATGGATTAATTCCTGAACACATGTAACCTACCAAGATTGAACCACAAAGAAATAGAAAACCTGAACAGACCAATAGTAAGGAATGAGATTAAATCAGCAATACAAATTTCCCAACCGAAAAAAAAAAAAAAAAAAAAGCCCAAGAGCAGATGGCTTTACTGTCAAATTCTACCAAGCATTTACAGAATAAACTCCAATTATTTTTAAACTATTTCCAAAAATTGAAGAGAAAAGAATTTTTTCTAACTCATTTTATGAGGCCAGCCTTATACCAAAACAAGACAAGGACAAAACAAAAAAAAAGTAAGAAATAAGTTCATGTATTTATAGCCAACTGATTGTTGACAAAGGTGCCAAGAATATACATTGGGGAAAGAACACCCACATCAATAAATGGTGTTGAGAAAACTGGATATTCACATGAAGTAGAATGAAACTTGACCTTTATCTCTCGCCAAATACAAAAATCAACTCAAGATGGATTGAAGACTTAAATGTAAGACCTGAAACTATAAAACTATTAAAAGAAAACATAGCCAAAACACTTCAGAATGTAGGTCTAGGCAAAGATTTTATGGGTAAGACTTAAAGGCACAGACAAGAAAAACAAAAATAGAATATACCAAACTGAAAAGGTGCAGAGCAAAGTAAGCAATCAACAGAATAAACAACCAACCTGTGGAATTGGAGAAAATACTTGCACAGTATTCATCCAATAAGGGAGTAATATCCAGAATGTAAAACAAACTATAAACACTCAACAGCAAAAACAACAACAACAAATATTTCAATTAATAAATAAGCAAAGGATCTGAATAGACATTTTTCAAAAGAATGTATACAAATGGCCAATAATGTATGAGAAAATGGTCAACATCACTAATAATAAGGGGAATGCAAATCAAAACCACAATAAGATAACACCCCATCCTAGTCAGAATGGCTATCATCAAAAAGACACACACACACACACACCCCCCCCCCCAAATATTGATGAAGATGTAGAGAAAAGGGAACTCTTACACACTCTTGGTTGGAATGCAAATTAGTGCAGCCATTATGGAAACAGCATGGCGATTTCTCAAGAAACTAAAAACAGAACTACCATACAATCCCGCAATCTCACTATGGGTATTTATCCAAAGAAAAGAAAATCAGTATATCAAAGTGATACCTACACCTCATGTTTATTGCAGCTCTATCAACAATAGTCAAGATATGGAATCAAACTAAATGTCCATCAACATATGAATACATAAAGAAAATGTGGTCTATACACAATAGAATACTATTCAGACATAAAAATGAAATCCTGTCATTCACAGCAACACAGATGAGCCTGGAGAACATTCTATCAAGTGAAATAATTCAGACACAGAAAGATAAATACTGAATATTCCCACTCATGTGTTTGAATTTTTAAAAATCCTGAGCTCATAGAAATAAGGAATAGAATTGTAGTTATTAGAGGCTGGGAAGGGTAGAGGTAGGAGAGGATAGGGAGAGGTTGGTTAATAGAGACAAAATTATAGCTAGATTGGAAAAATGAGTTCTAGTGTTCTGTAACACTGAAGGGTAAATTTGGTTGATAATAGTTTACTGTACATTTTTCAAAAGGCTGGAACAGAAGACTGAATATTCACAATACAAAGAAATGATAAATGTTTGAGGTAGAGGATGTGCTGATTACCCTGATTTGATTGCTACACATTGTATGCATGTATTGAAATATCACTCTGAATCTCATAAATACATACCATTATTGCACATCAACTAAATGAAAATAAGTATTGAAGTCAATCAGAGGTCGTGACTCTCCACCTAAAGAGTTGATGATATTTGTTAAAAATTGGTGTATATATATCAGATTCATGTTTTTTAAAAATCAACACATTCTGAAACATAGACCAGCAGGAAGAAAATACACATAAAAATCCGAGCTGGGATTTTTTTAAATCTTCAAGATATGAATTTTAAAGTTTATACAAAGCCCCTTTTAAAAAGCTAAGATTTCATTAACACTCTTTTTTAGTAAATTTCAATGTATTATTTATCAATTGATAAGTCATGGGCTATTTTGTGCTTCTGTGTCCTATCACATAAGACTGTTTCAGAAGGAAATTTGATAAAAATCAAATGTGGCTGGGCAACAAATGAATTCATTATATTGAAGGTGAATACATGTCTGTATTTTAGAATAGATGATTTAGACCAAACATGACAGTATGGAAATTAACATTTGTTTTTATTCTCACTACAGAGAATACTGCACAGTGGTATTCTCAAGTCTCATTTCCCAGTTACAATAACATGAATAGATATTGATATACCCTATTATCTCAGCAATAATGCATATTACAACAAGCGATTACTTATTAGCAAGAAAATGTTTCTCCAGGGCTTAATTTAGAATGCCTGAAATGAAATAACAAAATCTCAGTCTTGGAAGTATCTTCTGTATAGTTATTGTTTAGGGAAATTTTTATTGCTTCACAACAGTTTAAGATCCTTAATTGGCTAGGTCTTCAAAATGAAAGCATGTGGTGAAGTACCAAGGTCTTGGACAGCTAATGTGAATGAACATATGCAATACTGTAAACCAGGCTTCTTGGAATTATTGGCAGGTTTTGATTCAGATGTAGAAGATGTAGCTATCTCTTTCATGCTCAGTGATTGCCCTAAGACTTCTGGATAGCCTGCTGCCTTAGCAACTTTCACCCATGCCCCAGGATTCTATGGGCAGGTAGAAATTTGGATATGGATGGGTTAATTCACTAAACTCTACTCTTGCATGCTCAGGATGTAGTCAAACATCAATTTAGGCAGACTGAGTTGAGGCTGGGTTGAGATGCAAAGCCTGGCTGATTCAATGCCTGAGAGCAAGTTGTCCTAGAAAATTTTAGTACTGCGGGAGCTAAATCTACTTTACATTTGACAAGTACCAGAGGAGTGTGATTCTGCAAGTTCTTGTGATACAAAGGTAATCTTCCAATTTTGAAAATACAGAGGCAAGGAGGAGTTCAGGTGTTCAGGAGAAAGATAAGGATGCAGGTTCAGAATTTCTGAGTCCCAAGGGAAAACCTGATCAAAAAGCATAAGGTAAGAATACATTTACCAGATACGGGGGTGCTAGGTCAGAGTAGGTGCTAGCACAGGGATGACTTGATGCTAAGTCCCCAAACTGATACCTAAAGATTTCCTATATTTTCCCTGACCAGAAATGCAATTGATCATGGAGTCTGGGACACAGCTGAGTCTCCAGGTAGTCACTACATGGTCCCAGCTGTGGGACAGGAGAGCTTTAGGGGCAGGGAATTTCCAGGTCATTATACCTTTCTATACTTTAGGGCCTTTTTTTGTGGACTTCTTTATCCTTTTCAAAGCAGCTTAATTTTTATAAATTGATCATAATCTAGAGGCAGTTTTTGCCTGGATTGCCAGGTATCTTTTTTGTGATCACTAATGGATGCCCAGAGCTGGAGCAGAGACCTAGGTATCCTCTTCCTGGAATGGCTGCAGTTGTGCTTAGGTCTTATAGATGGCCCAGGGCCCTGGGTTTTTCCTTCTGAGCTTCCTTTAAATCTGCTGACTGAGGACTGAGTAATGGCTGGATATGTCCACGACTGAACTAAAATCTCCACCCTTCCAAAACACGAAAATAAATTTCCTTAATGGAACTGCTGGCTAGAGGAAAAGCATATATAGACTTTTGACTTGTACTTCTCTCCAAAGCTTTTTTCTATGATTCCAAACTCCAGGCTCTCAGTAAATT
The DNA here is from genome assembly GCF_043159975.1 of Macaca nemestrina. Lineage (NCBI taxonomy): Eukaryota > Metazoa > Chordata > Mammalia > Primates > Cercopithecidae > Macaca > Macaca nemestrina. Next base: position 112,732,395 of record NC_092133.1, on the reverse strand, counting down.
GCTTAATTATTTGGAAAGGTGCTGAGCAAGCAGCAGGTAGCCTTACTCAGCCCAGATCTAACCACACTGCAGTGGTATGTTGCCCCCATTTCCTAAGCAAGTCTACTGAAATGTAGACCACTCACTCAGCTAAACACATCTCTCGTGTTCAGCCTCCTTAGTGCAGAGTATCAGGACTGTGCTTAGAAAGTAAAGGTATAGGCAAGCGAGGAGACCCTGGAACTCAATGACTAGACACATGCAACACAAAAAGCATGATCTTGTGGGCAGGTGAGGATGAGCATCTTCCACTGCAGGTGAAGAGAAATCCAGCAAAAGAGTGGATCTGATGTTCAGTTGATAGACACAAATAGCAGGAAGTCAAGAGTGGCACAGTGTAGGGGGAAAAGAGTGATCTTTAGGTTTTTGCAAACTCCAAATAAAATTTTAATACTTCCATTGATTATCCATTCATTCATCCATCATATATTTACATCATACATTAGCCCAGCTAATTTCATCCATCCAATATTTACTACAACCTACTATGTGTTCCAGTGCTGTCCTAGACATATACCAAGTTCAGCTTCTGTCAGAGGAGCCTGGTTCTCTAGGCAGAGGTCAGAATAGGATGAAATAAAGAAACTGCCATTTGTTAAGTATCTATTATGTGCTAGGCACTTTCATATTGATGATTTAATTTAGCCATCAAAACAATCCTGTGGCTATTATTATCTCCAGCTCTGAAGAATGGCAAGGAAAACATGTTTCATGAATGCAGAATAAAGAGAAATCAAACCAGAGAAAGGACAGGCATTCATGTGACCTACACAAGGAACAACTTCTGAGTCTCTGTTTACTTATCTGTGAAACCTGTCTTGGAGGATTAGTTGTAAAGAGGAGATTGCATTAAGTAGCAAATATGCCAGTCTTTCCATGGTCTTTCACACCTGGGGAGGGTTGGTGTGTGTGTGTCTTCTAAATGCCCATAAGAAGTCTTACAGGAGGATGACTAGGGAGGTTGGCAGAGTGCAGGAATGACAGCCTTGGCAGGATGATATACAGCAATCCTGGCTGGGAAGAGCTGACAGGGGACACCCTAGCCATAGGTAACATGGCTTCAGAAATCCAGAGCTCAGCCCCCAATCCGGAGGGACCTGGAAAACCAAGGCTGGAGTGAATGGAAACCGGGAGATTAGTCAAAAGCACAAAGCAGAAGCCGGTCACCCTATCTGAGGTTAGGGAAGAACTGGTCAGATGACAAGAGCACTGCTGCATTTCAACAGGGCCTGTAGCATCAGCCCCCTGCACGGAGCAAGTCATTGTCAGAAGTCATTGCTCCCCCATTCCCATCTCCAGGAGTTATGACTCTCAGTCCTTCCTTCCATGACTCAGCAACTACTCAGCTCTTTCCACCTGTCTCAGACTTGCTTCTCAGATCCCAAGGGCTGACTTTCTGTGTCCCTGATGCTGTCTTCTCCCAGCTGATGTCAGCTTGGTTCATAGTAAGCTCACTGGGTGCTGAGTCATCCAATGTCAAGGGCCCTTTGATCTGCCCACCAGACCTGGGGAAGGCTGAGTCACCAGACCTGGGGAAGGCTGAGTCTGCCAGTGGAATAAGTGGTCCCAGATGGGGAAGGAAGTGACTGCAGACACACAGCACCAGGGACTTCCTTCGGGGACCTCCACCCTTCACAGAACATGGTCAGTTCCTGTTGCTGTCCTCTCTCTCCCTCTCTCTCTCTCTCTCTCAACAAGTTATGGATATGGTGTAAAGGTACCTTGACAATATTGCTCCATAGGAGAAACCCTGCTTGGCTTCTGAATATTATGACTGTTTCCTTCTCACAAGTGAATGAAGGTGAGTGCAGCATAGAACTTAAAAATAGGACTTTCTCTGAATCTTGCTCACTAATTATACGATAATTGAAGAGCAGAGAAGAAAGTTTGTTTTGTTGCCACGTAATTCATGTAATAGGGTCTGGATACATGACAGAATTGCCACATTCCTCCTGGTTTGAACCCCTACCCAGAATCAATCCTGAGAAATTCTCTTCCTTGAACACCCAGCAGGTTTGCACTAATTTGTTGCTTGAACCCATGGCCACAAAACTTCAGCAGAAAAGGGTTTTAGCTATGAGAACAGAAAGAAATATGCATGTAGAGACGAGAATGTGTCAATAATAGAATATTTGAGTGAGTAGATTCGGGGAGAGAAATTATTAAAATGTTATGAAGAATTCCATTTTTCATTGAGAGCATCATTTGCCATATCTCATCTCTGAATTCAAGTTCTTCCACTCAATCATAACTTAGATAAACCTTTCCCTGATCATCTCTGTAACTAATAATTTCTTCCTTCTCAGAACTCCCAAAGGCCATCTTACATTTCTCTTGTATCACAGTCATTACTTTGGACTGGGGTAAATCCAAGTTATGTGGGGCTTGAAGCTTAAACAATTTGGGGGGACCTCTTTAGGGAAAATAATTGAAAGTGATTAATACAAAATTAGGCATGAAAATGAATATTTACTTATAATTTGAAAAGCATCTGTAGTTCTAGCTTGTAGGGAGGCTGTGGCGGGAGGAGGATCACTTCAGCCCAGAAGTTCAAGGCTAAAGTGAGTTGTGATCGCACCACTGCAGTTTAGCCTGGGTGACAGAGCGAGACTCTGTTTCTAAACAACAACAGCAACAACAAAAGAGAAATTACAACAAACTCGTTTTGAAAAAGTTAACAGATACCACAGACATTCCACAATCTAAACAAATAACATTTGTGTTAGTCAACTACCTACCACAGTTACTTAATTGTAATATTTTCTGTAGAGAACATGGAAAGATAGTTCAGTCTTCCATAATGGTCATAATTTTTTACTGTCGATAATTGGAATGAATAAAACATACAACTTCACATACAGATGCACTTATTCTTTGAAATACTGCTATGGGTTTGTGCCCTAGAAATCCATACATTATATTATTTTGTGTAATTACCAACAAAAAGAAAACAAACGGATAGTGCATGTACAATTGGAACTGCTTACGCTGTGTTATTGAAAGTATTCCTGAAGTCAGAGAATTCTGGGGTTTTTCAGAGAATTGTTTTGACCAGGCACTGATGGGAACGAAATCCACTGTTCAGTTTTATATGTCTGATTAGAAGCATGTTCTACAGACTAGCTCCTTGCTCCATACACGTCAAACCTTGTGTCTCCTCCAGCACTCACCTACTTCCTGTGCTGGGTGCAATAACTTTTTGTTTGGCAGCAAAATATCTGTAAGCCCCAGACATGTATTTCAATAAACTCAACTGAATATGTCTTAAATACTTTGCCTTTTTTGGCCCTCAAAAATATCCTTTGCCATTCTAACAGTGGGGAAAGTCAGAGGAAAAAGACAGCAGTTTAACTAATTGAAGATTTTTTAAAATTTCACTTTTGCAAATTTTACCAGAATACATGACCACATAAATATACGTATAGGGTCTCTCCCAGAGTGTTGGAAGGGGCCCATGTAAGTGAGGGGCACCGATGCTTGAGTTTCATTTGCTTCATGGAAAATCTGCCTCTGCTTTTACTTGCTATTATAATAATTTATGTACTCATATAATTATGCCTACTATATTTGAGAGCATTTTTACACCTCCAGTTCCAGAGAGAGTTCTTTTTACGTGGAAGCTGCTCAGTAGATTTTGTTGCATTAACTAAGAAATTCATATACACTAAGGGGTAAGTGCAGTTACACGATTTCTCTCCCCACATGACTGAGTGTGCAGAGGAATTCCAGGCTGTCCGCCTCAAGGAAAATGACAGTTCTGTTTCTCCTTGGAGAGGGCCCCAGTCAGTAGCTTTGGTCTTGAGTTTTTCTGGAATCCCAGGGGTTTTTCCCCACCAGTCTCAAGACGGTCAGAGACTTCTTGGTGAGGATTTCTGTAAGAATCATAAATGTATTCGTTTAAATAAGACTAATAGTATTTTGTCACTATGATTTAAAATAATAATTATAGGAATAGATTGGTGAAATTATGTTACAGCTATAAAGTGGAATACCTTACTAAAATGCATGCAGTGGAATATTTATTTTGAAATGGAAAAACATTCATAGTATCCCATCAAGTGGATAATAATGCTCCACTTCAAAACCCTCACCTGATCAAGCCTCTACAACCAGTTTTGTTGTTGTTGTTCCAGCTTGCCTGCTCAAGAACCCCATGGCACTCTCTCTTCTGCAATCTCAGTGGTGCTTCCACCCACTCACTCATCTCCCCACTTTCTACTTTCCTTCTATCCAGGTTGGATTCCACGGTCCATTACTTCAACTACTCTCTTGCAAGTACTCTCAACTCCCTTGGCCCCTCCCTGTACCTTTGCTCTTTTGAAAATATTTACTTTAGGCCAGGCGCGGTGGCTCACGCCTGTAATCCCAGCACTTTGGGAGGCCGAGGCGAGAGGATCACAAGGTCAGGAGATCAAGACCATCCTGGTAAACACGGTGAAACCCCGTCTCTACTAAAAAATACAAAAAACTAGCCGGGCGAGGTGGCGGGCGCCTGTAGTCCCAGCTACTCGGGAGGCTGAGGCAGGAGAATGGCGTAAACCCGGGAGGCGGAGCTTGCAGTGAGCCGAGATCGCGCCACTGCACTCCAGCCTGGGTGACAGAGCCAGACTCCGTCTCAAAAAAAAAAAAAAAAAAAAAAAAAAAAAAAAAAAAAATTAGCCGGGCGTAGTCGCGGCTACTCAGGAGGCTGAGGCAGGAGAATGGCGTGAACCCAGGAGGCGGAGCTTGCAGTGAGCCGAGATCCTGCCATTGCACTCCAGCCTGGGCAGCAGAGTGAGGAGACTCTGTCTCAAAATAAAAGAAAGAAAATATTTACTTTGTTGTGGTAAAATAAAAAATTTGCCATCATAACCGTTTTCTAGTGCACGGTTTAGTGGTATGAAGTACATCCATGTTATACTTGGTGGCAATCATCACTACCATCTACCTCCTGAACTCTTTGCATCTTGCAAAACTGAAACTCTACACCTATTATTTATTTAAAATTTCAATTTGTCCTTTAGATTCAGGGAGTACATGTGCAGGATTGTTACAAGGGTATATTTCATAATGATGAAGTTTGGGGTAGGAATGAACCCATCGCCCAGGTAATGAGCATAGTACCCAATAAGTAGTTTGGCCTCCCTTGCCTCCCTCCTTCCTTCTCTCTCCTGTAGTGACCAATATCTATTGTTCCCACCTTTATGTCCATGTGCACCCAATGTTCAGCTCCCATTTATCAGTGAGAACATGTGGTATTTGGTTTTCTGTTTCTGTTTTCATTTGCTTAGGATGATGACCTCTGGTTAAATTCACGTTGCTGGAAAGGACATGATTTCATTCTTTTTTAAGGCAGTGTAGTATCCCATGGTGTATATGTAACTGTATGTAAATATGTCAATTTATGCAAATTTGTAAATTTTCTTTACTGAATTCACCATCGATGGGCACCTAGGTTGATTTCATGCCTTTGCTATTATGAATAGTGCCTCGATAAACATAGGAGTGTATTTGCCTTTTTGGTAGAACAATTTATTTTCCTTTGGGTATATACCCAGTAATGGGATTGCTGGTGTGAAACGGTATCTTACTGTAGTTTTGATTTGCATATTTCTGATGATTAGTGATGTTGAGCATTTTTTGTGTTTGTTGGCTGCTTGTGTGTCTTTTGAGAAGTGTCTGTTCATGTGCTTTGCCCACTTTTTAATGGGGTTTTATTTTTTGCTTGTTTAATTGTTTAAGTGCCTTATCATTTCTGAATATTAGACCTTTGTCAGATGCATAGTTTGCAAATATTTTCTCCCCTTCTGAAGGTTCCGTTTACTTTGTCGATAGTTTATTTTGCTGTTCAGAAGCTCTTTAGTTTAATTTGGTCCCATTCATCAAATTTTGCTTTTGTTGCAACTGCTTTTGAGGACTTAATCATTAATTCTTGCAAAGGCTGATGCCCAGAATGATATTTCCTAGGTTTTCTTCTAGTATTTTTATAGTTTTAGGTCTTACATTTAAGTCTTTAATCCATCTTGAGTTAATTTTTGCATGTAGTGATAGGTAGGAGTCCTGTGAAACTCTGTACCTGTTACACAATAACTCCTCATTCCTTCCTCCTGCTAGCCCCTGACAACCACTATTCTTCTTTCTGTGTTTATAATTTTGACTATTGTAGGTGCCTCATATAAGTAGAATCATGCAGTATTTTTCTTTTTTGTGACTGCCTTATTTCACATAGTATAATAATCTCAAAATTTACCTGTGTTGTAGCATGTGTCAGAGCTTTTTAACTTTTTAAGCTTCTGTGGTATTTCACCATATGTACATACGTATATACCACATTTTGCTTATGCATTCATTTGTTGTTGGACATGTGGTTTGTTTCCATGTTTTAGCTATTGCAAATAATGCTGCATGAAAACGGATATACACATATATCTTTGAGACCCTCGTTTCTTTTTTAAAAAATCTTTTAAGTTTAGGGGTACATATGCAGGTTTGTTCTGTAGGTAAACTTGTGTCATGAGGGTTTGTTGTACAGATTATTTCATCACCCGGGTATTAGGCCTAGCACCCATTAGTTATTTATCCAGATCCTCTCCCTCCTCTCCTGCTCCTCTCTCCAATCTCAGATAGGCCCCAGTGCTGTTGTTTCTATGTGTCCATGTGTTCTCATCATTTAACTCCCACTTATAAGTGAAAACATACAGTATTTGGTTTTATGTTACTGCTTTAGTTTGCTAAGGATAATAGCCTCCAGCTACATCCATGCTCCTGCAAAGGACATGATCTCATTCCTTTTTATGACTGCATAGTATTCCATGGTGTATATATACATTTTATTTTATTTATCCATTCTACAATTTATGGGCATTTAGGTTTATTCTATGTCTTTGCTATTGTGAATAGTGCTGCAATGAACATACACATGCATGTGTCTTTATGATAGAATGACTTACATTCCTTTGTGTATATACCCAGTAATTGGATTGCTGGGTCAAATGGTATTTCTGTTTTCAGGTCTTTGAGGAATCATCACACTGTTTTCAATAATGGCTGAACTAATTCACACTCCCACTAACAATGTGTAAGCATTTTTTCTCCACAACCTCCCCAGCATCTGTTATTTTTTTGCCTTTTCAGTAATAGCCATTCTGACAGGTGTGAGATGGTATATCATTGTGGTTTTGATGTGCATTTCTCTAAGGATCAATCATGTTGAGCTTTTTTTCTTATGTGTGTTGACCACATGTATGTCATCTTTCGAAAAGTGTCTGTTCATGCCCTTTGCCCACTTTTTAATGGAGACCTTGCTTTCAGTTCTTTGGGGGTATATATTAACAGGTGGAATTTCTGAATCATATGGTAATTCTGTTTTCATTTTTTTTTTTTAGAAACAATCTTTTTTTTATGGTGACTATAGTATTTTGCATTCTCATCAACAGTACACAGGGTTCCAATTTCTCCAAATCCTTACCAACTCTTGATATCTTTGGGGTTTTTATACTTTTAAGTTCAGGGATATGAATACAGGTTTATTACACAGGTAAACTTGTGTCATGGGGGTTTGTTGTGCAGATTATTTAATCATCCAAGCATTAAGCCTATTTTTAATAGATGACATCCAAATGAGTGTGAGGTGGTATCTCATTGTGGTTTTGATTTGCATTTCCTGAATGATAAGTATGTTGAGCATCTTTTCATGTGCTTATTGACCACTTGTACATCTTCATGTGAGTAATGTCTATTTAAGTCTTTTGCCCTTTGGAATCAGGTTATTTTTTAGATTGAGTTTCAGAAGTTCTTTGTATGTTCTGAATATTAATCCCTTATCAGATATATGATTTGAAAATATTTTCTCCAATTAACCTGTGTTGCCTTGTCACTCTGTTGATAAGTGTCCTTTGATGAACGAAAGTTTTTAGTTTTTATGAAGTCCAATTTGTTTTCATTTTGTAGGCTTGCCTTTGATGTCATATAAAAGAAATTCTTGCCAAATCCAAGACTGTGGGGCTTTAGTTTCACAGATTTATCTCTTAGCTTTAAGTCTTTGATCCATTTTGATTTAATTTTTGTATAAGGTAGATAAGGGTCTAACTTCATTCCTTTGCATATGCATATCCAGTTTTCAACAATTTGTTGAAAAAATTCTGCTTTCTCTGTTGCATGGTTTTGACAGCCTTATTGAAATCATTTGACCATATAAGCAAGAGATTATTTCTGGGCTCTCTGTTATGCTTAATTGGCCTGTGTGTCTGTTTTCAGGACAGAATCATGCTGCTTTGATTGCTATAGCTTTGTACTAAGTTTTGAAATCAGGAAGTGTGAATCTTTCAGGGTTGTTTTCTTTTCTTTTCTTTTTTTTTTAAAATCTTATTTTTTATCTTTTTTTTTGTCTTTTTTTTATTATACTTTAAGTTCTGGGATACATGTGCACAACGTGCAGGTTTGTTACATATGTATACATGTGCCATGTTGGTGTGCTGCACCCATTAACTCGTCATTTACATTAGGTATATCTCCTAATGCTACCCCTCCCCTCCCTCCCCACAATAGGACCTGGTGTGTGATGTTCCCCTTCCTGTGTCCAAGTGATCGCATTGTTCAATTCCCACCTATGAGTGAGAACATGCGGTATTTGGTTTTCTGTTCTTGTGATAGTTTGCTGAGAATGATGGCTTCCAGCTGCATCCATGTCCCTACAAAGGACATGAACTCATCCTTTTTTATGGCTGCATAGTATTCCATGGTGTATATGTGCCACATTTTCTTAATCCAGTCTGTCACTGATGGACATTTGGGTTGATTCCAAGTCTTTGCTATTGTGAATAGTGCTGCAATAAACATATGTTTGCATGTGTCTTTATAGCAGCATGACTTATAATCCTTTGGGTATATCCCCAGTAATGGGATGGCTGGGTCAAATGGTATTTCTAGTTCTAGATTCTTGAGGAATCGCCACACAGTTTTCCACAATGGTTGAACTAGTTTATAGTTCCACCAACAGTGTAAAAGTGTTCCTATTTCTCCACATCCTCTCCAGCACCTGTTGTTTCCTGATTTTTTAATGATTGCCATTCTAACTGGTGTGAGATGGTATCTCATTGTGGTTCTGATTTGCATTTCTCTGATGGCGAGTGATGATGAGCATTTTTTCATGTGTCTGTTGGGTGTCTGTTGGCTGTATGAATGTCTTCTTTTGAGAACTGTCTGTTCATATCCTTTGCCCACTTTTTGATGGGGTTGTTTTTTCTTGTAAATTTAATTGAGTTCTTTATAGGTTCTGGATATTAGCCCTTTGTCAGATGAGTAGATTGCAAAAATTTTCTCCCATTCTGTAGGTTGCCTGTTCACTCTGAGGGGGGTATATTTTGCTGTGCAGAAGCTCCTTAGTTTAATGAGATCCCATAAGTCAATTTTGGCGTTTGTTGCCATTGCTTTTGGTATTTTAGACATGAAGTCCTCGCCCATGCCTATGTCCTGAATGGTATTACCTAGGTTTTCTTCTAGGGTTTTTATGGTTTTAGGTCTAACATTTAAGTCTCTAATCCACCTTGAATTAATTTTTGTATAAGGAGTAAGGAAAGGATCCAGTTTCAGCTTTCTACTTATGGCTAGCCAATTTTCCCAGCACCATTTATTAAATAGGGAATCCTTTCCCTATTTCTTGTTTTTGTCAGGTTTGTCAAAGATCAGATGGCTGTAGATGTGTGGTATTATTTCTGAGGACTCTGTTCTGTTCCACTGGTCTATATCTCTGTTTTGGTACCAGTACCATGCTGTTTTGGTTACCGTAGCCTTGTAGTATAGTTCAAAGTCAGGTAGCGTGATGCCTCCAGCTTTGTTCTTTTGGCTTAGAATTGTCTTGGCAATGCGGCCTCTTTTTTGGTTCCATATAAACTTTAAAGCAGTTTTTTTCCAATTCTGTGAAGAAACTCATTGGTAGCTTAATGGGGATGACATTGAATCTGTAAATTACCTTGGGCAGTATGGCCATTTTCATGATATTGATTCTTCCTATCCATGAGCATGGTATGTTCTTCCACTTGTTTGTGTCCTCTTTTATTTCAGTGAGCAGTGGCTTGTAGTTCTCCTTGAAGAGGTCCTTTACATCCCTTGTAAGTTGGATTCCTAGGTATTTAATTCTCTTTGAAGCTATTGTGAATGGGAGTTCATTCATGATTTGGCTCTCTGTTTGTCTGTTACTGGTGTATAAGAATTCTTGTGATTTTTGCACATTGATTTTGTGTCCTGAGACTTTGCTGAAGTTGCTTATCAGCTTAAGGAGATTTTGGGCTGAGACAATGGGGTTTTCTAAATATACAATCATGTCATCTGCAAAGAGGGACAATTTGACTTCTTCTTTTCCTAACTGAATACCCTTGATTTCTTTCTCTTGCCTGATTGCCCTAGCCAGAACTTCCAACACTATGTTGAATAGGAGTGGTGAGGGAGGGCATCCCTGACTTGTGCCAGTTTTCAAAGGGAATGCTTCCAGTTTTTGCCCATTCAGTATGATACTGGATGTGGGTTTATCATAAATAGCTCTTATTATTTTGAGATATGTTCCATCAATACCGAATTTATTGAGAGTTTTTAGCATGAAGTGCTGTTGAATTTTGTCAAAGGCCTTTTCTGCATCTATTGAGATAATCATGTGGTTTTTGTCTTTGGTTCTATTTATATGCTGGATTACGTTTATTGATTTGCGTATGTTGAACCAGCCTTGCATCCCAGGGATGAAGCCCACTTGATCATCGTGGATAAGCTTTTTGATGTGCTGCTGGATTGGGTTTGCCAGTATTTTATTGAGGATTTTTGCATCGATGTTCATCAGGGATATTGGTCTAAAATTTTTGGTTGTATCTCTGTCAGGCTTTGGTATCAGGATGATATTGGCCTGGTAAAATGAGTTAGGGAGGATTCCTTCTTTTTCTATTGATTGGAATAGTTTCAGAAGGAATGGTATCAACTCCTCCTTGTACCTCTGGTAGAATTCGGCTGTGAATCTGTCTGGTCCTGGACTTTTTTTGGTTGGTAGGCTATTAATTATTGCCTCAATTTCAGAGTCTGCTATTGGTCCATTCAGGGATTCAACTTCTTCCTGGTTTAGTCTTGGGAGAGTGTAAGTGTCCAGGAAATTATCCATTTCTTCTAGGTTTTCTAGTTTATTTGCGTACAGGTGTTTATAGTATTCTCTGATGGTAGTTTGTATTTCTGTGGGGTCGGTGGTCCCTTTATCATTTTTTATTGTGTCTATTTGATTCTTCTCTCTTTTTTTCTTTATTAGTCTTGCTAGCGGTCTATCAATTTTGTTGATCTTTTCAAGAAACCAACTCCTGGATTCATTGATTTTTTGGAGGGTTTTTTGTGTCTCTATCTCCTTCAGTTCTGCTCTGATCTTAGTTATTTCTTGCCTTCTGCTAGCTTTTGAACGTGTTTGCTCTTGCTTCTCTAGTTCTTTTAATTGTGATGTTAGGGTGTCCATTTTAGATCTTTCCTGCTTTCTTTTGTGGGCATTTAGTGCTATAAATTTCCCTCTACACACTGCTTTAAATGTGTCCCAGAGATTCTGGTATGCTGTATCTTTGTTCTCATTGGTTTCAAAGAACATCTTTATTTCTGCCTTCATTTCGTTATGTACCCAGTAGTCATTCAGGAGCAGGTTGTTCAGTTTCCATGTAGTTGAGCAGTTTTGATTGACTTTCTCAGTCCTGAGTTCTAGTTTGATTGCACTGTGGTTGAGAGACAGTTTGTTATAATTTCTGTTGTTTTACATTTGCTGAGGAGTGCTCTACTTCCAACTATGTGGTCAGTTTTGGAACAAGTGCAATGTGGTGCTGAGAAGAATGTATATTCTGTTGATTTGGGGTGGAGAGTTCTGTAGATGTCTATTAGGTCCACTTGGTGCAGAGTTGAGTTCAATCCCTGGATATCCTTGTTAACTTTCTGTCTCGCTGATCTGTCTAATGTTGACAGTGGGGTGTTAAAAGTCTCCCATTATTACTGTATGGGAGTCTAAGTCTCTTCGTTAAGTATCTAAGGACTTGCTTTATGAATCTGGGTGCTCCGGAAGGAAGCACTAAACATGGAAAGGAACAACCGGTACCAGTCATTGCAAAAACATATCAAAATGTAAAGACCATCAAGGTTAGGAAGAAACTGCATCAAATAGTGAGCAAAATAACCAGTTAATATCATAATGACAGGGTCAAGTTCACACATAACAATATTAACCTAAAATGTAAATGGACTAAATGGTCCAATTAAAAGACACAGACTGGCGAATTGGATTAGGAGTCAAGACCCATCAGTTTCCTGTATTCAGGAGACCCATCACACATGCAGAGACACACATAGGCTCAAAATAAAGGGATGGAGGAAGATCTACTAAGCAAATGGAAAACAAAAAAAGCAGGGGTGCAATCCTAGTCTCTGATAAAATAGACTTGAAACCATCAAAGATCAAAAGAGACAAAGAAGGCCATTACATAATGGTAAAGGGGTCAACTCATCAGGAAGAGCTAACTATCCTAAATATATATGCACCCAATACAGGTTTTTTTTTTTTCTTTTTAAAGATTGTTTTGGCTATGGGTTCCCTTGAGATTCCATATGAATTTTAGGATGGATTTTCTATTGCAGACAAAATATCATTGGAATTTTTATAAGGACTGCATGAATCTCTAGATGGCTTATTTTAATAAAATTTTCTTCTTATCCATGAATGTGGGATGTGTTCCATTTATTTATGTCTTTTTAAACTTCTCGGCAATATTTTGCAGTCTTCATCATACAAGTCTTTCACTTCCTTTGTTAAGTTAATCTCTGAGTATTTTATTGTTTTTCATTCTATTATAAATGGAATTGTTTTCAAAATTTCCCTTTCAGATTGTTCATTTTTAGTGTATAAAGATGACATTTATTTTTGTATGTTGACTTTGTATCCTACTTTGTATTCTGCTACTTTGCAAAATTCCTTTATTAGTTCTAACAGGTTTTTTTTTGTTTTTTTTTTTTGGTGTGGAATCTTTAGTGTTTTCTACATATAAGAGCATATTACCTGCAAAGAGAGGTAATTTTACTTCTTCCTTCCCAATTTAGACGCTTTTGATATTTTTTCTTGCCTAATTGTTTTGGCTGTGGCTTCCAGTACTATCTTGAATTACTGAATAAAAGTGGTGAAAGTGGGCATCCTTGTCTTGTCTTCAATCTTAGAGAAACAGCTTTCAGTCTTTCACCACTGAGTATGATGTTTTCAGTGGGGTTTTCATATATGGTCTTTGTTATGTTGAGGTAGTTTTCTTCTATTTTTTGTTACTTGAGTGTTTTCATCATATAATTTTGTATAATCTTGTCAAATGCTTATTCTGTTTTAATTAAAATATCCATGCTTCACCCCTTCTTTTTGTTAATATGGTATATTACAATGATTGATTTTTATATGTAGAGCCATCCTAGCATTCCAGGAATAAATCCCACATAGTTATGATACATAATCCTTTTAATATGCTGCCGAATTCAATTTGCTAATATCTTGTTGGGGATTTTTGCATTAATGTTCATAAAGGGTACTGTTCTGTAGTTTTCTTTTCTTGTAGTGCCTTTTTCTGTCATTGGTGTCAGGGTAATGCTGGTGCCAGAATGAGTTATGAAGTGTTTTCTCCTCTTCAATTTTCTGGAAGAGTTTGAGAAGGATTGGTATTAGTTCTTTAAATGTTTGGTAGAATTCACCAGTGAAGCCATCAAGTCAAGGACATTTCTTTGTTGAGAGATTTGGATTACTGGTTCAATTTCCTTACTAACCATAAGTGTTTTTTGATTGTATAACTCTCTGTGATACAGTCTTGGTAAGTTTTGTGTTTCTAGGAATTTTATCTAGGTTATCTAATTTGTTGGCATATATTGCTCATAGAATTCTCTTATAATCTTTTTTATTTTCATGGAATTAGTAATAATGTTCCTATTTTCTTTCTGATTTGAGCAAATTGAGTCTTCTATTTTTTCTTAGTCTAGCTAAAGGTTTGTCAATTTTGTTAATCTTCTTAACCATTTTTTGGTTTTATCTATTTTCTCTATTATTTTTCTATTTACTTATTATTACTATTTTCTATCTCATTTATCTCTGCTCTAATCTTTATTATTTTATTCCTTCTGATAGCTCTGGGTTTAATTTGCTCTTTTATTTCTAGTTACTTAAGTTGCAAAGTTAGGTTGTTTATTTGGGATCATTCTTGCTTTTTAATGTAAGCATTTATAGTTATAAATTTCTCCCATAGCACCGCCTTCCCTATATCCCATATGTTTTGGAATGTTGTGTTTTGTTTTCATTTGTCTCTAAGTATTTTCTTTTTCTTTTTCTTGTGATTTCTTCTTTGATCCATTGGTTGTTTATTAGTGTATTAATTTTCACAAATTGATGAATTTTCCAGTTTTCTTTCTCTAATTGATTTCTATCTTCATCCTGTTTTGGTCAGAAAAAAATACTTTGTATGATATCATCTTTTAAACGTCTGTTAAGACTTAATTTGTGACCTAAATAACCTATGGTCTGTCCTGTAGAATGTCCCGTGTGCACCTGAGAAGAATGTGTATTCTGTGATTATTGAGTAGAGTGTTCTGTATATGTCTGTCATAACCCTTTGCTTTATTGCGTTGTTCAAATCCTCTATTTCTTTACTTTATCTTCTGTCTGATTCTATCCATTATTGACAATGCTAACGTCTCTTTATTGTGGAACTGAATTATTCCCTTGTGTCCACTTATTTGTCTTTCTTTTATTCTTTTTTCCCTTTTCAAAAAATGTGAAGTTTTAAAAATATCCACTAGAATATAAGCTCTATGTGGCTGAAGATTTTTGTCTATTGTTCAGTGCTCTATTTGTAGTTCAGTGCTCTATCTTTGGTTCTAGCAGTTTGGGATATACTAGATACTCATTTTGAATGAATGGACATGGGAAAGTACAAAATTAATATAGAAAACACATTGTACCCCCATGCTTTATCAAAATTTGAGATATTACCATATTTGCCCCAGATTTCTCTTTTAAGAAATTAAATATTACAGATAAAGTTGAAACCCCCTAGACACCTTTCCTGGATCTTATTCACCTCTCTCCATCCCCAGTGATAGTTGCTGTCAGTAATTTGGTATTTATCTTTATTACGTAAATTTTTTTACTTTGCGACATATTTAGAAATCTCCATAATAATGTATAGCATTGTTCTGAAGGATTATAAACTTTAAATAAATGACATCATATTTTACATACGATTTTCTATACTACATTTTATGAAATTTTTCCTTCTATATTTATGAAATTAATCCATGTTGATACATGTGGATCCAGTTCATTCATTTAAATGGTATTTTGTTTTGTGTGTTTTTTTGCTTGCTTGTATCAAAATTTGTTTATCTATTCACCTACTGATGGACATTTAAGTGGTTTCCTGATTTTTGCCATTTCTAGCACTGCTACAATAAACATTCATATAAAAGTGTCCTTGCACAGCAATCTTCAAATGTTCCTCTGTGAAGAATCTTTGTTTAGGGCTGGAAAGCTGGTGCACAGGGTATACAGAGTTTCATCTCTAGTAGATGTTGTCAAATTGTTCTCCAAATATTTTGTGCAAATTAACATTCCCAACAGAAATATTTGAGAGCTCACCTTGCTTCACATCCAAGCCACCATTTGGTATCATCAGGCTTTAAGTAATTTTTTTCATCTTATGATGTGAAGTGGCGACTTACTTTTATTTTGCATTTCTCTGTTTACTAGAAAAAGTTTAACAATGTTTTATATGTTCATTGGTTATTAGGCAATCCTCTTCTATAAACTGCTATCTAATATAACCGTCTATTTTTTAATGAGCGATTTCTCTCTCTCTTTAATTTGCAGGCAATCATTATATATGCTGGCAACTAATCCTTTGTCAGCCATAGGCATTGTAAACACCTCCTTTTGGTCCATATTTTATCTTAACATTATTTATAGTATCTTTTTTATAAAGAAGTTTTATATTTTAATGGAGCTAAGTTTATCAGTTTTTTTCTTAATTGCTTAGTATATTGTTCAAGAACTCTCTCTCCACCCTCGGGTCTTAAAGATATTCTCGTATGCTATTATCTAAATTTTTAAAATGCTGCTCTACACATTTAGTTTTTAATTTAGTCTGGGGAATGAGGTAAGAATTAAATTTTATCTTTTTCCATATGGACAACTAATTGCTCCACTACCATTTTATTACCCTACTGATCTGTAGTGCAGCTCTTGACATATTATGTTTCCCTGTATGAATGGGACTGAGTTCTGTATTCCATTCCACTTGTCATCTTGTCTCTGTGCCAAAATCACATTGTAGCAATCACGATCATTTTATAAAAATTATTCATCTCTTCCTCACCTTGTTCATCTTCCAATTTTTTTGGGCTATTGTTGTCCTTTTCTTTACCATTTAAATATTAGGGACATTTGTCAAGTTAAATATAAAACTCTGATGGAATTGCATTGGATTCATAAATAAATTTGGGGAGAACTGCCATCTTTATTATAGTGAATCTTCCCATCCAAAACCATGGTTTTTACTTGGGACTTCTCCATTTATTTAGGACTTCCTTTACTTCAATAATGTTATATACTTTTTCATTATCTTGTACATCTTTATCAGATTTCTTGTTAGGTAAATTATAGTCTTTGTTGTCACATTGTGAAAAGTATGTTTTTTGTATTGCTTTTCTGGTTATGAGTGTTATTGATTATGCTGTGCTTTGTATCCAAAAATCTAGATCAATTTTCAACTTTGTTTTAGAATTATGTATTGGTTAATCATTAGAAATAATAACTCTTAGATTTTATGTGTATGTAAATATGCTTCACATTTCTTTCCAATTCTATATCCTTATGTTTTTATTTGTCTTATTGGATCGACTATAACCTTCAGTACATTATTGAATAGAAGTGGTGACATTAAATATCTTTATCTTGTCCCTGACTTTAATGGTAATGCTTCTAAAGTCTCATCAGTAGGCAGGATTACTGTAGATTTTGAATATAAGGTAAATAAAATTCACTTCTATTCCTAGTTTGTTAATACATTTTTAAAAATTATGATGAATATTAATTTTTCATCAAATGCTTTTTCTGGAGTTACTGAGATAATCATAAGGCTTTTCTTAACGTCTAAATATGGCATACCATATCAAAATATTTCTGGAACATAAACACTGCTGATTTTGATTTGCTAACATTTGAATTAGAATGTTTTATCTCTCTGCTGATAAATGAAATGGATCTATAGCTTTATTTTCTTATATTTTTTCTGATCTCAAGATTACACTAGGTTTGAAAATGAGCTCTGTGGCTTTTCCTCTTTTCCAGCTCCCTGAAATAATGTGCATAAGTTAGAGACTATCTATACCTTGAAGATATAACACCCAGCTGTAAAATCATCAGTACCCGGTGGCTTTTTGGTGGGGAAGAGTTTTGGTTACTGACTTCACTTCTTTAACAGTGATTAGACTATTCATATTGTCAAATTTTTCATTCAACCAATTTTTGTAATTTATTTTTAAAGAAATTGTTTCATCTAAAATTTTAAATTTGTTACTAGTAGTATTTTGTGGTTTTAAAAACATCTCCATCTGGAAAACAGTGGTTCCCATGGGTGGGGTGGGGAGAGGAAGTGAGGAGATGTAGGTCAAAGGATATAAAATAGTAAATATGTAGGATAGACAGGTCTAGAGATTTAATGTGCAACATGAGGACTACAGTTAATAAAATTGTACTGTATTAGGAATTTTTGTTAAGTAAGTAGATTTTAGTAGCTATGTGAGACGACAAGTATGTTAATCTGCTTCACTATAGTAACTGCTTGACTATATGTATCCTATAATATCCTGTCACAAATCTCAAACATACACAATACATTTTTTAAAAACATATATATCTATAGGAAAGTCCCTTATTTAGATGCTAATATTATACATTTGTGCCTTTTGTATTTTTTCTTGATTGTTCTCTTTTTTCAAATAAAAAGCTTTTGGTTTTATTTATCCAATCTATTGCTCCTTTGTTTAATTAATTTATATTCTTTATTATTTCTTTTCTTCTACATTTCGTTTTTATTTTGCTTTTCTTTTTCTAACTTTTTAATCCAATCGCTAATTTATTTTAAAATATCTTCTTTCCTTCCCTCCCACCAAGACGGAGTCTTGCTCTGTTGCCCAGGCTGGAGTGCAGTGGTGTGACCTCAGCTCACTGCAACCTCCGCACTCCTGGGTTCAAGTGAGTCTCCTGCCTCAGCCTCCGGAGTAGCTGGGATTACAAGCGTGTGCCACCGCCCCTGGCTAATTGTTTGTATTTTTAGTAGAGACGGGGTTTCACCATGTTGGCCAGGATGGTCTCGAACTCCTTGACCTTGTGATCTGCCTGCCTCGGCCTCCCAAAGTGCTGGGATTACAGGTGTGAGCCACTGTGCCCAGCCAATATATCTTATTTCTTAAAGATGTCATTTTGTGCTGTAAATTGACCTCTGACTACCATAACTTTAGCCATTTGCTATGTAATACATTCATTACTGTTTAATGCTAAATGTAATTTCTATTGTGATTTCCCTCTTTAACCTGTGTTATTTAAGTTTCCAAGCATATTTTTTCCTGCTGGATCAAATGGTAGTTCTACTTTTAGTTCTTAGAGAATCTCCACATTGTTTTCCATAATGTTTGTACTAGTTACATTCCCACCAGCAGTGCAGAAGTGTTCCCTTTTCACCACATCCTCACCAACATCTTTTATTATTATTATTATTATTATTATTATTATTATTATTATAGCCATTCTTGCTGGAGTAAGGTGTTACTGCATTGTGGTTTTGATTTGCATTTCCCTGATCATCAGTGATGTTGAACATTTCTTCACATGCTCGTTGGCCATTTGCACATCTTCTTTTGAGAATTGTCTATTAATGTCCTTAGCCCACTTTTGGATGGGATTGTTATTTTCTTGCTAATTTGTTTGAGTTCCTTGTAGATTCTGGGTGTTAGTCCTTTGTTGGATGTATAGATTGTGAAGATTTTCTTCCACTCTGTGGGTTGTATGTTTACTCTGCTGACTGTTCCTTTTGCCATGCAAAAGCTCTTTACATTCATTCTTTAAAAGAATATCCTGTAATGACAGTTTATGACTGGTTACTTGTCTAAGCCTTTGTGATTATAAAAATGTCCTAATTTTATGTATTTTAATAGTTTTGCTTGGTATAAAATCCTCGATTGAAAGCTAATTTCTCTCAGCCCAGGAAGATATCACTGTCTTCTTACATCTCAAGTCCACTGTCCATCTACTGAGTGTTCCTTTGCATGTAATCTCTTCTTTTGGATACCTTTTAATATTTGTCTCTTTTTTGTTGATGTTCTTCAATTTACTATGTTGTACATTTATTTTTATTTATCCTGCTTGCTACTAGTGTGCTTTTAATCAGAGTACTCCTGCCATCTTACAATTCTGGAAAGTCCCAGCTCTTATTTTATCATATATTGCTCTTCCATCCCCCTTTGCTGTCACTCCTATTAGGCACATATTATAGGACTTATGTCACTCTATCAAAATCCCTACTCTTGCCCATAAGGTTGTACCAATAATGTTTTGCCATCATTCTAAATGGAAAATTAAAATAAAATATAATGAAATGTTTATATTTTCTTAATGAAAAATGCTAATTCATAAATACAATGAGTCACATTTGTATTTCAAACAAAGGGAAGACTGTAAGATTATTGCAAAATTCTGTGTACTATATTACATTACAAGGCTAAAAATATAATTACACATTGAATTTGATAAACAAAAAAATCAGAAAGATTCTTGAGACTTGAAATTTATAAGTGACAATAACATCACTTATCTCTAACTTCAAACTAGTTATATGACATTTTTAATTGTTGAAACCTGAAGTCATTAAAAATTTGTTGGTACATATTTATAGAAGCATGTATTAATTCTATTTGTGGTTGTCTATGTGTATATGTATGTATATTTGTGTGTGTACATATATATATATAAATCTTATATAAAATGACACACTTCAGCAGCCCTTACTTAAGTTTTCTTTATAACAATCATTATTTCATACCAATTTTTAAATAACAATGATTGTTTAAAAACAATATATTGCAATCTGATATATTGTTTGTCTATTTTCTTCCTCTAAAATGTCATCTCCATGAGGGTAGGGACTTAATCTTTTTTTGTCATTATTGTATTGCCTGGAACACTTCCTAACATGTAGTACTAGTTCCTTAAATATTTGTTGAGTGAATGGTAACATTTTTATATGTTCCAGACCCGAATTTGAATTAAAATTGAGCAAGAGAGAGACTTCCATGAAATATGTGAACTAGAAGGGTTATAGGTAAGCTGTGGGTCCAGATGGATCGTAAAGTTGAGGAGTGTGGAGTGTGTGACTGAAAGAGGTAGAACGAATTAGGCAATGCCACAAGTCAGAGGACTCAAAGAGTGTGTAGTTCTGGCCTGACCAATGTCAATTGAGGAAAGCTAGGAGAGGAAAGCTGCCAAATGTTTGGGGGTGTACAAACTTGTTCAAGATTAAGCCTGCAAGCTTAGATGCAAGCATATAAAGAATCTGATGGATGGCTGCTCCAATAGAAACACCCTACATGGGGTCTGCAGCCATACCACCCTGTATGCACCCAGTCTCATCTGATCTGGGAGGCTTAGCAGGGTCAGGCCTCAGTAGTACCTGGAAGGAAAATGCAGCACATAGGATGTGTCCTTCAATAGATCCCACTGACATTCAAACTCCTTAGTATGGCACACAAGGTCCTTCACATCCTGGTCTCCCTGTCCAGCCTCCTCTATCATCACTCTACTATTGATCTAAAGTTGGCTCCATCGATTTTTGACTAATCACACATCCCTAAACTGCACATTCATGTTTCTCACAGGCTTTGGCCTCTTCCTTTCCTCCTGCACAGAATATTACATCTGGTCTCTTTACCTTCGTTTTCCCCTTAAGTCCCCTGCCTATCCTCTCTTGTGTTTCAGGTCTTCGCCGAAACATGGGCACCCGTGGGAAGTGCTTTCTGCTCCCCAGGCTCAGGTATGGTGCCTTTCTGATGTGTCTCCACAACACCACTCACTCCTATGTAACATTCGTCATGCAGTTCTGAAATTGCCACTCTTGAGGTCTGTCTTTCCAATCAGTCAATATGCTCATCAAAGACAGGGATTGGGTTATGTTCCGGCACCCGGCACAACAATTTTTTTTTTTTTTTTGAGATGGAGTTTCACTCTTGTTGCCTAGGCTGGAGTGCAATGGCACGATCTCAGCTCACTGCAACCTCCGCCTCCTGGGTTCAAGCGATTCTCCTGCCTCTGTTTCCCGAGTAGCTGGGATTAAAGGAACCCGCCAATATACCCAGCTAATTTTTTTTTTTCGGTATTTTTAGTAGAGATGGGGTTTCGCCATGTTGGCCAGGCTGGTCTTGAACTCTTGGCCTCAGGTGATCTGCCTTGGCCTCCCAAAGTGCTGGGATTACAGGCATGAACCGCCATGCCTGGCCTGTCATAACAATTGACACATAGAGGGCACTCGGTCAATAGTACTGAATAAATGATGAGTGAAACAATATGAATGAATGAACGTGGACAGGTGCAGTAAGGCCGTTGAATCATAGGCAGTGTAGAGGCATGGTTATTTAGTTGGTTAAGTCTCAAACCCACCGAAGAAGAGTATGTTTGGTGCAGGAGTCAAGGGAGCTTTAGGGAAGACCGGGAGGCCTTGGTATCCCAACGGAGTTGCTTTGAGCAAGGTTAAGTCCAAGGCAGGTTAAGGATATGGCAGGGCAAAAACATCAGGTAGCCAGAGTTTGTCTTTGGAAATTCTAGCCTTTCTTTTCTGGTGATTTTCCCAACCCCTGCTGCAGCAGTCTCTCATTTACTCTGACTCAAACACCAAATTCCCTCCTACTGCTCTTTCTACTTTCTACGACACCAGCTCTCTAGGTATCTTTGTTCCTAATTTAAATTTTTTTTTTTTTTTTTTTGGTAGAGACTGAGGTCTCCCTATGGTGTTGCCCAGGCTGGTGCTGAACTCCTGGCCTCAAGTGATCCTCCTGCCTCAACCTCCCAAAGTGCTGGATTATAGGTGTAAGCCACCTCTGGACATCTTATCTGTGAAATTTTAGGCACTGATCAGTGTGGAAACAGCCATGAACTGCAGGATGTTCTCAGAGGCTCTGGCATTATGGCCCATAAGAAGCTGCCCACTCGGTTTCTAGTCAGTTAGGCGCGGACTTCATCAGTCACAAAATGAAGACTCAGAGAGCCTCCCAGGAGGACACAAAGATGCCTCAGAGAGGCATGGAGGTGTTAAAGAGGGAAGTGCCTGCTAGAATTTCAGTGGGTTGGAAATGCTCTTTAACGATGCACAAATCATAGGTATACATTTTCTGACAATTGGAATCTATTATTACTCTTGAACCAGCTGTTCTCCAGGCTGTTTCCTGTAATGGAAGGGATACTTTGAGTTTATATTTTTTCAATCCTACATCCTCAGAAATATACACTGATACTAATAAAGGGACTCATTTCTCCTACAAGAACCCCTATGCGAGAAAAGTATGTTTGGGTATTGCCTAATGCACTCATAATAAATATACACAGCCATAAAACAGAGCAAAAGTCCTGGTAAGCCTGTTATTTGCAGTAATTGTAGATTGTGAGTGGACATTTTAAAGAGAAGCTTACAAGTTAGTTGTACTTTCTGGTAGTAATTACCTCCCACAAACATGACTCACTTCAGCAGTTTAAATGCAAGAGTTGGGTGTCCCAAAATCAACAGTTTTATAAATAAATCTCTGAATCATGAACTGAACGCATAAATGTTTAAATATTTCTCCTCCTTGATCTCAAAGATAGCTTTAGATTTAAGATATTGCACATATCTTAAATACCTTAGGGAAAAAATAAAAACAAAAAAAGCAAAAAAGGTGATGGATGTCTCTGTACACTGCAGAAAGGCTTTAACTTTGGAAGTTGATACCCTCTTTGCAGGAATGAACCTCCAGCAACCAGAGTGTTAAGTGGATGTTTTCTTCAATCCAAGAGGGGAGGCTACTATCAGTCTGTTCTAATGCGGCCCATTTGTTTGTTTTTTCAGTAATACTCACAGGGCAGACTTTTATGGTAATGTAGCAACATTAATGCTTTTAGGTGGGACTCTCCTGCAGTCTCATGGGTAACAGAACATATAATGGAAGAAATGTGGCTGTGTCAGCATGGAATGCTGCAGAAAGAACAATTCATGCCAGAAGGAGACATTCGGATTTTTGGAAGGCTCACTCAAAGACACTGTGTATCTCAATGAACTTGAGCCTTCCAATCAGTGAAGCTTTAAAAAAAAAAAACCTGAAAAAAAGCACACTCCAAAATTATTAACAGAAACATCATCCACCCCACTAGACTCATTTTTTGGTGAAGTTCTAAAGTTTTATTTATGTCTGGTTAAAAAGGGAACTGTATTAGAATTCTGTTCTATTCTTGTATCCATGTTTTTCAGAATTTACGATTAATCACCCACATGGATCTAAGAGTAAAATCTGGAGTCAGAATTCTATGTCTGTGTTTAAAATATAAAATCACAAGTCGATCTACCTATGTTTTTCCCTCTGTTTAAAATAGCAATGTGATAGCCAACTTAGCATTGAATCCTATAGAATGTTCAGTGTTGAAAAAGAACTGCTTCTGCTGTTTTTTTTTTTTCCGTCCTTTTCTGAATTTGATGTCTATTTTGTTCCCAGTTATTTTCATATCCTCAGCTGCTGCTATTACATTCCCATCTCTTGGAAGGAGCCAGAGCCAGAGAAATACAGGGTTCCTCTGTGGCCAAGGGAAAAACGCCTGCCAAGAATGCTGAACTTCTGGTGAAGGTCACTAAATACTACAAAACGGACTAAGTACAGTAAATAATAATGTTGGTGCACACAAATGAATAGCCAATTGCAATGGCATTTTGTGGGGAAATCTGATATTGTATAATAACACTAGTACATCTAGACATGGAGAAGCTAGTAAAATACCTCTAAAGGGCTTGCAGCAATTCTGTGATTAGACAAGGACCAACCCAGAGCTCAGCGTGTCTCAGAATAATCATCCTGACAAATAACTGGTATCTTTGGTTGCACATATTAGACCCCTCAGTATCGTAGGCCAGAAACTTTTCACCTGGGTCTTATTAGAAGTTTTTTGTATGGGAGGGAAAACCCAGACTCATAGAGACCATTCTCTTGAGTGCAAAACGATCACCTATAACTGACTTTCAGACTCCTAGCATGTCAAAAGATGGGGCAAGTTCCTTCCATATAGCTCACTGGAGGTACTTACAGTGCCCAGGATCTTATTTATGGTCTAGGAAGAGTTTGAGTTTTTGGTGGCAGGCAGGGGAGTATACTCTGTTTGAGGGAGATCCATCACATGTCTTTTTCAACACTGAACATTCCATAGGATTCAGTGCTAAGTTGGCTATCACGTGGTTCTCAAGTCACGTTTTGAACAAGAGTAATTTACTGCTAAGTACGAAGCTGTAGGGTACATTAATAAGCATCTAGGGAGAATATAAGTTGCCTTGATGATGATCAGAAGTGGCTTGGGAGAGGCAGGAGAATGCTAACTGATCCTCTAATCCCCAGGCTCCTATGCCAGGGAATGAGTGAAGTCTTTCCCCCAAAGGCAATAGCAAATCCCTTTGACTTTCAAAACAGTATCATCCTGTCTGCATTTTCTCTTTAAGTTAGGTTACTTCACAGGGACTGGTGGTTACATCAGGAGATGGCATTTCTTCATTAAGTTGAGGGGTCCCACCCTCTCCCTTTTATAATATAGCTTTTTGTTAATTTGATCCTAATGGAAGCAAATCCAAGAGAACATAAGGAACATGCTTTTAGGAGTAAATGGGAGAACTTCCTTTTCAAATGGTCTTGCTATGTTCTAGAATGGGAAAACTGGATAACAGAAAGAAGGGAACTTATTCCATATTTACGTTCTCTCGGCATCCCTTCCATTGCTCTGCCAACTGTCCTGCGCTGGCTCTGCCTGGGATCTGTCCAGGACCCCGTCTGACACCTGGGCATGACACACTATGGAACACTAGGCTCTGAGTCATGTTCAACCCTGAGGTGTGTGGAGTGAATTCCCTGTGGGATGAAACTTAAATATAAAGAGATATAAGGGCCAGTGAGTGAAACTTAAAACCAATGAGTTATGAGGGCCCCTTCTTCCTCATGGACTGACTGGCTTGAGACGCTGCTCAAATTCTCAGGGACAGCCCTGTAGAAAGAAACAAGCAGGTGCACAGAGGAGCAGCCAGTGAGCTAGCACCTTCTTGTATAGGCTCTACTTTCCCTGCTTCATTCTCTGGGATGCTCTTGGGTTTCTCCTGGGGTTGCACTTCCTAATAACATTAAGCCTTTTGTCTTGGCCTGTACTTTCTAGAGAAGTCAGGCTAAGACACACTTTCAGAGGGGGAAAAAGTTACACAGTAGTTCTCCTGGAAGAAAAAGCCATCTCAAAAAGTGTTTATTTTATTAAAAGAGGACTGGATAATGTTGTGTCAATGTAGGTTCATAGAGGTAACAGATGCATTATTCTGGTGGGAGATGTTGTGGGAGATGTTGACAGTAGGGGAGGCTGGGTACATATGGGGATGGGGGATATGGGAAATCTCTGTGTCTACCACTCAAATTTTCTTTCAACCTAAAACTGCTCTGTAAAATAAGGTACATTAAAACAAACAAATGAACAAACAAAAAAGAAAACTGGTAAAAGACTAGCCCAATTAAATATTAAAGTATATTATAAAACCACAGTGATTAAATCAGTCTGCTCCTCATGCAAGGAGAACCAGACAGGAAATTCGATGTGCCTGCTCTGTGTTAGGCCCTCTATTATGCACTCTACATGAATAATCTCATTTCATTCGCATAACAGCCCTGCTTGGTAGGTATCATTTATGCCATCATTTTAGAAATAAAAACAAACAAACTAACCTGAGGCCTAGACACTTTCCCAAATTCAATCAACTATTATGTTGCAAAGACAGGAACTGAACTTTTAATGATAGACATAGCCACAAGGTTATATTCACTAACCATTTCCTTCTCACCCTGGGCACATAAGAAGACTACATTTCCAGGTGCACCTCTAGGTGTGGTCATGCGACCCATTTGGGCCATTCAAATGTTGTAGAGGTATGTGTGCCGCTTCTAGGCCTGACCCCTAAATCTCATGAGACCCACTGTTCCCCTACCCTCCTCATTGGTGCAGAAGATCTAGCAGATGATTCCAGGATCCCAGACGACTCTCAGGCCCCAGAAGGCAGTGGATTCACTAGACGGAAGAAGCTAGAACCCTAATTGCTGTGGCAGGACAGAAGTCCAACCCACCACCCAGAGAGGCTGTGACAGATGTGAGAAATACATCTTTTATTCTGTTTATTTCTCAGTTAATCTACTGAGCTTCGGAGTTGTTTGTATAACAGTCATTGCAAATTATCTTAATTCAAACACATACTCGCCAAGGTTTAAAAAACAAAAAGGACTCTAAATAAAATAAAGCTATGTTAGATTTTTTTGGGGGGGGCTCAAGAATTCCAAATTTAACCAGTGATTTTTTTAACCCCCTTGAAATTCTGTGAACTCAAGGCAATAATAACAGCAGCAGCCACAATGATAACTCACTGTAAGTGTTAAGTTCAATGAGTTTTGATAATTGTATAGTCATGTAACCACAATCAAGATCTCGAACATTTCCATCACCCCAAAAAGAGTTTCCTTGTGCTCCTCAAGACCTAGGTCTCAGGCAATGATATTCCTGCTACACTGGAGTTTTGCCTTGCCTTGAGTTTCATACATATGGAATCACACAGGATTAAGGTTAAGTTTTTTAAAAACTTTAAAAAGCGTAACTTATTGTATAGGTACCATTTTTACAAATCATTCCATTTTCTGCACTTTTTATATTACCAACTTTAATTTTAGGCATATTATGGTATGTCAACACCAAACCAAGTCGGACCTATTTTGTTCGATGTTATTTAAAAAATAAAAGTTCTATGGGATTCTAAGTTTTAAAGTATTTCTCTCAGGGCTAACATTACACATACATGGAATCTGTTCATTAATTTATTTGATACTCATCCCAATAAACAGCCACTGAAAATGGCTGACTTTCAACCTTTTGTGACTTCTGCTTAGCATAATGTTTTTGAGATTCTTCCATGTTGCTACATCTGTTAACGATTCGATCTCTTTAATTGCTGTGTTCTTCTTCTTTTCGGTAATGAAATCCCTAAATTCTAGTTGGGTACCTGGCTACCCAGTTAGAGATTATATTTCCAGTATAGCTGTGGTACAAAATTCATTCCAATGAGATGTGGGCAGAAATGATATACCCAATTTCCAGGTCACTTTCTTACTGCCAGGTTGCTGGTCCTAGGGATTGCTATAATGAGAAGAGACATGTATCTATTAGGTCGGTGCAAAAGTAATTGCCATTTAAAAGTAAGGGCAAAAACCGCAATTACTTTTGCACCAACCTAATCTTATTTAAACCATTGTATTTTGAATCCCTGCAAAGTAGTTAGCTCAATGAGTGCACTCTCCATGGAGCAGGGCTATATTTTATTCATCTTTGTAACCTCACCACGACTTAGCTCAGTGGTTTATAGTCAGTGGCTGTTTATTGGGATGAATATCAAATTAATTAATGAACAAATCCTATATATGTGTAATGTTAGCCCTGAGAGAAATATTTTAAAACTTAGAATCCCATAGAACTTTTATTTTATTTATTTATTTATTTATTTTAAAAAGACATTTATTCAGCGTCACGATCAGACTATTACATTTAGCAATCAACAGCATGGGTGCAAAAAAAAAAAAAAAAAATCTACATTAAAACCCTTTGTTGGAATGCTTTACACTTTCCACAGAACAGAAACTAAAATAACCTGTTATACAATTAGTCACAAATACAGTCCTCGAGTTTTTTGCCCATACACATGAGTATTTGTCTAAAACATGTCTTCTTTGTAGCAGCTAGGCCCTGCCACCACTGTGCTTGGCTGAGTGCACAAATCTGTTGTAACCTGTAGCTTACCTGTCACTTCTCTGGCTCTCCTCTCCTGCTAAGCTTTGTTTCCTAATTAAAATCTTCTGTCACTGCCATAGCTATTGCTGCTGCTGGAACCGCCATAGCCACCTTGGTTTCATGGTTTTGCAAAGTATTGGCCTCCACCGCCATAGGGGCCAGAGCTTCTGCCTCCAAAATTTCCTCCCTACACGGGTCCAAAATTTGAAGACTGATTGTTGTAATTGCCAAAATCATTGTAGCTTCCACCACCTCCAAAACTGCTTCCATCATTACCAAATCCATTATAGCCATCCCCACTGCCACCATATCCACCACCACCACGGCTGCCACCAAAGCCACCACGACCACTCAAGTTTTCTCCACAACCGAAGTTGTCATTCCCACCGAAACCACCTCCATGACCACCACCAAAGTCTCCAGAACCACTTCGACCTCTTTGGCTGGAGGAAGCACTAGCCATCTCTTGCTTTGACAGGGCTTTCCTAACTTCACAGTTGTGGCCATTCACAGTATGGTATTTCTGAATGACAATCTTATCCACGGAGTCATGGTCGTCAAAGGTTACAAAGGCAAAGCCCCTTTTCTTGCCACTGCCTCGGTCAGTCATGATTTCAATCACTTCCATTTTTCCATACTGTTCAAAATTATCTCTTAGGTGATGTTCTTCAGTGTCTTCTTTAATGCCACCAACAAATATCTTTTTCACAGCTAAGTGGGCACCTGGTCTTTGAGAATTTCCTCTTGAGATAGTTCTCTTTGTTTCCACAGCTCTTCCATCCACCTTGTGTGGCCTTGCATTCATAGCTGCATCTACCTCCTCCACAGTGGCATATGTGACAAACCCAAAACCCCTGGAACGCTTGGTGTTTGGATCTCTCATTACCACACAGTCCGTGAGCGTTCCCCATTACTCAAAATGGCTCCTCAGGCTCTCATCAGTTGTTTCAAAGCTCAACCCTCCAATGAAGAGCTTCCTCAGCTGTTCGGGCTCTTTAGGAGACTCTGACTTAGACATGACGGCAGGGAGAAGACAGACTTTAATGATGCTTCTTCGGCGGCATCCACGGGCAGAAAGCAGAACTTTTATTTTTTAAATAGCATAGAAGGAAAGAAGTCCTACTTGGTTTGATGTTGACATACCACAATATGCCTAAAATTAAAGTTGGTAATGTAAAAAGTGCAGAAAATTGAATGATTTGTAAAAATGGTACCTACATAATAAATAATGCTTTTTTAAGTTTTTAAGCATTATAGAATCATAAAACAATCCAGGATGAATTATAGATTAACTATTTAAACTAATTTGACATTCAAATTTATACTTTCATTCTTTCAAAAAGAACACTTATCAACTTCCAAATTAGCTAAAACATACCTATAACAATTAACTGGAAATATGTGTTTCATAAAAAGTAAGCAACACTAAACAGAGTACAGCTTGATCCTCCTTCGAAAGAAGCCCGATTTCTCGCTGACAAACCTGGTCAAAACAATTTGTAAATCTATCCTGCATCCCTTGGAAAAATTAGCTGTGTAAAAAAATATAATTACTTTTACAATGTTATTTAACTCATCATCTGGTTGCTGCAATTAACTTAAAGACCTAGGTCAATCTTTTTACAGCAGAAAAATCAACAGAACTTCATGTCATCTCACAAACATGATTTTTAAGAAGTTGTGTGGCTGCGCACGGCTAGCCTACTTCTACTTTGATGTCATTCTTTCTGCTATCAAAGCTTCAGTGAAAAGTTTTCTGTTTTGAAAGTCCAAAGAAATATAGTATAGAGTCTAGATGTCAGTATATAAACTGAGTTTTAGGGCTTACACTGTAATACAGCATCATTGTCTTTGCTTGTTGGTTTGTTTAACAGAGGCAGGGACTTGCTTTGTCATGCAGGCTAGAGTGCAATGGTGCAATCACAGGTTACTGGAGCCTCAATCTCCTGGGCTCAAGCAATCCTCCTGCCTCAGCCTCCCAAGTAGCTGGGACTGCAGGCCGATGCAACTACACTGGAATAATTTTTTTAAAATTTATTTTGTAGAGACAGGGGTCTTGTTATGTTGTCCAGGCTGGTTTTGAACTCCTGGCCTCAAGCAATCCTCCTTCCTTGGCCTCCCAAAGTGCTGAAACTACAGGTGTGAGCCACCATGCCTGGCCCATTGTCTTGTGTATACCACTGGAGTTAAACAATTGCCAGCCCATCTATAGGGAACTCCTACAAAGAGTTCTCAGCAGGTCCCGCTCCACTCAGCAATAAGGGTACAGTTATTTCCTGAAGTCAAATTCGATCAACTATAATTGTGTATTCTTACCACTAATTTACTTACATTCTAACTCTAAAAAATAATTTTTTATCTCAGCAAATAAGTTTCCTTCGCCAATGGGTATTGTTTTCAATATAATAACTAATTAGCATCCTTTTAGTTTAATAAACTATGAATGGGATGCCCGCATTGCACTTACATTGATATTTTAAACTGCTTACCACTTAGGATAATGAAAAATCACTCCAGCCATTTACATAGCTGGCATGTAAATTTAAAGTAGCTATCCATCACAAAAATATTATACGAAATTATGAAAATGGCATTTCATTGTACTTAAAATAGTCGGTCTAGTGTAAATTTTAGGTACAGTGAGTTAAATACATTCCCCAAACAATTTCTCCTAAAAAGCCTTTACATACTGTTATTTGCCGAATTTCAACAAATAACAATTATTTGCCCTACAATAAAAACTAGAATGGTCATTTGACATTTAGAATTGAAAATGGAAAGTTCTTTTTATCCCCCCTTGCCTACCTTTGGGATTGCATTTTTCTTAGTATTTTATTTTCCTGTGAGGGACTCAGCCAGTTTTCCTGACTTTGGGTCACAGGGACTTGGAAAACAATTGTGTAATTTAATAAATCACAGTAGGAAAGGATTTGATAGAGAATCTGTCTTGATTTGCCTTTGATTCTACTGCCCCTTGGATGGGGAAGAGGAAGAGGAGTAAAGGTTGGAAAGAACGGGAATAAAGAAGATATGCCGGGAAGGGAGGCGTGAGGTCAAGGTGAAAACATCCGTCTTCCCTGTCCTCCAA
This sequence comes from Macaca nemestrina, assembly GCF_043159975.1. Taxonomy (NCBI): domain Eukaryota; kingdom Metazoa; phylum Chordata; class Mammalia; order Primates; family Cercopithecidae; genus Macaca; species Macaca nemestrina. The sequence goes on along the minus strand of NC_092133.1, from coordinate 112,701,139 downwards.
GCCAGGGCTACTCTGGAGCTGGCTGAGAGGGACAGATCATCCCGGGGGCAGGACACACCACCTGGAACTGACCAAAGGGATTCAGAGCAATGATAGGTGGCTCTTGGCTCTCATACTCTTGCCTGTATATCTTTGTAGAACCAGATGCTTTCTTGGATTGACCAGATTAATTCCAGGCCCAAAAAGCAAAAGAATCCTAGAACAGAGACAGAGGCTGTGAGAAGCAAAAGGCACTGTGGAGGTTGCTGCCCTAGCTTTTGGAAGCCCGAACATTCACATGACTTGCTTGGATCTCATAGAGCCAGCGGCTGAGCTGTGGGTCCAAGTGTCAGGACGCCTCGCCCATATCTCTGTGTGCAACAGGATGTGCATGATGTGGTCCCAATCCTCAGGCCCAGTGCTACTTCTCTATTCATGCCGAGAGCAGCCAGCCGGGGAGGTGAGAAGGACACATAATCACGGCATTTTTTGCTCCCTGGCTCTGGGCTTCTTAGGAAGGTTGTTGTGGACTTTGTTTTGTTTTGCTTTTATTGAGACGGACTCTCACTCTGTCGCCCAGGCTGGAGTACAATGGCGCGATCTCAGTTCACTGCAACCTCCTGGGTTCAAGCGATTCTCCTGCCTCAGCCTCCCAAGTAGGTGGGATTACAGGCGGGCACCACCTTACCTGGCTAATTTTTGTATTTTTGGTAGAGATGGGGTTTCACCATGTTGCCCAGGCTGGTCTCAAACTCCTGACCTCAAGTGATCCACCGGCCTCTGCCTCTGAAAGTGCTGGGTTGATAAGAGTAAGCCACCATGCTGGGACCGTTCTGGACCTTTGAGCATTCATCTCCCCCTCCCCAAGTCTCCTACCTCCTTCCCTCTTTATAGTTCCTCCCCTAGGCCAGCAAGTGGGTGGGACAGAGAAATCTTCAGGCCCATGAAAAGATGATGTGTAGGGATTACAGCCACCAAATGGCTTCAGAATTATTCACTGAGGTGTGTTATAATCAATGTTATAATGAAATAAATCAACCAATCCAGGGGGATTTTATTCAGAATGTTCTTGCAGTTGGAAGGGTAAAATCTCACAGCACCACTACAGCAGGTCCTCATAAATTGGGCACTCCAAGGGCCCTTTATTTATTTCTTGTTTTCACAGCTCCTACTGTAGTAGTGCTGCCTTGCTGAGGCCTGCCCACATTTATCAGCTTGCAAATTCTTTGAAATGGGTATCTTTTCTTATGAATAAACATACGTAGTAACCAGTCATATTAAAAATGAGATTATTGGCCAGGTACAGTGGCTCCCACCTGTAATCTCAGTGTTTTGGGAGGCCTAGATGAGAGTATCACTGGAGACCGGGAGTTCAAGATCAGGCTGGGCAACAAAGCATGACCTCCCATCTCTACAAAAAGTTAGAAAAAATTAGCCAGGCATGGTGGCACACACCTGTAATACCAGTTACTTGGGAGGCTGAGCCAAGGAGGATTGTTTGAGCCCAGGAGTTTGAAGCTGCAGTGAGCTATGATTACACCATTGCACTCCAGCCTGGGCTACAGAATGAGACCCCGTCTCAATATCTATCTATCTAATCTATATTTATACTTCCATATATATATGGAAGTGTGTGTATATATATATATATATAAATATATGTGGAAGTATATTTAAATATATGTGGAAGTATATATATTTATATATATTATATATGGAAGTAATATGTATATAGAAATATAAATATAGATATATATGGAAGCATAAATATAGATATATATAACACACACATGCATGCACACACACACACACACACATATATATATGGAACCTAGTTCCTTATGACTGCTTATGTATCCTTATCCTAAGTTTTCAATGAGAAAGGGATGATGTAGAATAAGGAAACAAATTGACCAGTATGTAAAATTTTGTTGTATATTTTCGTTTCGTCTATTTCCATAGCCTCAAAAATCTTACAATGTTTGTTCTGGGTGGTTTCCTTTCTATGACATATGCTCGAGGTCACAAGAATAACACAGCCCACCACCTCCTCCAGTGCTTGTTCTTATTTTCAATTTATCAAAAATTGTAGTTAATGTTGGATGATGAGAAAGGCAATGGTCTTTTTCTACTCAAGCTAATTTCTGTCATTATTCCTAGTTCAATGTTTGTCTAGTGCAATAGACCTGTCCAAAAGGGTGTCCACATTTGTCAAAAAGGAACACTTTCCAGTTCCAAAATTAGAGGTGAAACCTGTTGTACCCAGCTCTGCCGAACATTCCACACTCCTCAGTGGAGGAAGGAGTTGGCTCCGTCCAGGCAAGGTCTGAGGATCTGGAAGGTGTTCAGCCCCCACAGCTATTGGCACGGTGTGAGGATATTTCAGGAGTGCCGCAAAGGACTGAACTTTGTGTGACTGACTGGGAAAATGTTCTGCCTGCACAATCACACATTAAAACTTTTGGGAAAGTGTCATAAATAATACAGACAGCAAATCTGTTAACCTCTTCTGGACAGGACAACATGTCTTGCTTATTTTAACACATGCTGCATGTATCAGTTAGCAAAGCTCTTATTCCACCGCCAACCGAACATCACTGCAGCCTTAATTTGAAAACCAACCCTAGACTTTCCATGATGTCATGGAATATCACATGTGGAAAATGCATTGTTCCAGTTCCCGCCTTCACACGGTGAGTATTTAACTTACTCAGGGCACAGTACTTTTTTATGCATGACTTGAGTATCTTCAAGGAAGTCCACGATCTCCAGTGTTTGTGATCCGACATTGACCTTGCACACTATTGTGATTTATATTGTGCTAGAGTGAGTTGTATCCATGAGTAGAACAAAAAAGACATGGAAAGAAAGACAGCAATGCCTTTTGCATTAGTCCGTTTTCATGCTGCTGATAAAGACATACCACAGACAGGGTAATTTATAAAGAAAAAGAGGTTTAGTGGACTCACAGTTCCACCTAGCTGGGGAGGCCTCACCATCATGGTGGAAGGCAAAAGGCACATCTTACATGGTGGCAGGCAAGAGGCAATGAAAGCCAAGTGAAAGGGAAACCTCTTATAAAACCATCAAATCTCGTTAGACTTATTCACTACCATAAGAACAGTGTCGGGGAAACCCATGATTCAATTAATTTCCCCGGGGTCCCTCCCACAACACATGGGAATTATGGGAGCTACTATTCAAGATGAGACTTGGGTGGGGACACAGCCAAACCATATCACCTTCTCTGGCAGTGTGGCAGAACAGAAAGAGCACAGACTGAAAGCCAGGCAAAGCAGGTTCCAGCCCTGCTCCTTACTTGCTGGCTGTGTCACCTTGTCCAAGTAATGTAACCTCTTTGACCTCAGTTTCCTCATCTGTAAAGTGAGGATAATACTAGTCTTATGTAATTGGATCATGAATAGTGATAGAACTAGCTATTATTTATTGAGCACTTACTATGTAGAGTATTTGGCCCCAGCGCTATATGTGTTATAACTCACTTAATATTCTCAACCACACTGATAGGTTCTATTGTGATCCTGAAGAACCTGCGGCACAGTAAGAGCCATAAAGGGAGCCACTGTGATCAATAATCATGATGGTGCTAATATTGTCGTGACAACATTGACAGCTAACAATGAAAGGAAGTAAAACTAACAGGAATTTCTTCACTTAAAAATATTATAAAAGCAAGATTTATATGAAAAAATAGTCAGTAGGGGAAAGACACATCATTCTTTATATTTACACTTGAATTTTTACCCCATGCGTCTTTCTCCAGATTGAAAGGGACTAGCACACCGAACAAGAAAAGACCCATCCCAAGTCACAGCATCAAGGACTTTAGGAACACCAAAAAGCAGACAAAATCCCAGAATCTTCCCAAAATGGATAAACAAGCCAAGAAAAGCTGCTTACATACAAAGAGATGTCAAATAGCATTAAACTCTCCAACAGGAAATTAAAAGAAAATGGAGAAATGTCTTTGAATTTTTGAGGCAAAATTATTTCCAACTTAGAATATTAAAAATGGATAAATTATCAGTTAATCTTGACTGTTATAGGATATTCAAAGGCTCAAAATTTTACCTCCTATACTCTCTTAGAAAAATATTGGAGAATGTGTTCCAGAAAAAAAGAGGAAGTAAATGAAGAAACAGGAATACTTGAGATACAGGAAATAGAATATGTAGCAAACTAAGAAAATTCCCAGAAGATAGTGAAGGAATGTTCCAGAATGACAGCTGTGCAGCAGCCCTAGATAGCACATTCATATTTGACCAACTGGGGCAAAAGCTGTAGGAGAGAAATCTCCAGAGAGGAGGAAAACGGAACTGACTGATCTGCTGTCTTCAGGTTTGGGGAAAGTTATTTTTAGTTGTTTGACAGATATGTTACAGCATTAGAAAAAAATATATACTGATAGATACAAAGAAACTAAGCAAATAAAAATATAAAGAAAGCAATTATTAATTCTAGGAAGAATAAAAATTGTACAAAAAGGAAACAATCAAAATATACTAACTGAAGGAGAATAAAAAATATTTACCTAGCCTTACTAACATAAACAATGATTGCTGTTTTTGCCAAAAACTAAAATCTAACTCTATTGGGCAGATGGGATATGGAAGGTAGGGCATAAGACAATGGCAGCCTCACCTACCATAATATGAAGCTTACATTGTCTAAAATTCATAAACCAAGAGACTATACCTAAAATGTGGAGAAACAGCTGAAATAACTGAACATGGCTGCTGCTGGGTAGTCTATTCGTGAAGTAAAGAGGAATGGGAGGGGGACTGTTGGTTTTCAACAATAAGGCTTTTAGATTTTTAATTTTAAAATATGTACAGGCCAGATGCAGCGGCTCACGCCTGTAATCCCAGCGCTTTGGGAGGCCAAGGTTGGAGGATCACTTGAGGTCAGGAGTTCAAGACTAGCCTGGCCAATATGGTGAAACCCCATTTCTACTAAAAATACAAAAATTAGCCTGGCGTGGTGGCATGCACTTATAATCCCAGCTACTGGGGAGGCTGCGGACTACAGAGTAAGAATCGCTTGAACCCGGAGGCAGAGGTTGCAGTGAGCTGAGATCGCGCCATTGTACTCTATCCTGGGTGACAGAGTGAGACTCCATCAAATAAATAAATAAATAAATAAATAAATAAATAAAGCAATGGGAAGGGAAATATTTAAGGCAGGCAAATAACAAATCATTTTTTTTAAATTACTGGTTACCGATTTGAAATGAGTTCCTAATAAGATTTATTCTTTCTCTTTGTGCCTTAGAAAGGAAATCCAGGAATACACGTGCCTATAAGAGAGGAAAGAACTAATATATTGAGGAAACAGAACATTTCCAAACAGGCTGAAAGCTCTTCCTGGTGTGCATAACAGGGACTCACAGGTTGGAGGTCTGCTGTCTTCTTTGGGACAGGGGAGGGTTTAGGGCAAATGAAGAACGTGGAGAAAGAAAAATGTAGGGATGTAGGGTTCCTTCTTTCCTAATTGGAGATAAGTTTGTCTCTGAATTAATACTCCTCTCCTTCTTCTATGCTTTAATAACTATTTGTGCTACATATGTTTCCAAGTGTTCTGAATTTCTGGGTAAAATGATATTTAAAGCCTTATTTCCATTTGTCCAATGCATTATGAAATTTGAAGGCTTGTGCACCACTATGGAAACTATGGGTCACAGGTAGATTATTCTGAAGCAATGGTTGCCATTTTGATATCACCATTATTTATGGTACCAGAAGTTTTGAAGTCCCTTCAGCTATGAAAAAAGAAGAACAATACACTAGCTTTTCTGTAAGACAAATATAGACACTGTTTATTCCACAATTTATACAGCCATTTATTTTTTAATCATTTCTAATTATATTAATAAGAATTCTAGGAATAAAGGAGCCCTGCTCTAGAGTATTATTTTATCTTAAGTTCTAAGTCTGGGTTTCAGCTTCTGTCCTCTGAAGTGGAAGAGCAAGGAATGAGTCTTTCCTAAAGTTCTGATAGCTCTCCTCACCCAGCTTGTGTTACCATTGCTTTTTACCAGCCAGCTGGCTCTGTTGGCTCATCTCTTCCAATGTCCTGCTGGGGCTAATCACCGCAAAGAGTACCACATAAATTAACTATTTTTTGTAAGAGACAGGGTCTTGCTCTGTGACCCAAGCTGGAATGCAGTGGTGTGATCATAGCTTACTGCAGCCTCAACCTCCTGGGCTCGAGGGATCCTCTTGTCTTAGCCTCCTGAGTAGCTGGGACTACAGATGTTCACCACTATGCCTGGTTTAAAAAAAATTTTTTTAAGATATAGGGTCTTCCTATGCTGTCCAGACTGCTCTTGAACTTCCAGCCTCAAGTAATCCTCTCCTCCTTGGCCTCCCAATGTGCTGGGATTACAGGGATGAGCCACCACACCTGACCACTAATTTTAGTTTAATGGGATTGAAAATAAACATGAACACAGAAAGTGTATAAAATGTATTTCCTTTATATACACACCCATACATGCACATACTCTGTGGTATACACTTCTGCATTAGAAAACCTCTGGTTCCAAGTAAAGAAGCCTGGATGAAATTTTGTAAATTCAGTTTAGCACGTAATCTACATGATTGCATCATGAATAAGACCCAGGCCATGTTCTTACAGAGAACTGGTTTTTATGAGAACAGCTAGTGGTCCTCACTTGTCATAGAGGATGCTCAGGCAATTTGGTCCATTTTATCTTCCCACACAGGAAGACTTCACTAATAAAATGACAGAAAAAGTATTTTCATTCAACAAATATTTGTGAGCACCATCTTCGAGGTGCTGAGGATTCAGTAAGAAGCCAAAATGTACAGAAAGCCCTACCCTCCTGAAACCTACCTTGGGGTGGAAGATGACATGAGGAGAGTCGATGGAAAAGCAGATTTCCTTTTATAGAAATGTCCCGGTGAGTCAGTTTGTAAGATGCTTCTCATAAAATGTCAAAAATGTATATAGAAATTTGCTAAGTAAAATATTTCTTGATTTAGAAAACTTCTGGTTAGAGATTGGTTAACTTTTATGGTTAAAATTTTATTAAAGCGTAATAAAATCCTATTATTCAGCAACTCAACTATACTATTGATTTGATTCTGGTGCAAACACATGCAGTGTTTACATTTAACTTCCTATGCCATGGAGAACCTAAAAATAAAATGCTGTACCCCAATTCTCATATCGTAACATGATTCTACTTAGATGTAGCAAGATCTCTGTTTCTGTAACATGGGTTTTATATAATTTCAGTGCTAATGTCTGAGATTAATCAACTACTATCAGCTGAAGGAGGTGTTACACTTATCACATGAGAATCCTCTACTTTCCCTGCACAGCAGCAGTGATAATATCAAGAAATAGAACAATAAATCCGGAGTCAGAATAATCATTCCGATTTTTTAAGTGGGACAAAGATGTGGGAAAAGATGGGTGAAAAAGTACCCAATTAATTCAATTGACATGTTATACACAGTAGTACTACTGTGCCTCTTCTTGTAAGGCAAATGGCAACCAGGATAAGAAGGTGGAACCTGGGGCTGCCAGGGAGTCACGGTCAATATGGGAGAGCCCCTAGCATGACAAGTTTCGGAATGTATGTTCCTCCTAAGTTGCTTATCAACGTAAGGATTAAGACAGCTAGTGGAATATGGTTAGGCTGGTTTTTTTTATTGTGTTTTGTTTCAATCAAGGCAGAGAACAGAGGAAGTTATTTATAGTATGGTACTAAAATAAAAGACCCATGGGTGAGGCAGTGGCTGTTAAATTTTGGTGTGCATCAGAATCACCCAGAGGGCTTGTTAAAACACAGATGGTGGGGCCCCCAGAGTTTCTGATGCAGATCTGGTGTGGTGCCTGAGAATTTGTTTTTCTTTTTTTTTTTTTTTTTTTTTTTTTGAGGCGGAGTCTCGCTCTGTCGCCCAGGCTGGAGTGCAGTGGCGCGATCTCGGCTCACTGCAAGCTCCGCCTCCCGGGTTCCCGCCATTCTCCTGCCTCAGCCTCCCGAGTAGCTGGGACTACAGGCGCCGCCACCACGCCCGGCTAATTTTTTTTTGTATTTTTAGTGGAGACGGGGTTTCATTGTGTTAGCCAGGATGGTCTCGATCTCCTGACCTCGTGATCCGCCCGTCTCGGCCTCCCAAAGTGCTGGGATTACAGGCTTGAGCCACCGCGCCCGGCCAAGAATTTGTTTTTCTAACAATTTCCAGGTGATGCTGGTACTGATAGTCCAGGGATCATATTTTGACAACCATTTGGGTGAGTAGATATACAAAAAAGATGCAAAAAAAAAAAAAAGGGAGGAGGAGATGACAGGCAGAATTCTATGATGATCCCTGTTATCTGTGTGTCCTTCCCCTTGAGTACAGGGGAACCTGTAAACATGATGGCATATCACTACCACAATTAGGTTAATAAGAAGTTGACTTTGTATAATCAAAAGAGAGATTATCCTGGTTGGGTCTTACCCAATTACGTGAGCCTTTAAAGAAAGGTGACAAGTCAGAGGCCAATCCAGCTGGCTTGGAAGAAAATAAATATCCATGTTTGTGAACTGCCTAGGGGAGCCACATGTCACCTATATTTAATTGACCAAGTATTTATTAACTGACTAGTGTTTGCAAGATTCTGTTGGGCCCAACTGTGGAGTTAAAAAATATTCACAGTTCTTTTCGTCAAAAAGCTAACTATCTACTAAGAAGGATAACATAAGAACACAAGCAATTTTTCTTCAAGGCAAATTACACTAAGAGTCCTAGGAGAGACATAAGCAAAGTGTTATAACATTTTAAGGAAGAACAGGTCCCATCTGGCTGGGAATGGAAACATTTAATAAAGAGGCATGGGAGAAATTATTAAAAAATAAGATTACCACAGGCAGAGAGATAGGAGAGAGAAGAGCAGAGGGGTTGGATAAAATGGGATCATATATTCCAGAGAGAGAGAGAAAGAGATCAAATAGACTAAGGTTTGCAGGTGTGAAAAATACAGAGCATATTTGTGGAATTGCAAGTAGTCTAGTACAGCTACAGTACCAAAACCAGTGGTGGAGCAGGAGGAGGACAGGATCAGAACAGTCACTAGTAAGGGTTTCTAAATGTTAAGGGAGGATCAGTGTTTGCGAGAAGCAAGCAGGAGTGGATGATGGGGGCCTGTCCATAGAAGTCAGTGGGACTAGAATTCACTGACTGGACATTAAATTGATGATTTACCAAACTCAAATCCTTCTTTTCTGCTAACAGGTCCAGGATTGCTCCGAGAGCCTTATAGTGCCTCGAATTAATTAATTAATTAATTAATTAATTTTTTTATTTTTATTTTTATTTTTTGAAACAGAGTCTTGCTCTGTGGCCCAGGTTGGAGTGCAGCAGCACAGTCTCGGCTCACTGCAACCTCTGCCCTCCCGGGTTCAAGTGATTCTCCTGCCTCAGCCTCCCAAGTAGCTGGAATTACAGTCGTGTGTTACCACACCCAGATAATTTTTGTATTTTTAGTAGAGACGATGGTTCACCATGTTGGCCAGGCTGGTCTCAAACTCCCGACCTCAGGTGATCCACATGCCTTGGACTCACAAAGTGCTGGGATTACAGGCGTGAGCCACAGTGCCTGGCCAGTACCTTGACTTTATACATGTGTGTTTGGGAATATTAAGAATAGCAGTGATGGACTGGGTGCAGTGGCTCATGCCTGTAATCCCAGCATTTTGGGAGGCTGAGGTCGGTGGATCACCTGAGGTCACGAGTTTGAGACCAGCATGACCAACATGGAGAAACCCCGTCTCTACTAAAAATACAAATTTTGTATTTAGTTAGGCACGGTGGTGCATGTCTGTAATCCCAGCTACTTGGGAGGCTGTGGCAGGAGAATCATTTGAACCTGGGAGGTGGAGGTTGCAGTGAGCCGAGATCGAGCCATTGCACTCCAGCCTGGGCCATAATAGCGAAACTCCATCTCAAAAAAAAAAAAAAAAAAAAAAAAGAATAGCAGTGATGATATGAGGCACAGGACTCCATCGTACTTAGAAAGATAACCTTCACAACAAATTGGAAATCTCCTCTGTATTTCTCTTGCTGTTTACGTGTACTAAAAACAGCTTATCATAACCTTTATCACTTACACATAAATGTAACGTGGTATCTATATCCCAGTAACTTATCTTCATTGCCAATTTGGTGTTCACTGAGAGGGGATTTTTATTTCCTTGGCTTTCCTTTTCTAAGGACAGCAAATTTTCATATTGCTTTTCCTATGCTGGTCATTAGAAATATGGCTATCTCTATGAGTCAGCAGAATTCCTTATCTTTCTGGAACTGGTCAGATGTTTCCCTGTCCCTAATCCTAGGAAGTATCACATGGAGGAAAAGAGATAATGTGTTTTCTGTACGTTGAGTAGCACCTCCTTCCTGTAACATAGATTTTCTTACCTTGTTTTTAATTTCACAGACTTTTCTCAAAAGGCCTTGTTACAATTGCAAACATTTAAAATATTATAATCTCTCTTTAAGCATCACTTCTAGAATTCTTCTAAATTACAGATAACGTATCTGACAGAAAGTGCTCAGTATTTAACAGTATTACTGACCTTCCTTAGCAATACACGGAAAACTGGGCTGTCATAAAACATGGCTTAATTGCAAAGTTTAATGTGAAAAATCAACTTCCATTTTAGGATATCATGGAGGAGCTTAGCATACACCAATGCACCCACAGAGAACACACAGAAAAAGTTAATGAGATACACAAAATATCTGTTCCAGCATATCAGTGGTTTGCTTCCTGAAGCAATCAAGAAGAAGGGAGTCCAAGATTGTGAAGATTCTGGAGAAGTCAAGACAACAGTGGAGAGACTAGCTTGAAATCTGTAGCTGCTTTTACCATGGGTAAATTTGCCAATTTTGGATTCTAAAATCTGAGAATTGCCTGGACAGGGGGCTACTGGGAAAGAAGGAGACCAGCAGAGTTTTTGGTGGTCTTGCAGTACTGGGGCTAGAAAACGAGAGATTTGAAGGGCTAGTGTTTGATTGAAAGGAATGAGTGAAGCACTAGCGTTGGCACAAGAAAGTTTCCCCCACGATAAGTACTGAATTCTGAAGCTGCATGAGATGGAAAAATAAGAAATTAAGAACACAGCACCAGAAAAGGTCTGCGTTTCTGATTCAGGACAATAATAATAATAAAGTTAAGAACTAGCCAGGAGAAGCTCCAGTGTACATAGATTTCCATGCGGAAGCCTTAGAGAGCCACACTCTAGGGAGGTAAATAGAGTCTTTACCTGTGTGAATAAAGCTTAGTTCCTGGTTGTATTCATTACCAATCTTCATTCTATCTACCCAGAAAGGAAAGATGAAACTTCTCTGGAGAAGATTATGTGATCTGGAACCTCTATGATTTTTAATGTATAATGTCCAGAATTCACTTTTTAAAATTACTTAACATGCCAAGCAAAAGATCATAAAATCAAGAACAGGTAGATAAAAAAAAGATCCCTATATGATTTGGTGATGGGATTTAGCAGGCAGGGACTTTGAAATAATTATGATTAATATGGTCAATGAAATAGAAGAAAAGGACAAAAATATACTAAGATACTAAAAAAGGGCAAGAATTGAAATTAGAAACTCAGCATATGGATTTAACAACAGATTATATATGTGAGATTAAAAGCATAAGGAAACCCAAAGTGAGGCCAATTCAATACTGAAGAACAGAGCTAAAAAAAAAAAAAGTGTAAGATACAAAAGAGTATGAAATAATACATGTGGAACACAGTGAAAATGTCCAAGAAACATGTAATTAAAGTCTCAGAAGGAATAGGAAGAGAGAATGAAACTAAAACAGTATTTGAAGAGATAAACATGACTATTCCAGAAGATGAAAGACATCAAACACAAATCTAATGATTTAAGGCTCTGAAAGCCTTAAAAGGAAAAATACAAAAAAGGATAAATATTCCTGGCACACTAGAATAAAACCGCTTAAAAAACACATAGACAAAAAAAAAATTTTTTAAAGCAGCTGGAGAGAAACTTTACTTTCAAAGCATCAGAACTGATTAGTTGATGACTTCTCAACAGTGATAATGGAAAACAAAAATCAATAGTATGACAGAGCTAAGAGTGCTGAAAGATCGTAACTGCTGATCAAAAACTGTAATGCCCAAAGTCCTTCAAAAATTTAAAGCGATGTAAAGACATTTCAGGAATACAAAAACTGACACTGAGATAATTTGTTGCCAATAGACAAGCAGTTAAAGAAATACATGAGTTCTTCAGACAGAAAGAAAATGATCATAGACAAAAATATCAATAAGTTATGAAAAGCAAGAGAAAAAGTAAAATTTTTGATAAATATGTTAATAATTGAATATTATCTGTATAAGATGATGATAATGATAATGCTGAGTATTTACAGAGTTTAAACTATATAAAGAATTAAAAGGCAAATAAGAATAAATTTAAAGGGGGCAGGGATAAATTGAATCTAAAAGTTATTAGGTCTTAGCATTTTCTGAGAAGTATTAAAAGTAATAATCTATATTAGCTTATAATACGTCAAAAATGTGAATTGCAATCTCTAGGGTAGTTACTAAAGAAGAGTTAAAGAATGAATAACAAGATAACAGTTGAAACAAAATAATCAAATGATTAATAAAAAAGTGGACAAGAAAGGAGAAGAAAAAAACAAAACAAGTGGGTTAAATGGGAAAAAAAAGAAAGAGGAAAGATTTAAACCCAACAATGTCAATAATTACAATAAATGTAAATGAATAAAATATTCCAAGTAAAAGACTAAGATTTTCAGACTAGAGGAAAACAAAGAAAAACAAAACAAACAAATAAACAAATCTATATTCCTTTTATAAGAGACATATTTAAACATAAGGCACAGGTTAAATGTATAAGTATGAAAAAATAGTTGTTTCAGTTATACTGAGGCATTATAAGAGATAATGAAGAACTTTTCATAATGATAAAGGATTCAATCCACCAGGAAATATAAATATTCTAAATTTGTATGCACTCAAAGACAAAGATTCAAAATGTATACATCAGAAATTAATAGTACTAAAAGAAAAAATTAACCAAATTATAATTACAGCAGTTTTTTTTTTTTGGTTTTTTTTTTTTTTTTTGAGACAGTTTTACTGTGTCGCCCAGGCTGGAGTGCAGTGGTATGATCTTGGCTCACTGCAAGCTCTGCCTCCCGCATTCACGCCATTCTCCTGCCTCAGCCTCCCAAGTAGCTGGGACTACAGGTGCCTGTCACCACACCTGGCTAATTTTTTGTATTTTTGGTAGAGACAGGGTTTCACCGTGTCAGCCAGGATGGCCTCATCTCGATCTCCTGACCTTGTGATCCACCCACCGTGGCCTCCCAAAGTGCTGGGATTACAGGTGTGAGCCACCGCACCCGGCCAGTTACAGAGGAATTTTAACACACTTGTCTAAACAGTTGACAGAGCAAGCAAATCAAACTTAGGTAAGATTATAAAAATCTAAACAACACAATTAACAACTTGGTTTAAAGAAAATACCTAAAAAGGAGAATTTGTATTATTTTCAAATGTGCATGAAGTATTTACCAAATTCAACAATATTATGGGTCATTAAAAATGTCTCAACAGATTGGACATTGAAAAAAAAGAAGAAGAAAGAGATACTAAGATTGTTACAGCATTTCAAGCAAGTAACCTGAGTTCTACTCTAATCTGTCTGATTTGGATCACATGTTCACCTCTTAATTAGTTCACTTCTTAACAAGGCCAGGAGGGTAGATTGAACTGATTAATTTAGTTTGATCCTATGCTCCATCTCCTGAATCTGGGGGCAAAAATGGTCCCATATCTATATGGAACCCCTAAAGAGACATGAGTTGTTTGGAAGAGGGTGATGCGGAGGTTCCCAAACTTACTTTCTTTCCCAATGCCCTTAGTGCCTCAATGATTTTTTCATAGTGCCCATGAATCAAAAGAAACCTCAAACAGGTCCGTTTTTTCTTCCTTTTATTAAGGAGTAACAGTCAATCAACTCAATAATAGTAGTTAATGCAGTGTCCAATGAAAGTCACAATGTTTCTCTTAAAAATTAAAAATATTCCACAGTCCTTCTCTGAATTCTCTGTGGTGCCCCAGAACACTTCAGTGCACAATTTGGGAAGTGTAAGGGTAATGGCTGATGGGGAGGCAGCCACACATATCCAGACTTCCCAAGTCAACAATCATAAAAAAAATCACACCAATTATTCAGGAAGAAAGGATATAAACTTTCATAAAGGAGAAGCTAAGAAAGTATAGTTGCAGACACCATTTATCAATATTTCATTTTGAACATCCATAATCTCTAACAAAAAGACCATAGAATGTGGAAGAAGAATGGGGCTCGGGGAAGGGGCAGAAAAGAGATGATAAGCACTCAAACTTGCTTGCTACCCTCTGAGCCAAGAGCTTTGAAAGATGCTGAAAGTTCCTGTGCTTGCATTTGAAACTCCAAGTCCCTGGTTCTCTTCTATACTGGCTCATATGTGGATCAGAGCTCTGAATCAAGATAACTAAACCACTTTGTAGATTTGTGTTCTAGAACTAGATTAATGGCAAATAAGGATATTAAAATGGCAAAACTAGAGAGACAAAAATAAGTATACTTAATAGCTCCTATTTTAAAGGCTATGGTTTTTAATACTAAAATTTAAAACGTACGTATAGCTAACTAGGGTAATCCTGATTTCAATGGGTCTTTCTGTCACTTGCTAATACTGTTTCCTAGTTTTCTACAAACCTGCCCCAAGTGTTTCTAGGAGTTCCCAAAGGCTGTCTTACAAGAGCTCACTAGCAAATCAGGTTATTTTTCACCAAGAAAGTCAGAGTAGAAGAAGAGAATTCACCATCATAAATGGTTTTAATCCCTTTTTGTTTTGTGTGTCCCTCCACCGGTTATCACCGCATCCAGGAGGCACTGCTGTGTCCCCTGGGCATATCCAGGCCAGGCCTGCCAGGCACATAAGGCAGCACCACATTATATGAGCACAGCTGGACACTACTGTCTCTTCACTCAGGTACCATTTCATCTACAGAACACAGTTGCATGGTTTTCCATGAGATGAGATACAGAATGCCTTTTTCCTATTGTGTACTACAGTATCATTGAAGGGAACCAAGTAAGTACTTTTTGTGTCCCAATATTTTACAGTGATGTTAGTGAAATGGTTTGAGTCAGTTAGGGTTCGATCAGGAGACAAAATCTGTTCCAGTTATTTGAACAAAGATAATTTAACATAAAGGATTGCTGCTATGGTTGGAATGTCTGTTTCCCCTCAAGAGTTATATATTAAAGCTAATCACCAATGTGATGGTATTAGGAGTGAGCCATTGGGAGATTATTCGGTTATTAGGGCAGAGCCCTTATGTATGGGATTAATGCTCTTTTATAAAAGAAGCCCCAGAGAGCTGCTGTGTCCCTTCTGCCATGTGAAACACAGTGAGAAGTTGCCATCTGTGAACCAGAAGGCAGGCAGGCCCTCCCCAGACAATGAATCTGCTGGTCCCTTGATCATGGACTTTTCAGCCTCCAGAACTGTGAAAAATAAATGTCTGTTCTTTCTAAGTTATCTAGTTTATGGTATTTTATTATAGCAGCCTTCCATCCTTCCAGGTTCCCTACAGCGGCTCCCCTCCCCATACTGGCAGAGCCTAGCAGGATGCCAGCTGGCAAAGCAGAACTGAGGTCTGCAGGGTCCCAGCCACAGCATCACAAAGCAGAGGCTAGAAGAGGGTTTGGTGCTTAACAACTGGCATATGGTTCATTTAGTTTATTTACTTGCAGGTCTAACACCTACAGAGGACTTAAGTTCACAGAGGCGTGAGGTGGAGAGTAACAAATCATCTGCTATATTTAATAGTTTCCTTTTCTCAATAACTGAGTTTTGGTTGCTGAGGCAACTTCCCTATATGACTCTCTCTTTCAGATTCTCTTCTCTTCCAATGAATTCTTTCCCAGGAGCTTCCTTGGCCATTCATGCAAATAGACTTCGGTTGGACCTACTCCAGCCTTTCCCCAAAGAGCCAGCATTCCAGTGCGATACACACTAGCTCAAATTAGGAACTTCTCTCACACTAGCATGCTGGAGAATGCTGTTTCACGGGTGGTACAAGACGTATCCGTAATAAATTAGTTTGTATTCCTTCTCACCAATGATACAGTTCCAGCTTGAGATTTTATAAAATGAGATAATCTCATTGGAGCATTCAGTCAGAGGTTTAGGTTGGTGCAAAAGTAATTGCGGTTTTTGCCATTGAAAGTAGTGGCATAAATGGAGTGAAATGGACTTGAGATTAAGGAGATAGTATTTGTAGGCTTTGGGGACCATTTTGAGAGAGGCATAAGGAAGATAAATCAAAGTCGACATGCAGGTTTCTGGCTTGAAAAAATAGGATACATTTTGGTGTCATTCACAAAGAAAGGGGATCCTGAGGCTGAAATATATCTCAGATGTAGACGCACTGACTGTAGCTTTTTGGGGAACATCTTAATGGATATGTCAAGTAACCAACTGAATATACAGATGTGAAGCTCAGGAGAGAAATCCAACTGAATAATCAGCATTTAGATGAAATAAACTATGTAAATCTATAAGATCACCCAGAAGGAAAGTTGGGTGGCATGTAAAGAGAAGCTGGCCATAGACAGAACCCTGAAAAACAGAAAAATTTAATATACCAAAAGTAAAAACAAAAAAAGACCTCAAACTGAGCATTTTGACCTAATCAACCAGAGAATTCACAGGAAAAATATGAAGTTATGGTATCTCATTTTGCAAGAGGAATAAGCAGATCATGGATGTCAAAGGTTGTGATTTCTTTTTAGGATCTGCTGTGGTAACGGTGTGCTAAATGTGGTCCAGTGCCAGCGACACCAGCATCATCTGTAACTTGTTAGACATGCAAATTCTTGGGCTCCACACCACACCCACTGAGTCAGAAATTCTGGGGGGTGGAGCCCTGCAATCTGAATTTCAAATCTTCGAGGTGATTCTGAGATGCACACTTAAGTTTGAGAACCATTGCTCTATGGCATGGTTTTCACATGTAAGAGGCTGGGTGGGGGCAGGGGGTGAATATTCAAGCCTAACCCTAAAAATTCTGACTCAGTTGGCCTGGAGAAGGGCCCAAGCACTGGTATTAAAAATAAAACAAAACCTCCAAATGTGCAGGCAAAATTAAGAACTACCATTTGATGGTGACATTTCCTGTGTATTGTCATTGAAATAAGAAGACTTTAAAAAAATTTTTTTTAAATTTTTTTAAACATTTTTATAAAATTAGGAAAAGTTTAGAGATACTGTGTGTTATGGTCTGAATGTGTCCCTCCGAAATTCATGTTGAAACCTATCCCCATTGTGGTGGTATTAATACGTGGAGCCTTTTGGGAAGTGATTAAGTCATGAGGGCTCTGTCTTCATGAATGGAACTAATGCCCTGATAAAAGAAGTTGAAGGGGGCTTCCCGGCCCTTCTGCCACGTGAGGACACAGCAAGAGACACCATCTACAAAGCAGAGAATGAGCCCTCACCAGACACCAGATCTGCTGGTGACTTGATCTTGGACTTCCCAGCCTCTAGAACTGCTGGGAAGTAAATTTCTATTATTCTTAAATTATGCAGTATTTTGTTACAGTGGGCCAAATGAATTAAGACACTACCTAAGTTTTGTGAGATTATTTGTTCTCCCTCACCACACTCCAACATGTGAAGAGCTTGGAAGTTGTCACCTAGCTTCCTTATAAGAAAAAAGCTAAATAAACTGAAAATCAACATCTCTTCTTAGATCCATCAGAAAATTGAAGTCACAGGGCAAACCGCTGCCTCCGAAAATGGAAAAGCAGATAAACACAAAGAATCACAGCTTATCAGAAGCAGAAGTTACTGAAATAAGTAACTAGCAGGAACACTTTAATAGTAATTGATAAATTTCCAGAGGCTAAGGGTGAACTAGCTTGACAGTTTAAAACTCCTGGGGCCCCAGTGTTAACTGGGGATTCCCCACACTTTCCTGAATTTAATTCCAGAAGCTTCATCAGGTTCTCACTGTGAAGATCAGAGAAAAATTCCTTTCTTCTTTAGGCAGGGAGAGGGGAAAAATAAGAATTTTTCAGTACATCCAGGGGATAAGTAACCATTTTTAGATACATTCAGAGTGTTCTGTTCTCTTCAGCAAAGACCTGACTTCAAGGAAAACTCCTTTACCAGAGCCTTATCTGACCTAAGTAAGGGCAATTAGACAAATTGAGCTCTCCATAACCTTCTCACACAGTGAGAAGGGTAAAAAAGGCTAAGAAATGCTTTTGAAAGGCATAGTCCAGAGACTCAGGCCCACTAAAACAATCCCCGAGATTGAATCATAAGCTTAGAACACAACTTCCCTTCCCCAATATGTTACCGTTGCATCAACAGGGCTTCAAAATAATAGCAGTGGACTACAGTTGAGAGAGCTCATTACTGACTCTATTTGAGAAGGAGTTCTTAGGGAAGCTCAAAGATAACGGGGAGGAAAAAAACCAAAAACACCCAAAACCAAAAACCAAAACCTAGAGGAAACATAAGCCCCTGGCACAGCTACAACAAATTAAACATAGCTCAGCTTCTAGTCAGATTAACATAATATCTCACACTATATGCCTGATTACCTTAGTTCCTGTTACCAGATATATCACATCTGGCTTTCAGCAAAAAATCACAAAGTTAAACGGCAAGACAAGGTTAGACACCCAACTTCCCAATAACAGATCTGTAGAGACATCTGCCCTTGCCTAGCTCCTCTTCCCAATGGCAGAGGGATATCTTATGACCCACTGAGATTCTGTGGGCTTCAAAGTGAGACACAGGAGAAAAGAGGTGGAGCCTGGGGGTTCACAAGTTTAAACCAAATGAATCTTCAACTTTAGTGAAATCGTTAAGGGTACGGGTTCTGTAGCCACAGTACCTGGGTATGAATACTGGCTCTGCTACGTACCAGTTGTTGACTTGGCTTAGCTTTTCTATGCGTCTATTACCAGTCTGTTAGTGATTATTTTCCATCTACTTCATAGGGTTATTATAATGAGTAAATGGAATAATACAAATTAGGCACTTACAAACGCACCTTGCACATAACAAGCACTCAAATCTCCGCCACTATTATGCAGAAAGGCTCAAAGTCATTCAGTGATCTAGATTTCCACTACATCTCCTGTTCCCTTACTATTAGTGATCTTGTGTTGTCAAGGAAAGATTTTATTCTGAGGCATGGAGGAGGTAAATGACAAGGAGCCACAGTACTAATTTGCTGGCTGTAAAGAAAAAAATTTATTTGCTCCCGTCTAAATTTAACTATCTTTAGAGCACATTAATACATGTAATATCCACTGCTTTATCTCTAAGAGATTCTGATGTCTTCATGTCCTGGGGTTAAACTAAAACCCACTGTCAGCGGTAGGTACAGATTTAAATGATCAACAATTGTCCATTAGAAGAAAAACTCATCCTTAGAACAGCATGACTCAAGGATGATGGCTTTTCAGAGAAAATGTGGCCTAATCCTGAGAAGACAATTTCTAATTTTAAGGAATCTAAGTGAAATATTTTACTTGACTATAAGTATTATAAATTGGTCACTTAATTATATTGTATTATAATTTCTATCTATCAATGCTGGCTATAGTTTTGTTTGTCCATTTTATATTTGACATTAGTTTTTATTAACTACTAAGGGAAAAAAGGGTGATATGGCTATAAGCTTGGGGCAGCAGTAAATTATCTCCCATATGTACTCCTTTCCACTAAATCTCACATCAACCTTTAATAGTCTTCTTGCCTTAAGAGACACATTGGTTCCCATGTTGGTGCCTTACTTAAATTCTTGATTACATTTGTTTTGCTGTAATGTTGTATCCAATAGCAATGACTACTCACAGAAGTATGGTTTGAGTTATTTTTAGTATTTAAAAATATTTATACTCTTAACCCAGCAGTTCTTGTATTTTCTGAAATATATGAAGATACACACACACATATGCACACACATGTGTACACAGATGTTTGTCATATCATTTTTGTAAAGCAAAAAACTGGAAAAACACTATTAGTAGGAGAAAAGCTAAATAAATTATGAAATTTCTCTATGTTGGAATATTATACAGCCATTAAAAAGAACGATACAGATATTATCTATAGTTAAAGGACTGATATAGAATGAATGTAGATACTTATGCATTGATAGGTAAAGTGCTGAAACTATATTTGTGAAAAAAAATGTTGGAAGATCTCAAACTCTGTAAAACACACACATACACACACACACACACAAACGAAAACAAAAACCCTCACTGGCATACACACAGAGAATCTTTTAATATGCTTGATTCTGGGAATTAGTAATGTAGCAGGGCAGAGGTGAAAGGGAGTTTATTTCCTCTCTATTGTCTTATGAGTTTTAATATCTTAACATTTATTTTATAAAAATATATTAGGTAGACAGACATTTGTTTTTATAGATTTCAAACATATCTGAGGTGTAAAATAGGTCACAAAATAATATGTAAAGTATTATCACACTTCATTTTTAAAAAATATATTTTACATGTATTGAAAATGCAGGCATAGACTAATGTCTGGACCACAGAAGAATGTATTCATTTGGAATAAAAATATTATTTTAAAAAGTATTTATTTGATTAAGTGCCTCTTAAAACATTGTTTTCCCATGCTTGTGAACCCAAAATATCCAGGAAAACATACAGTAATAGGTACGGCCAAGGGTATGTTTTCCTGAGGTTCTACTATATTTATTAGTTCACATAACGCCTTTTCCAACAATTGTAGCACACTGAAACAGAAACAAATCAATTGGGAAAACAGGTAAACATGGTACCTATTTAGTTCCTATATTGTAATGGGGATTTTAAGAAATCTTTTAAGAAATATTGTAGTATAATAGAGACATATTAAAGTATAAATCATAAGTATCTATCTCAGCAAATTAACGCAAAGCAAACATTTTTATAACCACCACCCAGGTCAAAAAGTAGAATGTCAGTAACACTAAGATTCCAAAATCCTCCTCTTCGTCCCTCTCCATATCTAAATCCTCTTTCTGAGAAGTAACCAATATTCTGATTTTTATCACCATAGATTAGTTTTGTCTATTCTTGAACTTAACATAAATGGAAACACAAAGGTTAGTGTTTTCAATGTCCATTGTTTGAACGGACATTTTACACTGCTATTTATATATGTGCTGCTGTGGACATGTGTGTACATGTCTTTGCACTTACGTATGCAGGTGCACATATGTATGCAGTTACACCTAGGAGTGGAACTTTGCTGGGTCATAAGGCATGAGTCTGGTCAGCTTTAGTATATAATACAAAATAGTTTTCTAAACTGCCAGTACCAATTTACATTCCCACCAGCAATATATGAGTGTCCACTGCTCTATATCCTCTCCACAGAGCCTTGCCAGGCTTTTCTGTTTTATCCATTCTGGTGGATTTGAAGTGACATCTCTTCTATGGTTCTGTCTTCCGTTCCCCTAAAGAGTAATGATGACCCTTTCCATAGTTTTATTGGCCATTTGAATATCCTGCTTTGTGGAGCTCTGTTGAAGTCTTCTGCCTGCTTTTCTATTTGGTTAAATAGTTCTTACTCATCTGTAGTTCTCCCATAGTCTCAGTATGAGCTCCTTGTTGGTTATACAGGCTGCAAATGTCACGGTCTTATACTCTGTGGTTTTCAATTTTACATTCTTGATGTATTTAAATGATGGGAGTTCTTAATTTTAATACAGTCTAATTTATCAATCTTTTTTCTTTTTAGATAATGCTTTTTTAATTCTAACAAACCTTGGCCTCTCCTAAGAACCTGAAAATATCTTGCATTTTATTTTCTGGAAGGCTTAATGTTTGAAATTTCAGATTTATATACAATCACTATAATTTGCTTGTATGGATTTTTGTGTATGGTATGAATTCAGGATCAAGTTTCATTTTTACCATATGGATAGCCAATTGACTCAATATCATTTATTGAAAAGATGCCACCTGTCACAAATCGAGAGTCTATAAATATACATAAATTAGTTTTTGAACTCTCCTTTCTGGTTCATTAGCCTTTTTTTGAATCCAAACTTTTAATTACTTTGTTTTAAAATTTCTCCGTAATTCCTTTTCTTCTTCAAGAATCTTAGCTATTTTGGGCCCTATGCATTTCCATGTAAATTTTAGAATCAGCTTGTCAGTTTTCATAAAAACCTACTGGAACTTTTATTGAATTTGTTTGAATATATTCATTACATTAAACCCAATGAATTTAGGGAGAATTAACATCTTTATAATACTGAATCATCCAATACATACATATTTATTAAGGTCTTCTATGCTTTTGAAAATGTTTTATGGTGTTCTGTACAGAGGTGTACATTTTTTATTAGGCTTACTCCTAGGTATTTGATGCTTTGAAGAACTGTTCTATATGACATCTTTAAGTTTTTTCTAGATGATGTTTATTTCTGGTATGGAGAATTACAACCAATTTTTGTGTATTGATTTTGTACTTAGCATTCTTGTTAAATGTTCTTATTCATTCTAAAACTTTATCTGAAGATTCTTTTGGGTTTTCTGTGACCCAATCATATCACCCGCGAATTTTATTTCTTACTTTCTGATCCTTATGCATCTTATGTCTTTTTCTTGCCTTATTGCACTGGCTAGACCATCCATTATAATACTGATCAGACATCATTATTTCACTTGGATACTAGTGAGAGATACTAGGTTTTTTCAGGTACTCTTTGTCAGATTAAGTAAATTTCTTTCTATTCCTAGTTTTTAAAGAGTTTTCTTTACATCATCAATGAACGTTGAATTTATCAGAGGTGTTTTATGCAAATTTGAGATGGAGGGAATCAAGGTGATCTTAAAATTATCAAGATTGAGATCATTTTTATTTTGTTAATATGATGAA